>NC_053041.3:249076557-249379587 GCF_002575655.3 Aegilops tauschii subsp. strangulata
ACTAAGTAAATTACATGGATCTTTGATCCATTTAAATCGAGGGAAATGCACATGGTGACTTCTCTTTATAACATATCCTCCCAATATTAGGGAGCTATATTAAATTTTTCTTAATTTGGAAATCTCCATAACACACTTGCAAATAATCCCAATGCCTTTGTTATCTTAATTCTTGGTCTCCAATCTTGCCATATAGTCTTTCATCATATTCCGGAGCTCCACCAAAAATCCGAACATTTTTGGACCTTCCCAACCCTCACTTCCTATTCAAATCATTTGTATTTAAATCAAATGAGTTTGAATTCAAATCTTTCAATCATGGCCTTTTCTATTTTCTCGGAACAAGCAAATTTTTGTGAGTCCGGAGAAATTATCCCCGGGTCCAACATCTTTCCCTAACCCTCTCTTTCTTTTCTTCTCTCTATTTCTTTCCTGCTAGAATGTTTAAAAGAGGTAGAGAGAGAGAGATGGAGCTGCTCCAGGCCGGCCCATCCTATTTTTCCCTAAGACCCATCTGCTAGGCCCAGCCTCCCACACCTGCTCTTAACCCTAGCCTCCCTGCATCGATCCCCATCTCCCTCATCGATCCCTTCCTCCCTCCTGTGCGTGCGCCGTCAGAGAGAGACAGGGAAAGAGTAGCGCCGCTCCTCATCCCCGATCCCCTCTGCCTCCTCCTCGCACCACCGCGCTAAGCCCCTCTTCTCCTTCCCAAGGCCACCGCCGGCACCCCGAGCTCTCCGCTCCGCCGTGCCTCCTTCCCTCCGCAGGCCCCATCTCATGGCGCCCCTTCACCTTGCGCAAACCGCACGGCCGCCGGCCATGGAGGCCACCGTGCCAGCCCTCAAGCGCGTCGGCCGTGCTCCTCCCTCGCTGCCCACCGCGACTGCCTCCGCCGCCATGGAACACTATCGCTTCCCCGAGCTCCTCCTCAAGCTCCCTTCTGCGGCCGACCGTGCCACCGTCCTCCGCGACGTCGGCCTCCTCCTCGACCGCGTCCCCGCCGGTCCTCCTTGCTCCGCGCCAAGTCTGCCCGCCATGCCCCATTTCACCTCGGCGTTAACCGAGGAGGATGAGCAGCGCTGCTGCCTGCTCGAACCGCCCGCACGCGCGCCCCGCGCGTTGACCGCGTCCAGCCCCATGCCCGAGTGAGCACGCTCCTCTTCTCGATGCCCAACGTCGCCCAAGTCTCCTATGTTGATGTCGCTGGACACCGAGTACCAATCATCGCGTTCCGTTTCGTCTATGTCAAGGCCGAGAGGGCGCCAGGATACCAAGTACCACGACGTCGACGACCCTCAAGTTCAACTACCGGCGACCCCGAACATCTACGGAACATGAACGACTACTTCCTCTTCGACTCGTGAACGACTACTTCCACTACGACCGTCCCGAGAACGTCTACTTCCTCTACATTGCACCGAACCCGAACCGTCCCGTTTGCACGCTTCGAAGGTATAACTGCATTGACATTGACCCATGGATGAATGCATGTGTTGTATGAGATGCATGTTTGGATGTTGTATCCGCCCGTGAACGTTAGTTGTTCCCGCGCTTGACACCGCCGTTGACCCGTGGGAACCCGATAACCAGGAGCACCCCACCATCTCTTCCGTGTTCCACACATCCGCACATTTCTCTTTTGCACCGGTATCTCAATCGAGTTACTGGAACCGATATGTTGTCGTGGCATCATTTTCGGATTCGTTGCCGTGGCACCCTTTTCTTCCACCACGGTGACAAATGCTTCATAACATGCTCATGTCAACATTTTCATAAAATTGCATAAAACTTGCATATGTCATTCGCATCATGATAACAACATTTAAATGTTTAAAATTGTGTTTGCATTTAAATTGCTATATGCATATGGGGATTTTCCGGAATTGTCGTTTGTTATTTCCGGCCTCATTTAAACTTGCCTAGATAGGTTGTTTAATTATGCTTCACCCCTTGCCATGTTTAATAACATTTAATATTGTTGGGTACATAACCGAGAGAACTAAACAATTGATGTGGTGTCTCGTCAATATGCAACTCGTTGCATATTGAACTCCACTTAATTTGTAGTGTTGTTTGTTGCATTTTGCCATGCCATGCCTCATTAAACCGGACATGCATCATGTTTGTTTTTGCATCATGCCATGTGTATGTGTTGGTTGTTTACCATGTTGTTTGCTTCTTTCTGGTGTGCTTCTCTCGGTAGCTTCGGTTTTGTTCCGGAGATGTGAGGATTCGTTCGACTACGTCCGTTTGTCTTCTTCATGGACTCGTTGTTCTTCCTTGCGGGATTTCAGGCAAGATGACCATACCCTCAAAATCATTTCTATCTTTGCTTGCTAGTTGTTCGCTCTATTGCTTTGCCGCGCTACCTACCACTTGCTTTTCAAGCCTCCCAAATTGCCATGAAACCACCTCTAACCTTTGTCACCCTTCCTAGCAAACCATTGTTTGGCTATGTTACCGCTTTTGCTCAGCCCCTCTTATAGCGTTGCTAGTTGCAGGTGAAGATGAAGATTGCTCTATGTTGGTTTATGTTTATGTTGGGATATCACAATATCTCTTATTTAATTAATGCATCTATATACTTGGTAAAGGGTGGAAGGCTCGGCCTTATGCCTGGTGTTTTGTTGCACTCTTGCCGCCCTAGTTTCCGTCATACCGGTGTTATGCTCCTTGATTTTTGTGTTCCTTACGCGGTTGGGTGATTTATGGGCCCCCCTTGACAGTTCGCTTTGAATAAAACTCCTCCAGCAAGGCCCAACCTTGGTTTTACCATTTTCCTACCTAAGCCTTTTTCCCTTGGGTTCTGCAGACTCAAGGGTCATCTTTATTTTACCCCCCCCCCGGCCAGTGCTCCTTCGAGTGCTGGTCCAAACCAAGCGATGTCCGGCGCCCCCTGGGCCAACCAGGGTCTATGCCAACCCGAAGTCTTGCTCATCGGTGTGCCCTGAGAACGAGATATGTGCAGCTCCTATCGGGATTTGTCGGCACATCGGGCGGCTTTGCTGGTCTTGTTTTACCATTGTCGAAATGTCTTGTAAACCGGGATTCCGAGACTGATCGGGTCTTCCCGGGAGAAGGTTTATCCTTCGTTGACCATGAGAGCTTATAATGGGCTAAGTTGGGACATCCCTGCAGGGTATTATCTTTCGAAAGCCGTGCCCGCAGTTATGTGGCAGATGGGAATTTGTTAATGTCGGGTTGTAGAGAACTTGACACTCGACTTAATTAAAATACATCAACCGCGTGTGTAGCCGTGATGGTCTCTTTTTGGTGGAGTCCGGGAAGTGAACACGGCTTTTGAGTTATGTCTGACGTAAGTGGAAGTTCAGGATCACTTCTTGATCATTACTAGTTGACGACCGTTCCGTTGCTCCTCTTCTCGCTCTTATTTGCGTATGTTAGCCACCGTATATGCTAGTGCTTGCTGCAGCTCCACCTCATTACCCCATCTTTTCCTATAAGCTTAAATAGTCTTGATCTTGCGGGTGTGAGATTGCTGAGTCCTCGTGACTCACAGTTACTTCCAAACAGTTGCAGGTGTCGAGTTACCAGTGCAGGCGATGCTACCGAACTCAAGTGGGAGCTCGACGAGGACCTTGGTCGTTACTATGTTTCTTTTCTTGTTGATCAGTAGTGTAGCCCAGTTGGGACGATCGGGGATCTAGCATTTGGGGTTGTCTTCTTTGTATTTGGTTTTGACCGTAGTCGGTCTATGTGTGTACCCTGATTGATGTATGATTTATTTATGTTTTGTGTGAAGTGGCGATTGTAAGCCAACTCTTTATCCCATTCTTGTTCATTACATGGGATTGTGTGAAGATGACCCTTCTTGCGACAAACCACGATGCAGTTATGCCTCTAAGTCGTGCCTCGACACGTGGGAGATATAGTCGCATCGTGGGCGTTACAAGTTGGTAATCAGAGCCATCCCGACTTAGGAGACCCTGCTTGATCGAATCGCTGACGTTGTTGAGTCTAGAACAAAAATGTTTTGAGTCTTAGGATTATATATATCGGAGAGTAGGATTCTTTTTACTCCTCAGTCCCTTCGTCGCTCTAGTGAGGTCTCCTAAAGTAGATGTCTTGACCTTCCTCTCCTCAAATTTCACTAAAAAAATTTAGGATCACGCGGGTATCTTGGAATCGTTCTGATGGTTTTGTCACGAGAACATTGTTCTTGGTGCCTCCTGACATTTAGGGGTTGTGGCAGTGTCCCGGGGAGTTGAGCTCCGAGGTGTTGTCGTCACAATTTTATCGTTGCAGTTCTGGAATACCTGAGTTTCGCCGACATCGAAAATCTCTTTTATGCAGTTGTTGGTGAGATCACCTCGACGCCACCCAGTACTGGGGCGGGAGTTCGGGAGTATTGCCATAACTCGTATAACGGATGCTTTTTGAAGGTTGAGGTAAATGATTTCCGAAGGTTTCTTGGTTATGTGTTGAAGGATGGATACAGCTGGATCTAGGTATTGTTAGTTTGGGTGATATATTTTGTGTCCCCTGTATCCCCGACACATGATTGCATAACCAGAAAGTTTCGGGAGTTTATAAGTGTGAATTCAAGTAGCTCCTAGGATATCTTTCCAACAGATGCATGATATGAGATTGGGGTTCGACGTCTAGTGGTCCGCCTTTCCACGGTTGGTTTTACAGAGGTCTCGTAGTGTCTTAAAGAGTCCTTGGCTATGCCGACTCGGGGACGCTTCGTATGTCATGTGCACTGCCTTGTAAATGATGGTGTTGTACGATCGAGCCCGTGTGGGCCCCACCACGAAAACTTCGGACGAAATCTCTATCATATGTTTGTTCCGGCTTATTCCGCAAGCCAAATCCTTTGTTTTATTTTAAGTTGTGGTATTCGAGTTGCTTCGAAGTCAAATATGGATTCCGTACCTTTTCCAAGTGGTGTTCTCATATTCCAATGTGGATACTAATCCTTCTTGATCATCGAGATTGTCATCCCAATTCTTTCCAACCGGCGTGTTTCTCTTCAAGTGCATCCAGTCATTCCAACATTCGCAAGATCAATTCTAAGCTTTTTCTCAACGGTGTTCATTTCATCTGACCCAAGTTGCCTTTGCTTTCCCACCCTCCCACCCTTTTATTCAAGGACTCATATATTTTAATCAAGCATCCATTTTATTGCTGTGAAGTCTCTTCATTATTTTGCTTCAATGTTCTTATCCGGTGATTCTCATGAAGATACTAAGGGAGCTTCAAGTTCATCATTCTTCGTTCTTTTTTTTCTTCTCCGGTGGATTCAATTCAAGCTTTGTCGATCATATCCTTTCCTCATTTCAAATGCTTTCTCATGCCGGTGTACCACTTAATCATCCACTTCTCGCCATTCATTTGTTCTGGAGTGCCGAAGATATCTCAGAAGATTTGTGTCCCCTTTATCAATCTGTTCAAGCTATTTCAAGGTTGTTATCACATTCAAGCCATTTAATTCAACCGGCGCGATCTTTCTTTTAATCATTCAATGGTGTATCTTTTGAGTGGGCCCTAACCCACAGGTTTTTCCCAGGATCTTACCTAACTCTTCTAATTCTTTTCGGAGTTATTCTCAAATTCATTGCAAAGTTTGACGTAAGAATGAATTATCAGCAGTCAAATGTCTTTCTCCAAGATCTTCCAAATTCTTTCATCGTTGGTTCATCATTTCTATTATCCATTGTTCCGGAGTGTCTCAATAATTTTGGTGGTATTTCTCGTCGTCATTCTCGGATTTTGAAGACCGAAGAAGAGTTCCTCTTAAATCCTTACCCGTTCTTCCAAAGATTCATGGTTCTAGCTTGATGCCATCCTCTCATAATTGTTTTTGATTGTGAGAATTCCTTTCACCCATCCGGAGCATTTCAGGAGTCTTTTCAGTTTGATTCTCCGAAGGCCATCATTTCAGAAGATTTCTTCGATCTAAGTTTTCAGCCTCGTTCTCCAATTATTCTAAATTGATGTCTCTTCGTTCATCTCCATATTCTCCCGGTGCATCATTCAAGTATCCTCTAGTCAGCTCGTGATCTATTCGTTCTCATGTATCTAAATTCCCTCGAGTATTTTCGAGCGTTCTTTAATTCTTACGGTGTTTCGTCCTCTTTTCTTCAATTGTTTTCAATTCTCGCGGTGTTTCGTTCAAGATTTCTCTTCCTTCGTTATCATATCAATTTATTCGTTGTTTCAATCCTACCGGTGGTTCAATGAAGACCTTCCCAAAGTTTGCGCAATATCTATCTTAATCCTTTCTACGAGAATAAGTAGTATGCAAAAATCCGTTGCTTGTCATCAATCTAAATTGGTGAAGGAGACGCGTAATGTAATTCTTATTCTTGTTTCCTCCAAGTGGTTAATTCCTTCTTCCGGAGTTCGTTCATGATATCAAATTTTTGGTTCCAAGTTGTTCATATTTTCTTTCCGGAGCTCCAAGTTATTTCAATTAAGCTTCATCTAATCATTGCAAGGCTTCTCCCGGAGTTCTTTTCAACTTTCCCTTTCGTTTGATCATTCTTTTATTATCGGAGTTCTTCATGGAGGATCAACATGGTGGCTCATCAAGGATTCCTTTCATTCTTCAATTGTTCTTCAATAATTCTCTCAAAGTTATGATCCGCCAAGTTATACTCTTAAATAAACATGGTGCTCAACACATGTGTTGTTTTGAGGAGTTCAAGTATTCTTCATCTTGCATTTCAAAGTGCAATTCTTTCTCTCTTATCTTTTGAGGTGGTGTTATGTCCTTCTTGACAATTTCCATCCATGCTCCATGTTCCACATGTTGTCAAGAATGAGATATTTTAAATCCACCAATCTCTTCGTTGGAGTTATCTTGGGTTATATTTTACCTTAAGCTTTCCCTAAGGATTGTTGCTATTTATGGTGCTTATAAATGACCCAAGTTCTTCATTTGTCCTCCCGGTGAAATAAGTTTCTTGTCTCCTTGTTGATATCAATCTAATCATTTGTTTCCGTTGGTGGCAGAAGCTCACCTCATAATTTTGAGATGTTTCCATAAGCCCACTACAAGCTTATTCTTTTCGTTGTTGGTTTTCCAACAACTCCGTGCAATCCTACTTCGTAAGGATGCTCTTTAAAATTCATTTATGGTAGGAGATGTTGGTTTCATTCTTCGTTCTATTCATTCCAACTATCTTCTATTATTTCTTCCGGAGGCATTGTGATATTGCTCTCTTCGACCAATCTTCTTGTTTTGTGAAGATCATCTTCTTTCCTTGCTTATCCTTTTAACCGGAGTGTTGTGTCATCTCCTTAATTTCTTTGCATCTTATCAAGTTTTCCTTCTCTTTTTTTCAACCGGAGTGCCGTCAAATTATATCGTTCTTATTCCTTCCCTATCTTGTTTTAACCAGAGTGGTTTAAATATCTATCGTGTCACTTAACCTCAAGGTTCTCAGGGTGTTCCTTGTTTCCGTTTATTACGGAGTGCCCTCAATTCGCTTATCTCCGTTGTGTCATTTCCTCAAGCTTTGCGACCTCTCAAGGTTCTTTGGTTTCACTCGTTTGTCAAAGAAGCAACTTTGTTTTACCTCTTCCTCTTTCGCTTTTCTCTCTGGCACCATCCTAGATCTCGGGACGAGATCCTCTTGTAGAGGTGGAGTGTTGTAACGCCCCGAGACCGTCGCTTCAGAAGACTTCCATATTTCGTGATCGCTGTGTGTTTCTTTTGTGCTTGCTCTTTTATTTTTGCATTGCATCATGTCATCATGCCATCATGTCATTTAATTTTTGAAACTCAACTAAGTAAATTCCAAGGATCTTCGATCCATTTAAATCGAGGGAAATGCACATGGTGACTTCTCTTTATAACATATCCTGCCAATATTAGGGAGCTCTATTAAATTTTTCTTAATTTGGAAATCTCCATAACACACTTGCAAATAATCCCAATGCCTTTGTTATCTTAATTCTTGGTCTCCAATCTTGCCATATATTCTTTCATCATATTCCGGAGCTCCACCAAAAATCCGAACATTTTTGGACCTTCCCAACCCTCACTTCCTATTCAAATCATTTGTATTTAAATCAAATGAGTTTGAATTCAAATCTTTCAATCATGGCCTTTTCTATTTTCTCGGAACAAGCACATTTTTGTGAGTCCGGAGAAATTATCCGCGGGTCCAACATCTTTCCCTAACCCTCTCTTTCTTTTCTTCTCTCTATTTCTTTCCTGCTAGAATGTTTAAAAGAGGTAGAGAGAGAGATGGAGCTGCTCCAGGCCGGCCCATCCTATTTTTCCCAAAGGCCCATCTGCTAGGCCCAGCCTCCCACACCAGGTCTTAACCCTAGCCTCCCTGCATCGATCCCCATCTCCCCCATCGATCCCTTCCTCCCTCCTGTGGGTGCGCCGTCAGAGAGAGACAGGGAGAGAGTAGCGCCGCTCCTCGTCCCCGATCCCCTCTGCCTCCTCTTCGCACCACCGCGCTAAGCCCCTCTTCTCCTTCCCGAGGCCACTGCCGGCGCCCCGAGCTATCCGCTCCGCCGTGCCTCCTCCCCTCCGCAGGCCCCATCTCATGGCGCCCATTCACCTTGCGCGAACCGCACGGCCGCCGGCCATGGAGGCCACCGTGTCGGCCCTCAAGCACGTCGGCCGTGCTCCTCCCCCGCCGCCCACCGCGACTGCCTCCGCCGCCATGGAATGCTATCGCTTCCCCGAGCTCCTCCTCAAGCTCCCTTCTGCGCCCGACTGTGCCACCGTCCTCCGCGACGTCGGCCTCCTCCTCGACCGCGTCCCCGCCGGTCCTCCTTGCTCCGTGCCAAGTCTGCCCGCCATGCCCCATTTCACCTCGGCCTCAACCGAGGAGGATGAGCAGCGCAGCTGCCTGCTCGAACCGCCCGCACGCGCGCCCCATGCGTTGACCGCGTGCAGCCCCATGCCCGAGCGAGCACGCTCCTCTTCTCGATGCCCAGCGTCGCCCAAGTCTCCTATGTTGATGTCGCTGGACACCGAGTACCAATCATCGCGTTCCGTTTCGTCTATGTCAAGGCCGAGAGGGCGCCAGGATACCAAGTACCACGACGTCGACGACCCTCAAGTTCAACTACCGGCGACCCCGAACATCTACGGAACATGAACGACTACTTCCTCTTCGACTCGTGAACGACTACTTCCACTACGACTGTCCCGAGAACGTCTACTTCCTATACATTGCACCGAACCCGAACCGTCCCGTTTGCAAGCTTCGAAGGTATAACTGCCGAGACATTGACCCGTGGATGAATGCATGTGTTGTATGAGATGCATGTTTGGATGTTGTATCCGCCCGTGAACGTTAGTTGTTCCCGCGTTTGACACCGCCGTTAACCCGTGGGAACCCGGTAACCGGGAGCACCCCACCATCTCTTGCGTGTTCCACACATCCGCACATTTCTATATTGCACCAGTATCTCAATCGAGTTACTGGAACCGATATGTTGTCGTGGCATCATTTTCGGATTCGTTGCCGTGGCACCCTTTTCTTCCACCACGGTGACAAATGCTTCATAACATGCTCATGTCAACATTTTCATAAAATTGCATAAAACTTGCATATGTCATTCGCATCATGATAACAACATTTAAATGTTTAAAATTGTGTTTGCATTTAATTGCTATACGCATATGGGGATTTTCCGGAATTGTCGTTTGTTATTTCCGGCCTCATTTAAACTTGCCTAGATAGGTTGTTTAATTATGCTTCACCCCTTGCCATGTTTAATAACATTTAATATTGTTGGGTACATAACCGAGAGAACTAAACAATTGATGTGGTGTCTCGTCAATATGGAACTCGTTGCATATTGAGCTCCACTTAATTTGTAGTGTTGTTTGTTGCATTTCGCCATGCCATGCCTCATTAAACCGGACATGCATCATGTTTGTTTTTGCATCATGCCATGTGTATGTGTTGGTTGTTTACCATGTTGTTTGCTTCTTTTCGGTTTGCTTCTCTCGGTAGCTTCGGTTTCGTTCCGGAGTTGTGAGGATTCGTTCGACTACGTCCGTTTGTCTTCTTCATGGACTCGTTCTTCTTCCTTGCGGGATTTCAGGCAAGATGACCATACCCTCGAAATCATTTCTATCTTTGCTTGCTAGTTGTTCGCTCTATTGCTTTGCTGCGCTACCTACCACTTGCTTTTCAAGCCTCCCAAATTGCCATGAAACCACCTCTAACCTTTGTCACCCTTCCTAACAAACCATTGTTTGGCTATGTTACCGCTTTTGCTCAGCCCCTCTTATAGCATTGCTAGTTGCAGGTGAAGATGAAGATTGCTCCATGTTGGTTTATGTTTATGTTGGGATATCACAATATCTCTTATTTAATTAATGCATCTATATACTTGGTAAAGGGTGGAAGGCTCGGCCTTATGCCTGGTGTTTTGTTCCAATCTTGCCGCCCTAGTTTCCGTCATACCGGTGTTATGCTCCTTTATTTTTGCGTTCCTTACGCGGTTGGGTGATTTATGGGACCCCTTGACAGTTCGCTTTGAATAAAACTCCTCCAGCAAGGCCCAACCTTGGTTTTACCATTTGCCTACCTAAGCCTTTTTCCCTCGGGCTCTGCAGCTCAAGGGTCATCTTTATTTTACCCCCCCGGGCCAGTGCTCCTTTGAGTGCTGGTCCAAACCGAGCGCTGTCCAGCGCCCCCTGGGCAACCAGGGTCTATGCCAACCCGACATCTTGCTCATCCGGTGTGCCCTGAGAACGAGATATGTGCAGCTCCTATCGGGATTTGTCGGCACATCGGGCGGCTTTGCTGGTCTTGTTTTACCATTGTCGAAATGTCTTGTAAACCGGGATTCCGAGACTGATCGGGTCTTCCCGGGAGAAGGTTTATCCTTCATTGACCGTGAGAGCTTATAATGGGCTAAGTTGGGACACCCCTGCAGGGTATTATCTTTCGAAAGCCGTGCCCGCGGTTATGTGGCAGATGGGAATTTGTTAATGTCCGGTTGTAGAGAACTTGACACTCGACTTAATTAAAATACATCAACCGCGTGTGTAGCCGTGATGGTCTCTTTTCGGCGGAGTCCGGGAAGTGAACACGACTTTTGAGTTATGTTTGACGTAAGTAGAAGTTCAGGATCACTTCTTGATCATTACTAGTTGACGACCGTTCCGTTGCTCCTCTTCTCGCTCTTATTTGCGTATGTTAGCCACCATATATGCTACTGCTTGCTGCAGCTCCACCTCATTACCCCATCTTTTCCTATAAGCTTAAATAGTCTTGATCTTGCGGGTGTGAGATTGCTGAGTCCTCGTGACTCACAGTTACTTCCAAACAGTTGCAGGTGTCGAGGATACCAGTGCAGGCGATGCTACCGAACTCAAGTGGGAGTTCGACGAGGACCTTGGTCGTTACTATGTTTCTTTTCCTGTTGATCAGTAGTGGAGCCCAGTTGGGACGATCGGGGATCTAGCATTTGGGGTTGTCTTCTTTGTATTTGGTTTTGACCGTAGTCGGTCTATGTGTGTACCCTGATTGATGTATGATTTATTTATGTTTTGTGTGAAGTGGTGATTGTAAGCCAACTCTTTATCCCATTCTTGTTCATTACATGGGATTGTGTGAAGATGACCCTTCTTGCGACAAACCACAATGCGGTTATGCCTCTAAGCCGTGCCTCGACACGTGGGAGATATAGCCGCATCGTGGGCGTTACAAGCGGTCAATGCCGGATTTCACAATCCGAAAACCGGTCAACGGAAGAAGCCATTTAAGGCAAACCAGGACGGACCATCCACCCTCGACAAGATATTGGACAGACCTTGTCAAATTGACGGCCACCCTGATAAGCCAGCTAATCACACCAATAGAAACTCTTGGGTTTTTAAGCAGGCAGGCAAGCTTAACGCCGAACACAATGGGAGGAGGCCACTAGGCGATAAAGATGACGGAGCAGCTCGCCAGCCGAACACCAGGGGCCAGAAACAGTTTCCCTCCGAAGTTCGACCACTCCCGGAACGAAAGTAGCAGTTCGGCTTCCGCCACCCACCCGCTATACCGGCAAGATTCACACCACGCATGCATCACTTTGTGCTCAAGATACCATGGGCACCGGCGGAAGCACAATACGGGCAACCCTGCAAACATTCCCGTAACATTTTTTATCTGTTGTCCATATTTTTCTTTATTATCTCTTAAAAATAGGTGACCATCAGGACAGCATCTAGTCGGACTCTATCGGAGTTCGGACCCGTACACTCACCTAAGGGGCTACTTTCGTTAAAGAACTCCCCTCCCAGAGGACGGGCGGCGCAGACGTGCAACAGGAGGTCCAAAATAGCTTTTTGTAGACCGCACTCGTTATTTTGAGCCTGTACTATGCCCTTTTCCTCCGTTCCCGACCCCGAGCATGTCAAATAGCCGGGTTGTGGTTCTCTTTATTTATATATATATATATATATGAATTTATCATTGGCATATTGCTCCACTCCCAATAAACTTTCTCCGAGCTAATCTTAAATACTCTTCATACAATGAGTACGGTCGCATCGGCTGTGTTACAAGACGCACCTCGGCATAACTTGCCAGGGGCTCAGTATGGGAACAAATGAGTCGCCAATAAAAGTCCGAACAGCTCTATAGCGCACTTCGGCGTCGCAAGTTTGGCCTTATATGCATCATCTCCGAATCATTGTCTTTGGTCAATAGTTGGGTTGCCCGGCTCCTGTGCTTGCTACCCTACGTACCGCTCTATCGGCTAGGGTAGTAAAGGGAGAACTACTGCGATTGTGCCCTGGCTTTGACCGGATGAGCGCCTCAGTAGAGAAAGCCGAAAACTGACTGTCATGATGCGGCGAGAGCTGGTCAACCACTTGACGACTTATTCGAATCCTTAGCGATTCTTCGTGTTACACGAAGGATCTTTTTCAGATCAAAACATGTAAGGCACATTACTAGGATACGCCGCATACATACCAGGGGCTATGTCGTAGCCCCACCATAAAACTCCTATGGCTAAGTGAAAGTGTTAACGCCCTATAGTCCGATTGCCTGGTTCGCCGCATTATCACCTCCTTTATGGACCAAGACGTTGGATAAAGAGTGATTCAATGCTTTTCTGAACACCCCCGTATTTCCTACGAGGGGGCTGAAGCCGACGACTGGAAAACTTTCAATTTATATTAAAACGGCCGCACAGGAGGAATACAAGCTCTCGAGCAAAACATAAAAGTAGATTAACTATAAAGTTGTCTGTTACAACCCTTGTACACATCACTCCAATATTATGTTTTTCGAGCACTGACCCTCTATCAAGCGGGCGGCCTCCAGAACGTCTTCAAAATAACGCTCCGGTTCTGGACGGTCCTTGCCTTTGGGTGGACTCTTCGTCGCAACGTCGGTGGCCTTCATCTTCCCCCAGAATGTCTTGACACGGGCGAAGGCCATCCGTGCACCTTCAATGCATGCCAACCGCTTCACAGCGTCGATACGCGGCACCGCGACAGCAAGCTGCTGCACCAGGCCGAAGTAACTGCTCGGAACAGGTTCAGTCGGCCGCAACCGGACTATGACGTCCTTCATGGCCGCGCTGGATATCCTATGCAGCTCGGCCCACTGGGACATCTGTTCACTACGCAATAGAGGGTGCTTCGACGCGCCAAATTGTGACCAAAAAAAGCTTCTCCGTTGCATACCCCTCTTGCGCCTGATAAAACCGCGCCGCATCAGAAGAACTCTTCGACAAATCTAAACAATTGTCCGGAGAGCTCCATACTTGGTTAAGCTGAGCATAGTTCGGATCACCGAACCTAGCCTGTAGCAAAAAGGGCTTGCCAGCCACAATCTCCCCGGCTTGCCGGATCTCCTCACGGGCTGCTCTGGATTCACACCGCGTTTCTCTCGCCTCTCTTAAGGCCTTGTCAAGATCAGCCATTTTGGCTTCATTTTCCTTCTCAAGAAGTTTATAGCGGCTAGCCGCATTTTCTAACTCGCGCGCCATGGTGGACATCGTCTCCTTGTCTTGACGTCGCGCGGCTTGTTCGGCCTTCAATTGAGCCGATGCCTTTGCGGCAGCCACATTACTAAACCGGGCCTACTCCTTGGCCTGGGCTAGCTCCGCCCGAAGGGCTTCCACGGCGGCAGCACCATCTGCATTCATGCACATTTCATATCAAACTCTTTTCAGAGTCAGGCTTAAATTACAAGCACATTGGTGTAAGAAATACTCGAAATATATACCTTCCGAGTCGTCAAGACGCCTATTGATCAAAGCAATGCCATCGTCCGCAACATCCAGCTTTCGCTGCAGTTCGGTCACCTCTGAATTTCGGGCAGTGGCGGGAGAGGAGACAGCCTGCATTCCAAATTAAACCAAGGTTAGCACTTGAAAATATCTTTTCGATCCTCCGATCGCTTCCTTTGGAAGGCGATCCGAGTCTCAGGGGCTACTGCATACACAACAGGGGCATTCTGTAAATATTGTTCAATTGGCAACATTACATCACAAACCTCAAAACCCCTCAGAAGGCTCGTAAAGGCCTCGTTCAACCTGCTCTTCGCGGATAAAACCTTTTCGACCACCGTAACCATTAAGGCACGGTGCTCCTCTGAAACGGACGCTCATCGCAGCATGTCCGTCAGCATCTCCGGCACCCCTGGGTCTTCGTACACAGCTGTCGGAGCACGACATTCCTTTGAAGGAATTCGCTCACCCACCTCTAGCATTGTCTCCGGCTGTAAACCGGATAGTTCGGGGCTGTCATTCTTGATCCCCGAACCCTGAGTGACGGAGGCACCACCTTTCGGTACCTCCTTCCTCGTTTCCTACGCTACCTGCTGGTTGGGCGGAGCCCTCTGGGACGACACCTCGAGATTATCCGCCCTGTTGGGCGAAGAGGCCGGAGAAGGCGTGTCACTCTCCATCATCTTCGGAAGAAGGTCTCCAGAGGAAGAGGACGATTGAGAAACACCAGGTGTTAACCTCCGAGGATGCACGCATGTCGGAGGATTATTTCAGTAATAAGGAAAAGAATGAGGTATGGTTAAAGTGCCCTGCTTCACTTACGTTCTGGCCGGAGGTTCGTCCTCATCATCAAGCTCTACGATGGCATTGCTTGCCCGGCCCAAGCCGCCCGATGATGGCATTTTCACTTTCTTGGAAGGTTTCCCCTCGTGACCTTCAGAAGCAGCCCTCTTCTTGCCATGAAGTGCTCCCTCCACACCTTTGCCCCTGGGCAAAAGGGTTTCGGTTTCCCCGAACACAGAGCCTAAAACGCCCTCAGGATGGGCACCGCCTCTGGGCTCCCTGCTCTCGCCCCCTCTCCAGACACCAAGTACGGTGTCGGGGTCAACATCTGCGTCAGTAGGGCGGACGCAGGGTCTTCGGGAAGGGGCGCCGGACACCAGATCAACACCGCTTTCTTTATCTAGTCCTGTATAAGGGCGAGTTGCTCAATGTCTTGTCAAGAGATGCTTGGATAAAAGGTATACGACGATTGAATACTTACCGGAGTGTCTGGATGATTGCAGTCGAGGCCGACGTCTTCGGTGGTGTCCGACCATTGCTCTCGCTCCCTGAAATATAATTTCCACATTCCTTCGTGCTTAGTTCCGAAGAAGTGCTGAAGAGTCCGCCGCCCTTCTGGATTGAACTCCCACATACGGAGAGGCCGCCGTTGACACGGCAGGATCCGGCGGACCAGGATTACTTGAACGACGTTCACAAGATCGATGCCCTTCTCGGTAAGGCTTTGGATGCGGCCTTGTAGAGTCTGCACCACATTAACAGATCCCCAGTCCAATCCCTTGTTGATTCATGAAGCAAGCTGAGTTGGAGGGCCGGGTCGGAAGGCAGAGCGTAGCCACCCACTTGGAGCCTCGCGGCTCGTTGACATAAAACCACCCCTACTGAAATAATTCGGAAGACTCGGCAAAGGATCCATCAAACCAAACCGCGCTGGCGAGCTTGCTTATTACAACGCTGCCACACTCCGCCTGCTCCTCGTCCATCACCCGCAGTCTCACATCAAAAGTCTTGAGCCACAAACCAAAGTGTGGAGGAGTCCGGAGGAAGGCCTCACACATGGCGATGAATGCCGAGATGAGAAGAAAAGAGTCTGGGGCCACATCGTGAAAATCTAGCCCATATTAGAACATGAGCCCCCGGACGAAGGGTGTAACACCCCGGATGTAACTTTCCATATTTGTAACTCCAACTCTTGCCATTTTCGGCTATGCGTTATGATATTCCCTTCGTGGTCAGGTTTTGTCTTTCGTTTTGCATTTTGTTCATGTCATGCATCTCATATCATGTCATCATGTGCATTCCATTTGCATACGTGTTCGTCTCAGGCATCCGAGCATTTTTCCCCGTTGTCCGTTTTGCAATCCGGCGCTCCCACCTCCTCCGGCGCACCCCTCTTGTTTTCTTTCGTGAGCGGGTGTTGAACGCTCTCGGAATGGACCGAGGCTTGTCAAGTGGCCTTGGTATACCATCGGGAGACCACCGGTCAAGTTTCGTTCCATTTGGAGGTCGTTTGGTACTCCAACGGTTAACCGGGCATCCGCAAAGTCCGTTCGTGTGTGCCACAGAAACCCTTCTCTAAACAGCCCAAAACCCCTCCAAGTCACTTCCATGCTCTAGGTCGTTCGATCACGATCGTGTGGGCGAAAACCACACCTCATTTGGACTCTCCTAGCTCCCTCTACCTATATATTTGCACCCCTCCCGAAATCATTCGCAGTCCAAACCCTAAAAATCGCCCTCTCTGCGGCCGGATGCGTCCGCCGCCGCCGGATGAACCAGCGCCGCCGCCCTCGTCCAATCGGGGCGCGCCACGTCACCACCCTGGGCGCCAAACTTCGCCGCGGGCCCTCCCGAGCCCGTCTCCTCCGCGCCAGTTCCCGTGCGGGCCCGCGCCCCGCGCCGCCAGCCCCGAGCCCCGCCGTCTCGGCCACCCGTCGCGCCACCGCCGGCGCCTCGCACCACCGCACCGCCGCCTCCTTCCTCCACCTCGCCGCCTCGCCGTCTCCCTCCTCCACGCCGGACGCCGGCGACCGCACCTCTGCTCCGGCCGAAGCTCCGGCGGCCCGAGCTCGAAGCCGCCCGATCTGGATCTCCAGTGGTTGACTTCCTTCTTCCCCATTTTTTCTGTCCTGAAAGATTTGACGTTATATGTCCATGTTCATAGCATCATAACTCTCTGCATATAGCTCCGTTTCGGCAGTTGTCCATGCATTAATAACGTGGAGACATCTTTTGTTGGGAAGACAAGTGGACATATTCACCGATCACAAGAGTCTCAAGTACATCTTCACTCAGCCCAACCTCAACCTCAGGCAGACTCGATGGGTCGAAATGATTCAAGAGTACAATCCGAGTATTTAATATACTCCATGCAAAGCCAATGTCATTGCAGATGCTTTGAGCAGGAAGGCTTATTGCAACAGCTTAATTCTCAAGCCTTTCCAACCGGATCTTTGTGAAGCTTTCCGCAAGCTGAATCTCCAAGTTGTTCCTCAAGGCTTTCTTGCCAACCTCATAGTCTCTCCTACTTTGGAAGATCAGATTCGTGAGGCACAACTCCTGGATACCATGGTGAAGAAGGTGAAACGTGGTATCGACAAGGGTCTTTCCAAATACAAGTGCTATCGCATTGATGACAGAGACACTTTATTCTTCGAGGACCGGATTGTGGTTCCTAAAGGTGATCTAAGGAAAGTCATAATGAACGAGGCGCACAGTTCTCTTCTGTCCATTCATCCTGGAAGTACGAAGATGTACCATGACCTCAAGCAGTCGTATTGGTGGACTCGAATGAAGCGAGAAATCGCTCAATTCGTGAATGAATGTGATGTCTGTCGAAGAGTGAAAGCAGAACACCAACGACCAGCTGGTCTCCTCCAACCTCTTGCTATCCCAGAATGGAAGTTTGATCATATCGAAATGGACTTCGTGACTGGATTTCCCAAGTCCAAGCGCGGAAATGATGCTATCTTCGTTGTCATCGACAAGCTTTCTAAAATGGCTCATTTCCTTCCAATCAAAGAATCCATCACAGCAGCTCAGTTGGCAAAGCTATACACCTCCAGGATTGTCTCGTTGCACGGCATTCCACAATTGATTTCTTCAGATCGTGGAAGCATCTTCACCTCTAAGTTCTGGGACTCCTTCCAGAAGGCCATGGGCACCAACATTCACTTCAGCACAGCTTTCCTTCCTCAAACTAGTGGCCAAGTCGAGCGAGTCAATCAAATTCTTGAAGATATGCTCAGGGCTTGTGTCATTTCCTTTGACATGAAATGGGAAGATTCTCTTCCATGTGCCGAATTCTCCTACAACAACAGCTTCCAAGAGAGTTCGGGCAAGGCCCCATTAGAGATTCTCTATGGCAGAAAGTGCCGTACTCCTCTCAATTGGTCAGAGACTGGTTAACGCCAACTTCTTGGCAATGACTTAATCACAGAGGTTGAAGAAATGTGTAAAGTCATCCGTGAAAATCTCAAAGCCGCGCAATCGCGCCAGAAGAGTTACTATGATAGTAAGCACCGTGATGTGGCTTTCGAGATCGGAGACCATGTCTACCTCTGCGTCTCTCCAATGAAAGGCACCCTTCGCTTCGGTATCAAAGGGAAGCTTGCCCCTAGATACGTGGGTCCTTTCAAGATCATTGAAAAAGAAGGCGACCTCGCCTACCAACTTGAGCTTCCTTCCAACTTCGCGAACGTGCATGATGTGTTCCACGTGTCACAGCTCCTCAAGTGCTTCAAGATGACCGAGCGCACCATCAACTTCGAAGAGATTGACCTCCAAGAAGATCTGTCTTATCATGAGCACCCAATTGCTATTCTTGAAGAAACTGAGCGCAAGACTCGCAACAAGTCAATCAATTTCCTGAAAGTGAAGTGGTCGCACCATTCCAACCGAGAAGCCACCTGGGAACGCGAGGACCACCTCCGTTTCGAATATCCGGAGTTCTTTCAGTCCTAAATCTCGGGACGAGATCCTCTCGTAGTGGTGGAGTGTTGTAACACCCCGGATGTAACTTTCCATATTTGTACCTCCAATTCTTGCCATTTTCGGCTATGTGTTATGATATTCCCTTCGTGGTCGGGTTTTGTATTTCGTTTTGCATTTTGTTCATGTCATGCATCTCATATCATGTCATCATGTGCATTGCATTTGCATACGTGTTCGTCTCAGGCATCCGAGCATTTTTTTCCCCGTTGTCCGTTTTGCAATCTGGCGCTCCCACCTCCTCCGGCGTACCCCTCTTGTTTTCTTTCGTGAGCGGGTGTTGAACGCTCTCGGAATGGACCGAGGATTGTCAAGTGGCCTTGGTATACCATCGGGAGACCACCGGTCAAGTTTCGTTCCATTTGAAGGTCGTTTGGTACTCCAACGGTTAACCGGGCATCCGCAAAGTACGTTTGTGTGTGCAGCAGAAACCCTTGTCTAAACAGCCCAAAACCCCTCTAAGTCACTTCCATGCTCTAGGTCATTCGATCACGATCGTGTGGGCGAAAACCACACTTCATTTGGACTCTCCTAGCTCCCTCTACCTATATATTTGCACCCCTCCCGAAATCATTCGCAGTCCAAACCCTAAAAATCGCCCTCTCTGCGGCCGGACGCGTCCGCCGCCGCCGGATGAACCAGCGCCGCCGCCCTCGTCCAATCGGGGCGCGCCACGTCACCACCCCGGGCGCCCCACTTCGCCGCGAGCCCGCCGGCCCTCCGAAGCCCGCCGCGGGCCCTCCCGAGCCCGTCTCCTCCGCACCAGTTCTCGTGCGGGCCCGCGCCCCGCGCCGCCCGCCCCGAGCCCCGCCGTCCCGGCCGCCGGCCGGCCGCCCGTCGCGCCACCGCCGGCGCCTCGCACCACCGCGGCCCCGCCGCGTCCGACCCCGCCGGCGCCTCCCGCCGTCGCACCGCCGCCTCCTTCCTCCACCTCGCCGCCTCGCCATCTCCCTCCTCCACGCCGGACGCCGGCGACCGCACCTCTTCTCCGGCCGAAGCTCCGGCGGCCCGAGCTCGAATCCGCCCGATCTAGATCTCCAGTGGTTGACTTCCTTCTTCCCCATTTTTTTTCTGTCCTGAAAGATTTGACGTTATATGTCCATTTTCATAGCATCATAACTCTCTGCATATAGCTCCGTTTCGGCAGTTGTCCATGCATTAATAACGTGGAGACATCTTTTGTTGGGGAGACAAGTGGACATAATCACCGATCACAAGAGTCTCAAGTACATCTTCACTCAGCCCAACCTCAACCTCAGGCAGACTCGATGGGTCGAAATGATTCAAGAGTACAATCCGAGTATTGAATATACTCCAGGCAAAGCCAATGTCATTGCAGATGCTTTGAGAACGAAGGCTTATTGCAACAGCTTAATTCTCAAGCCTTTCCAACCGGATCTTTGTGAAGCTTTCCGCAAGCTGAATCTCCAAGTTGTTCCTCAAGGCTTTCTTGCCAACCTCATAGTCTCTCTACTTTGGAAGATCAGATTCGTGAGGCACAACTCCTGGATACCATGGTGAAGAAGGTGAAACGTGGTATCGACAAGGGTCTTTCCAAATACAAGTGCTATCGCATTGATGACAGAGAAACTTTATTCTTCGAGGACCGGATTGTGGTTCCTAAAGGTGATCTAAGGAAAGTCATAATGAATGAGGCGCACAGTTCTCTTCTGTCCATTCATCCTGGAAGTACGAAGATGTACCATGACCTCAAGCAGTCGTATTGGTGCACTCGAATGAAACGAGAAATCGCTCAATTCGTGAATGAATGTGATGTCTGTCGAAGAGTGAAAGCAGAACACCAACGACCAGCTGGTCTCCTCCAACCTCTTGCTATCCCAGAATGGAAGTTTGATCATATCAAAATGGACTTCATGACGGGATTTCCCAAGTCCAAGCGCGGAAATGATGCTATCTTCGTTGTCATCGACAAGCTTTCTAAAATGGCTCATTTCCTTCCAATCAAAGAATCCATCACAGCAGCTCAGTTGGCAGAGCTATACACCTCCAGGATTGTCTCGTTGCACGGCATTCCACAATTGATTTCTTTAGATCGTGGAAGCGTCTTCACCTCTAAGTTCTGGGACTCCTTCCAGAAGGCCATGGGCACCAACATTCACTTCAGCATAGCTTTCCATCCTCAAACTAGTGGCCAAGTCGAGCGAGTCAATCAAATTCTTGAAGATATGCTCAGGGCTTGTGTCATTTCCTTTGACATGAAATGGGAAGATTCTCTTCCATATGCCGAATTCTCCTACAACAACAGCTTCCAAGCGAGTTCGGGCAAGGCCCCATTCGAGATTCTCTATGGCAGAAAGTGCCGTACTCCTCTCAATTGGTCAGAGACTGGTTAACGCCAACTTCTTGGCAATGACTTAATCACAGAGGATGAAGAAATGTGTAAAGTCATCCGTGAAAATCTCAAAGCCGCGCAATCGCCCCAGAAGAGTTACTATGATAGTAAGCACCATGATGTGGCTTTCGAGATCGGAGACCATGTCTACCTCCGCGTCTCTCCAATGAAAGGCACCCATCGCTTCGGTATCAAAGGGAAGCTTGCCCCTAGATACGTGGGTCCTTTCAAGATCAATGAACAAAAAGGAGACCTCGCCTACCAACTTGAGCTTCCTTCCAACTTCGCGAACGTGCATGATGTGTTCCACGTGTCACAGCTCCGCAAGTGCTTCAAGATGCCCGAGCAAACCATCAACTTCGAAGAGATTGACCTCCAAGAAGATCTGTCTTATCATGAGCACCCAATTGCTATTCTTGAAGAAACTGAGAGCAAGACTCGCAACAAGTCAATCAAATTCCTGAAAGTGAAGTGGTCGCACCATTCCGACCGAGAAGCCACCTGGGAACGCGAGCACCACCTCCGTTCCGAATATCCGGAGTTCTTTCAGTCCTAGATCTCGGGACGAGATCCTCTCGTAGTGGTGGAGTGTTGTAACACCCCGGATGTAACTTTCCATATTTGTAACTCCAACTCTTGCCATTTTCGGCTATGTGTTATGATATTCCCTTCGTGGTCGGGTTTTGTCTTTCGTTTTGCATTTTGTTCATGTCATGCATCTCATATCATGTCATCATGTGCATTGCATTTGCATACGTGTTCGTCTCAGGCATCCGAGCATTTTTTTCCCCGTTGTCCGTTTTGCAATCTGGCGCTCCCACCTCCTCCGGCGCACCCCTCTTGTTTTCTTTCATGAGCGGGTGTTGAACGCTCTCGGAATGGACCGAGGCTTGTCAAGTGGCCTTGGTATACCATCGGGAGACCACCGGTCAAGTTTCGTTCCATTTGGAGGTCGTTTGGTACTCCAACGGTTAACCGGGCATCCGCAAAGTTCGTTTGTGTGTGCAGCAGAAACCCTTCTCTAAACAGCCCAAAACCCCTCTAAGTCACTTCCATGCTCTAGGTCATTCGATCACGATCGTGTGGGCGAAAACCACACCTCATTTGGACTCTCCTAGCTCCCTCTACCTATATATTTGCACCCCTCCCGAAATCATTCGCAGTCCAAACCCTAAAAATCGCCGTCTCCGCGGCCGGACGCGTCCGCCGCCGCCGGACGAACCAGCGCCGCCGCCCTCGTCCAATCGGGGCGAGCCACGTCACCACCCCGGGCGCCCCACTTCGCCGCGAGCCCGCCGGCCCGCCGAAGCCCGCCGCGGGCCCTCCCTAGCCCGTCTCCTCCGCTAGTTCCCGTGCGGGCCCGCGCCCCGCGCCGCCAGCCCCGAGCCCCGCCGTCCCGGCCGCCCGCCGGCCGCCCGTCGCGCCACCGCCGGCGCCTCGCGCCACCGCGGCCCGCCGCGTCCGACCCCGCCGGCGCCTCCCGCCGTCGCGCCGCCGCCTCCTTCCTCCACCTCGCCGCCTCGCCGTCTCCCTCCTCCACGCCGGACGCCGGCGACCGCACCTCTGCTCCGGCCGAAGCTCCGGTGGCCCAAGCTCGAAGCCGCCCGATCTAGATCTCCAGTGGTTGACTTCCTTCTTCCCCGTTTTTTTCGTCCTGAAAGATTTGACGTTATATGTCCATGTTCATAGCATCATAACTCTCTGCATATAGCTCCGTTTCGCACGTGTAATATATCGAAATGTTCGTCTAGCGTTGCTCTTCATTTTGTTCCATTGCACCATGTTCATTGGTGTTCATCTTGATGCCCAAATCTCTGGCGCAAGAGTGCTAGTTGCTGTAGTCTGCTGTTACTTAGCAGAACTTGGAGATTTGTTATTTTTGTTGCTTTTAATCTATGCATCTTCTGGGCATGAGCTCTACATGTGTTTTGTTGTATGCTATGCCATCGTTCCATAGGTGTATGCCATGTATTTTTGTGATCTCTATGGTGACTAGAACAAGCATGCAAACTAGGCTCCGTAATGTTTCTGATTTCAGAGACGGTAGTTTTTCTAAGTCTGTGACTGCTGTTATTTTGTTGCTATGTATCCATGTGGCTACAGAAAGATCCATGCTTATTTTGGAGATGTTCAGTAAGGATGTTTTGTATATATTGTTGTAATTGATCCATTCCTGCCCTTGTTTGCAATTATGGAGTGCCATAGCATGACTCAATCTTGCTCTACTTTTGCTGTAAAATATTTCTGGCAGATTGTTTACGTGTTATTTAATTTTGCCAAGCTTGTTGTAGTTGTTTCATTCATGCTATGTATTTGCTCTTGCCATGGATAGCTTCATAAACATGACATATTGCTGTAGGTATACTTGTTTTGTCATGCATTGCTTTGTGGTGAGTGCATCAAGCTCACCAAGATGCCTTCATATTATTGTTTCTGCCATGCTCTGTTTTCTGCTACGTCTGAAACCTGATAGCGAAGCTTGCTATGTTCACATGGTTGCCATCATATCTTCTGGTCCTTTTTGGCTTATGGTCAGTAAGGGATTTTTGTCATATGCATAGTAGCATACTGGCATGCCTTGTTTTGCCATGTTAAGTTCTTGTAGGATGTTGTTTTCGTGCTCTGAATATTGCTACCTGATGCTGTTTCTGCCATGTCCAGTAATTTCTCCAAGTCTATGAACCTGTTATCTTTTGCACTTTTGCCATGCTTGTTTGATCCTGTTGTGTTGTGATCTAGCCGTAGCTCAGTGTTCATCTTTTGGCAAGCATCTCATGTAGTTTACTGTCATATGTTTTGTTGCTATGTTGGAGTTCTGTAGCATTGTTACTTGTTGCATTCTAAGTGCTATCATGCTGTTAATCGCAGATTCGTGTCATTCTTGTTTTGCTTGCCATTTGCAAACCGTGCATCCGTTTCCGGTGATCTTTATATCGATTTCGACCGAAATCATCTCATCTTTCCAGTGGCATGCTTGGTTTGCCAAGTTACTGCCTTGTTCATCATTTTCCTTCCGGGGCACGCATATGCATCGCATATCATATCTCGCATATCATACATATTTTGCATCATGTTGCTTGTGCATCTCCCATGATTGATTGTGGTTCTGTTGTGGATTAGTCACGGCAGATGTCCTTAGTGTGAGGACTTAGTCGCGAGGCCAACGCATCTATGTGGTAGCTTGAGAGGGGTTGGGCGGAATCGAGAGACGCAACATAAGACAAGGATTTAGACAGCTTCGGGCCCCGGGAAACATCATCCGGTAATAACCCTACATGTTGTTTGTGGCTAGGTCTCATTATGATCATGAGGGAGTCGCCGGTAAGCCGGCTCTTTGTGTCTAGCCCTAGAGATTGTTTCTTCTTGCTTGTCCCTCTTGGGGAGCCCTGCCCCTCCTTATATAAGTTAGAGGGGCGGGTTACATGTGGAGTCCTAGTAGGACTAGGACTAGTCTATCTTCTCTTACAAGTTAATTACAAGCCCGGGTCTTGCTTCCTCATAAAGGAAATATTCGTCATCCCTTTCCTTTTAATCCGGCCCATCATAATGTGAGCCGGCCTTCTGGGCTTTAGGCCTTGTTGTCCATCTGACCCGCCCGCCGGGTTACTAATGAATCGCCAAGATCGGGCAGGTTATCTGTGAATCGCCAAGCTCCGGGCGGGTCACCAGTGAGTCGCCAATTCCAGCCGGGTCATACCGCGGGGTATATCCCCGACATTAGCCCCCAGTTTAATTTGGATTTATCCATGTTAAACTGATCCTGCAAAATAACTGAAGAACAAATTTGACTGGTTGTGCTCCGGGTTAAATATTCTTGTAAGCCGGCACCTGATCATCCTTAAGTCCTTGACATTTTCTCCTGGAATATCCGAGTCAATAGGCCAGCTTCATAATCCATTTCTTGACATTGGCTCTTATAAAAAAATATTATACGAAATAATCCATTTGAGTCGGTTTCCAAAACTCCGGCTTAATAAACATCTTAGACTCAAGATTCATCTGGTGATCCGCCAGTTTAAAGATGTAGAGGCTGGCTAGTTATAATTGCCAAAATTACCGTCTTGTAAATATTGATAACACCGGGTCATAATTGTTGCCGACGCCGGGTCATTATTATTGGTGACACCGGGTCATGCTTGTTGCAAACACCGGGTCAATCTGGTCTGCTCCAAACTGAGAATTTGAAGATTTCTTCTCCCTTATATGCATATCACCTGTAGCCCCCAAGTCTTAAGAGGAGAACATAGTGATAAATTAAGAGTTGCTTCAATATAAGTGTTGCAAGCTTGAAGAAAACCGGGTTATTCATCTCAATCATTAGTCATAAACTGAATATTCCACATATGTTGCCCCCAAGTACCGGGTTGTCATGCTTGTAGCAACCTGGGACTTGTAATTGCCTTATGCTCATAAAAACTTCAACCAGTGTAGCCCCCAAGGGCCGGGTCATTATGCAATAATGAGCAGGGACTTTATAAATATGATCATGTAAACTTGACCAGCAACGTGTAGCCCCCAAGGGCCGGGTCAGTAAGATATTACCGAGCTGGGACTTTGTATATGATTCATTGATAATAACATCATATGATGTAATCTCCACCATGGGGCTTGAACCCATGTCCACAAGGTTAAGAGCTTTGTACTCTACCAACTGAGTAGTGGATCTTTCAATATAATAGATTAAGGCTTGTGTACCTTGAATTTTCGACAGGAGCAATTGGTAGCCCCCAAGGGCCGGCTCATTTAGAATGTGATGAGTCGGGTCTTCAATAAGTTGAGCAAAAATGACTTTGCATTAGCCCCCAAGTGCCATGGTATATGCTGGCAGTAACATGGGACTTGCATATTCGATATAATATCAATTTGAATAATGTAGCCCCCAAGTGCCGGGTCGTAAGCCTGCAGCGACTCGGGACTATTCCTTCCATTGTATAATAAATCATATCCATTGATAAGATAATAGCCATTGCACCAAAGCGACTTTGAATACCTCATCTGTTGATAAGTAAATCCGGAGTTTAAATACCCGGCGGCTCTTGGCCGATGGCAATTTAATACGCCTCCATTGTAAGCCGGAACTTTTATAACCCGGCGGCTTATAGCCTTTGAGAAAATCAAGAATTGATAACCCTTTTGAGACACCAATTTCAATCTATGAAGATGGGCTTGAATTTAATCATTTATGTAAGTCATAGCTCTATAAATCCTGCAGAGTTTAAACAACATATGCCCTGGCGACTTAACGTCAAAAACCAGGGCGGCTAACCACCCAAATGTAGTCTTATCCTGCACATAATTAGATCACAAGATCCCTTGGTGGTTTACCGCAGGGCAGGTCATAATATCTCACATATAACCATTGATGTGTAACAAGGATTCACAGATAAGCCTGTTATGAATCATAACTTTGAAACATAACTATAATAATAATATTATACCTGTGATATTGAATTTTCACTGCCGGTTTATGTGACCTGTGTAGTAAGGGTGATAACCCAATCTTTAGAAATCAAGACTTCCAAATGTTTATGATTGTCATATGATGGCGACTTATCATCCAAAGTCAAACCGGGTTAAATAGCAACCACTCATATAGACTTTAGATATGATAAAAAGAGCTTCAAATAAAATCCAAAAATTATTTGCAAAAAGAGACTTCAAAAATTTTTGAGGCTTCTGATTCGAATACGATCAGAAAACCGTCCCAAAGGGGTTAAGCTAAGATTCGAATACGATCATATAGCCCCCAGTGGCTTTGGCGTTGCCGATCAAGAGGGTACCGACAGCTATGTTCTCTTTGGTTCGAATACGACCTGTGTTTGAACAGGAAGCCCCCAAATGACCTTGAGAGTTGTTTAACGACGCTGATTCAAATACGATCCACGTCGGTTCCCAAAAGGGGTTGAGCTATGATTCGAATACGATCAAGAAGCCCCCAGTGAGCTCAGCAGTGTGCCAATCAAAAGGGTACCGACAGCTATGTTCTCTTTGGTTCGAATACGACCTATGTTTGAACAGGAAGCCCCCTAGTGATCATGAGAATATTTAACGACTCTGACTCGAATACGATCAAGAAGCCCCCAGTGAGCTCAGCAATGTGCCAATCAAAAGGGTACCGACAGCTATGTTCTCTTTGGTTCGAATACGACCTATGTTTGAACAGGAAGCCCCCTAGTGATCATGAGAATATTTAACGACTCTGACTCGAATACGATCAGGGTCACACCAAAAGGGTTAAGCTAAATTCGAATACGATCAGCTCCCAATGGCCATTAAAGCAGGGTATCTATGTTTGAGTTGTGCTTTGTAACCGACTCTCTTTGGTCCTTTTAATTTTTCCTGAGAATTCAAACTTTTGCGAGAGATAAATTCTTTTTGAACCGGAAAAACCGGATATTGAGAGTTTCAAAGCTTTGTGATAAAGAAATTTACCTTAAACCAGATTTTGAACCGGATTTGAGAGCTTCAAAACTTTGTGGCAGATAAATTTCCCTTGAACCGGATTTTAAACCGGATATTTAAGAGCTTCAGTGCTTTGTGGGAGATGTCAAGTCTCTTGAGCCGGATCTAAACCGGAATCCTTCTTTTTAAGTCGGAAATTTTCTGACGGCCTTTAAACTTTTTACCAATATGGCGGTAGACTTCGGGACCGGGTTATTTTTCCCTCCAATGACCCGGAGTTCTTGAATGCATTGAAACCAACCAATGCTGCCGAGTCATATCATTGTAGCCCCCGAGTCTCAAGACGACTCGAGGAGTTGGCTTTGAGATTCTCCATATTGATCATAGCATAAGGTGTATATCATTGGTATTGATAGCGCAATGTGAATCCACAGAAGGTTGAGGTGACTGTGGCGGGTTATAAATGATCCCGTATGAGCCGTGTCAGCAACTCGGCCAATGGTTCCTTCCAACTGGATGTTTTGAAGTTAACCAAACTGTAGTGGCGGCGACTTGTGCGCATGCCCATTGAGCCGTCCAGTGCCGACGGCTGCTGATAACACATGACAATTTTCCTCCAAGCTGTTGGAAGAAAACCGGGCTTCCCAAGCAGTGACTTTCTCATATTCAATAATCCGCTCATGCAGACAGATGCAGTCCTGGTGTGTCGATGTAGACCAGGCCGCAAAAAGACGACCACCGCATAGAGGCAGCTCAAACAGATGAACCGGCTGCGGCATTGTAAACCGGCGCGAACGGGCAAGTCAATCGTGAACGCGGCAAACCGTACGAGCGAGTCAGCCATGTGTTGATATAAATTGTGCCAAAGAAGCGGCAGCATGCACATATGTAGGTCTTGGACCAGATGATAGCGCATCATAGTAGCACGAGCCATATATCCATGATCCTTATTATTGCAGTGAATAATTGTCCTGCATACAATATTGCAGACCAAGGCAAAGATAAACTGCTCTTTGACAAAAATAATATGTGCCAATAAAATATATTTTAGATGGATATCACCTGATGTGCCAGGCCGGAAATAATCCGCCATGAAATTGATGATCACTAGGTGAAGTTGAAATCGCTCACTGACGGGTCGGCTGCGGCAGACGGATGAATCGGCCGCGACGTTGTAAACCGGTGTGGACGGAGAGAGTCGGCACCGGCGTTGTAAGCCGGCACGGACGAGCGAGTCGGCCATATGTTGATGTAGACGGCGGCCTGTGCGCGCTTTATCGGGTAATTCGCACGATCCTGACGAGTTGATGCGGACTGGACCGCAGGAACGGCGGCTTGCACGCATGTGTGTCGAGCAGCGTGTAATGGACGAATGCTAGTGCATGCACTCCATATCCGCAGTATAATGGCATAAAAAATTGTCTTGCGTAAAAATATTACAGGGCAGAGTAATCGTTCTTGGACGAATTAATATGCTCATAAAATACAGAGGAAAGATATCACCTGATGTTCTGTTGGGTAAACGCCATATTCCAGCAATTATAAACTTGCAGTCTCGTTTCTCGTAATATCTTCTTTATCTCTCAAAAAGGCAGAGGCATCCCGTGGCGCAATGGTGCAGCCAGCAAAGGCGGTTTAACTATGAATACCAGGTTCGGCGGTTCGCAGTCGACTCGCAGACGGCCTATGGCTGAGGCGACTCAGGTGAAGATGAATTCTTCCACCGCTGAATATTGAAAACGATGGATGTATTTTTCCTTGCGTGGCTCCATTGGGAAACATAAAGACTGGTTTTTGGAAACTAGGCATGTACTAGTACATTTTTCCCAAATGATGACGGTGCTTGTAGTACTAATCCTCAATGCTTCTTTGGATGGATGCCCATACTAGTGCTGACTTTTGCTGGCTCCCTCGTCGCTTTACCCAGCTGCCCATACTAGCCTGCATTGGGCACGGCTGCCCCAGTACCCGCGGCTCTGTTGTATTAGTATTGTAATATACTATTTGCCGTGCGTAGCAGACCGTCTCGGGCTCCTTCAGGCAAGAATCCCCTAATGATTGTTACGTCGCTGTCGTCTCAGGACTTGAGCCAGTAGAAAGTACACGTCAGCGGATTTGGACAGGTCCCGGTCGTTTGCAGACTTTGCGGTGCATTCAACGGATATCGATCGGCTCAAATTTCCGCCTAGACCAACAATCAATCTCAGCGACTCGGCTTCTTCGTAGGGCAGCATATCCGAAATCGACCTGGACGTTTCTTCTGCTCACGCGTGGCCGCACAACAGCGGAAAATCAAATTCGACGGATCACCCAATGACGCCTGTGGCGACGCACGCAATCCTAATATTCTCAATCCCGTATATACCAGATCATAAAACGATAAATTTGCCGGCTCTGCCCGAGGTTGACTTATGCTGGGCTATCCTGCGTGATTATTCTGCACCGACTCTCCTTCATGCGGGCAAGCATGAGCTTCTCGATCCCTGGAGAGATCCCTTCAAGAACTCATCAACACCGTGCGCAAGCCCCACGGTGGGCACCAACTGTCGTGGATTTGTCACGGCAGATGTCCTTAGTGTGAGGACTTCGTCGTGAGGCCAACGCATCTATGTGGTAGCTTGAGAGGGGTTGGGCGGAATCGAGAGACGCAACATAAGACAAGGATTTAGACAGCTTTGGGCCCCGGGAAACATCATCCGGTAATAACCCTACATGCTGTTTGTGGCTAGGTCTCATTATGATCATGAGGGAGTCGCCGGTAAGCCGGCTCTTTGTGTCTAGCCCTAGAGATTGTTTCTTCTTGCTTGTCCCTCTTGGGGAGCCCTGCCCCTCCTTATATAAGTTAGAGGGGCGGGTTACATGTGGAGTCCTAGTAGGACTAGGACTAGTCTATCTTCTCTTACAAGTTAATTACAAGCCCGGGTCTTGCTTCCTCGTAAAGGAAATATTCGTCATCCCTTTCCTTTTAATCCGGCCCATCATAACGTGAGCCGGCCTTCTGGGCTTTAGGCCTTGTTGTCCATCTGACCCGCCTGCCGGGTTACTAATGAATCGCCAAATCGGGCAGGTTATCTGTGAATCGCCAAGCTCCGGGCGGGTCACCAGTGAGTCGCCAATTCCAGCCGGGTCATACCGCGGGGTATATCCCCGACAGGTTCCATTGCTTGTGTTCTTGTTTTGGGTAGAGCCGGGAGACGAGTTCGTGAACGAGGAACCTGTTGAGTACGCTTACGAGGATCAAGCTTTCGACAACTCTGAGAACCTTGCAGGCAAGATGACCACCCCTCGAAATCACTTCTATCTTTGCTTTGCTAGTTTTTCGTTCTATTGCCATGCTGCGCTACCTACCACTTGCTATATCATGCCTCCCATATTGCCATGTCAGCCTCTAACCATCCTTTCCTAGCAAACCGTTGTTTGGCTAAGTTACCGCTTTTGCTCAGCCCTTCTTATAGCGTTGCTAGTTGCAAGTGAAGTTGAAGTTGGTTCCATGTTGGAACATGGTTATTATGTTGAGTTATCACAATATCTCTTATTATATTAATGCATCTATATATTTTTGGTAAAGGGTGGAAGGCTCGGCCTTATGCCTGGTGTTTTGTTCCTCTCTTGCCGCCCTGGTTTTCCAGCATACCGGTATTATGTTCCTTGAGTTTGCGTTCCTTACGTGGTTGGGAGATTTATGGGACCCCCTTGACAGTTCGCCTTGAATAAAACTCCTCCAGCAAGGCCCGACCTTGGTTTTACCGTTTGCCACCTAAGCCTTTTTCCCCTGGGTTTTCTAGAGCCCGAGGGTCATCTTTATTTTAAACCCCCGGGCCAGTGCTCCTCCGAGTGTTGGTCCAAACTAGAGCACCGTGCGGGACTGTCCCTTGGCAACTTGGGTTACGTTGGTACCTGTACGCTTAGCTTATCCGGTGTGCCCTGAGAACGAGATATGTGCAGCTCCTATGGGGATTTGTCGGCACAGCGGGTGGTCTTGCTAGTCTTGTTTTACCATTGTCGAAATAGCTTGTAAACCGGGATTCCGAGACTAATCGGGTCTTCCTGGGAGAAGGTTTATCCTTCGTTGACCGTGAGAGCTTATGATGGGCTAAGTTGGGACACCCCTGCAGGGTATTATCTTTTGAAAGCCATGCCCGCGGTTACGAGGCAGATGGGAATTTGTTAATGGCCGGTTGTAGAGAATTTGTCACTTTACTTAATTAAAATACATCTATCGTGTGTGTAGCCGTGATGGTCTCTTCTCGGTGGAGTCCGGGTAGTGAACACGGTTTGAGTTATGAATGACGTAAGTAGGAGTTTAGGATCATTTCTTGGTCATTACTAGATGACGACCGTTCCGTTGCTTCTCTTCTTGCTCTCTTTTGCGCATGTTAGCCACCATATATGCTTAGTGCATGCTGCAGCTCCACCCAATTTCACCATCCTTTCCTATAAGCTTAAATAGTCTTGATCTCGCGGGTGTGAGATTGCTGAGTCCTTGTGACTCACAGATTCTACCAAAACAGTTGCAGGTGCCGACGATGCCATTGCAGATGATGGGATCGACCTCAAGTGGGAGTTCGACGAGGAACGTGGTCGTTACTATGTGTCTTTTCCTGATGATCAGTAGTGGAGCCCAGTTGGGACGATCGGGGATCTATCATTTGGGGTTATCTTATTTTCATTTGGATTATGACCGTAGTCAGTCTATGTGTGTATTTTGGATGATGTATGAATTATATTTATGTATTGTGTGAAGTGGCGATTGTAAGCCAACTCTCGTTATCCCATTCTTGTTCATTACATGGGATTGTGTGAAGATGAACCTTCTTGCGACAAAACCACAATGCGGTTATGCCTCTAAGTCGTGCCTCGACACGTGGGAGATATAGCCGCATCATGGGCGTTACAAAGGGGTTAAGAGCGAACCCTAACCCATGGAGGAAGTGAGACACAAATACAACCCTCTCGCCAGACCGGGGGTGGGAATAATCTGCCTCTCAGCAGGAAGCCGCTGAAGGATTTCTAGGGTCAGGTACCTCGCTACCCGGAGCTTCGCAATATCCTCCTCCGTGACAGAAGAGGCCACCCACCGGCCTGAACGGCTAGGCCCGGACATGATTGGGGCTGGTGGTGATTGGAACTCGAGGGCTGGAACTCGAGGAGGCTGGGGTTAAGGAAGAAGCAAGCGCAGAAGAGAAAGACAAGTCTGGGTCCCTATATAAAGGCCCTGAATATTGAACGTCCCCTCCTGGTTCCTGAAACTTACCTATCCTCAAAGAGTTGTGCCCAGGGGACGGTTGGGTTACCCATACCTACATTATTGAAAATCCCGTGAATAAGGTAACACGATCTCTGCTTTGACAAGACGTGCCAATAAAACCGCTTCCCAAGACGTGGGACGACGGGCTAGCCAACGGTTGGGAATAATAACCGGGCAGGCGTGATACACTGTCATAAACAGTTGTCAGTAGACTGGACTCGTGGAGTATTGTATTTTCTGCAATTATATACACAGGTCCGGATACGATCGACACATCCGAAGGCTATCTTGGAGTTCGGAAGAAGGGAACACGCCTTGCAATGCCGAAGACAATCTGCGCGCCGGACTCCTCGTCATTGAAGCCAGGTTCCGGGGCTACTGAGGGAGTCCTAGATTAAGGGGTCCTCCGGCGTCCGGCCTGTTACCTGTTGGGCCGGACTGATGGGCTATGAAGACATGAAGGCCGAAGACTATACCTGTGTCCGGATTGGACTCTACTTGGCGTGGAAGGCAAGCTAGGTGACCGATTATGAAGATTTCCTCCTACATAACCGACTCCATGTAACCCTAGATCTCTCCGGTGTCTATATAAATCGGAGGGCATAGTCCGGATAGGACAGATTCATGACCATATACTCATAGGCTAGACTTCTAGGGTTTAGCCATTACGATTTCGTGGTAGATCAACTCTGTTGGGGAACGTAGTAATTTCAAAAAAAATCCTACGCACATGCAAGATCATGGTGATGCATAGCAACGAGAGGGGAGAGTGTTGTTCACGTACCCTTGTAGACCGAAAGCGGAAGCGTTAACACAACGCGGTTGATGTAGTCGTACGTCTTCACGATCCGGCCGATCAAGTACCGAACGCACGGCACCTCCGAGTTCAGCACACGTTCAGCTCGATGACGTCCCTCAAACTCCGATCCAGCCGAGCGTTGAGGGAGAGTTTCGTCCGCACGACGGCGTGGTGACGATGATGATGTTCTACCGATGCAGGGCTTCGCCTAAGCACCGCTACGATATTATCGAGGTGTAATATGGTGGAGGGGGGCACCGCACACGGCTAAAAGATCATTGATCAATTGTGTATATAGAGGTGCCCCCCTGCCCCCGTATATAAAGGAGCAAGGGGGAGTTCGGCCGGCCTAGAGGAGAGGCGCGCCAGGAGGAGTCCTACTCCTACCGGGAGTAGGACTCCCCCCCTTTTCCATGTTGGACTAGGAGAGAAAGGGGGAAGATGTGGAGGGGAGGAAGGAAGGCGGGGCGTCGCCCCCCTCTCCTTGTCCTATTCGGACTGGGGGGAGGGGGGCGCAGCCCTGCCCTGGCCCCCTCTCCTCTCTTCCACCTAGGCCCACTAAGGCCCATTAAGTTACGGGGGGGGGGGGGGTTCCGGTAACCTCCCGGTACTCCGGAAAAATCCCGATTTCACCCGGAACACTTCCGATGTCCAAACATAGGCTTCCAATATATCAATCTTTATGTCTCGACCATTTCGAGACTCCTCGTCATGTCCGTGATCACATCCGGGACTTCGAACAACCTTCGGTACATCAAAACATATAAACTCATAATATAACTGTCATCGTAACATTAAGCGTGCGGACCCTACGGGTTCGAGAACTATGTAGACATGATCGAGACACCTCTCCGGTCAATAACCAATAGCGGAACCTGGATGCTCATATTGGTTCCTACATATTCTATGAAGATCTTTATCGGTCAGACCGCATAACAACATACGTTGTTCCCTTTGTCATCGGTATGTTACTTGCCCGAGATTCGATCATCGGTATCTCGATACCTAGTTCAATCTCGTTACCGGCAAGTCTCTTTACTCGTTCTGTAATACATCATCCCGCAACTAACTCATTAGTCACAATGCTTGCAAGGCTTATACTGATGTGTATTATTGAGTGGGCCCAGAGATACCTCTCCGACAATCGGAGTGACAAATCCTAATCTCGAAATACGGCAACCCAACAAGTACCTTTGGAGACACCTGTAGAGCACCTTTATAATCACCCAGTTACGTTGTGACGTTTGGTAGCACACAAAGTGTTCCTCCGGTAAACGGGAGTTGCATAATCTCATAGTCATAGGAACATGTATAAGTCATGAAGAAAGCAATAGCAACATACTAAACGATCAAGTGCTAAGCTAACGGAATGGGTCAAGTCAATCACATCATTCTCCTAATGATGCGATCCCATTAGTCAAATGACAACTCATGTCTATGGCTAGGAAACACAACCATCTTTGATCAACGAGCTAGTCAAGTAGACGCATACTAGTGACACTCTATTTGTCTATGTATTCACACATGTATTATGTTTCCAGTTAATACAATTCTAGCATGAATAATAAACATTTATCATGATATAAGGAAATAAATAATAACTTTATTATTGCCTCTAGGGCATATTTCCTTCAGTCTCCCACTTGCACTAGAGTCAATAATCTAGATTACAAAGTAATGATTCTTACACCCATGGAGTCTTGGTGCTGATCATGTTTTGCTCGTGGAACAGGCTTAGTCAACGGGTCTGCAACATTCAGATCCGTATGTATCTTGCAAATTTCTATGTCTCCCACCTGGACTGAATCCCGGATGGAATTGAAGCATCTTTTGATGTGCTTGGTTCTCTTGTGAAATCTGGATTCCTTTGCTAAGGCAATTGCACCAGTATTGTCACAAAAGATTTTTATTGGTCCCGATGCACTAGGTATGACACCTAGATCGGATATGAACTCCTTCATCCAGACTCCTTCATTTGCTGCTTCCGAAGCAGCTATGTACTCCGCTTCACACGTAGATCCCGCCACGACACTTTGCTTAGAACTGCACCAACTGACAGCTCCACCGTTCAATGTAAACACGTATCCGGTTTGCGATTTAGAATCGTCAGGATCAGTGTCAAAGCTTGCATCAACGTAACCATTTACGATGAGCTCTTTGTCACCTCCATAAACGAGAAACATATCCTTAGTCCTTTTCAGGTATTTCAGGATGTTCTTGACCGCTGTCCAGTGATCCACTCCTGGATTACTTTGGTACCTCCCTCCTAAACTTATAGCAAGGCACACATCAGGTCTGGTACACAGCATTGCATACATGATAGAGCCTATGGCTGAAGCACAGGGAACATCTTTCATCTTCTCTCTATCTTCTGCAGTGGTCGGGCATTGAGTCTTACTCAATCTCACACCTTGTAGTACAGCCAAGAACCCTTTCTTTGCTTGATCCATTTTGAACTTCTTCAAAACTTTGTCAAGGTATGTGCTTTGTTAAAGTCCAATTAAGCATCTTCATCTATCTCTATAGATCTTGATGCCCAATATATATGCAGCTTCACCGAGGTCTTTCATTGAAAAACTCTTATTCAAGTATCCCTTTATGCTATCCAGAAATTCTATATCATTTCCAGTTAGCAATATGTCATCCACATAAAATATCAGAAATGCTACTGAGCTCCCACTCACTTTCTTGTAAATATAGGCTTCTCCAAAAGTCTGTATAAAACCAAATGCTTTGATCACACTATCAAAGCGTTTATTCCAACTCCGAGAGGCTTGCACCAGTCCATAAATGGATCGCTGGAGCTTGCACACTTTGTTAGCTCCCTTTGGATCGACAAAACCTTCCGGTTGCATCATATACAACTATTCTTCCAGAAATCCATTCAGGAATGCAGTTTTGACATCCATTTGCCAAATTTCATAATCATAAAATGCGGCAATTGCTAACATGATTCGGACAGACTTAAGCATCGCTACGGGTGAGAAGGTCTCATCGTAGTCAATCCCTTGAACTTGTCGAAAACCTTTCGCAACAAGTCGAGCTTTATAGATAGTAACATTACCGTCAGCGTCAGTCTTCTTCTTGAAGATCCATTTATTTTCAATGGCTTGCTGATCATCGGGCAAGTCAACCAAAGTCCATACTTTGTTCTCATACATGGATCCCATCTCGGATTTCATGGCCTCAAGCCATTTTGCGGAATCTGGGCTCACCATCGCTTCTTCATAGTTCGTAGGATCGTCATGGTCTAGTAACATAACCTCCAGAACAGGATTACCGTACCACTCTGGTGCGGATCTTAATCTGGTTGATCTACGAGGTTCAGTAATAACTTGATCTGAAGTTTCATGATCATTATCATTAACTTCCCCACTAATTGGCGTAGGTGTCGCAGAAACTGGTTTCTGTGATGATCTACTTTCCAATAAGGGAGCAGGTACAATTACCTCATCAAGTTCTACTTTCCTCCTACTCACTTCTTTCGAGAGAAACTCCTTCTCTAGAAAGGATCCATTCTTAGCAACGAATGTCTTGCCTTCGGATCTGTGATAGAAGGTGTACCCAACAGTCTCCTTTGGGTATCCTATGAAGACACATTTCTCCGATTTAGGTTCGAGCTTATCAGGTTGAAGTTTCTTCATATAAGCATCGCAACCCCCAAACTTTAAGATACGACAACTTTGGTTTCTTGCCAAACCATAGTTCATAAGGTGTCGTTTCAACGGATTTTGATGGTGCCCTATTTAGAATGAATGCAACCGTCTCTAAAGATATAACCCCAAAACGATAGCGGTAAATCAGTAAGAGACATCATAGATCGCACCATATCTAGTAAAGTACGATTACGACGTTCGGACACACCATTACGTTGTGGTGTTCCGGGTGGCGTGAGTTGCGAAACTATTCCGCATTGTTTCAAATGTAGGCCAAACTCGCAACTCAAATATTCTCCTCCACGATCTGATCGTAGAAACTTTATTTTCTTGTTACGATGATTTTCAACTTCGCTCTAAAATTCTTTGAACTTTTCAAATGTTTCAGACTTATGTTTCATTAAGTAGATATACCCATATCTGCTCAAATCATCTGTGAAGGTGAGAAAATAACGATATCCGCCACGAGGCTCAATATTCATCGGACCACATACATCTGTATGTATGCTTTCCAACAAATTAGTTGCTCTCTCCATAGTACCAGCGAATGGTGTTTTAGTCATCTTGCCCATAAGACACGATTCGCAAGTACCAAGTGATTCATAATCAAGTGATTCCAAAAGTCCATCAGTATGGAGTTTCTTCATGCGCTTTACACCAATATGACCTAAACGGCAGTTCCACAAATAAGTTGCACTATCATTATCAACTCTGCATCTTTTGGCTTCAATATTATGAATATGTGTATCACTACTACCGAGATTCAACAAAAATAGACCACTCTTCAAGGGTGCATGACCATAAAAGATATTATTCATATAAATAGAACAACCATTATTCTCTGATTTAAATGAATAACCGTTTCACATCAAACAAGATCCAGATATAATGTTCATGCTTAACGCTGGCACCAAATAACAATTATTTAGGTCTAGAACTAATCCCGAAGGTAGATGTAGAGGTAGCGTGCCGACCGCGATCACATCGACTTTGGAACCATTTCCCATGCGCATCGTCACCTCGTCCTTAGCCAATCTTCGCTTAATCCGTAGCCCCTGTTTCGGGTTGCAAATATTAGCAACAGAACCAGTATCAAATACCCAGGTGCTACTGCGAGCATTAGTAAGGTACACATCAATAACATGCATATCACATATACCTTTGTTCACCTTGCCATCCTTCTTATCCGCCAAATACTTGGGGCAGTTCCGCTTCCAGTGACCAGTCTGCTTGCAGTAGAAGCACTCAGTCTCAGGCTTAGGTCCAGACTTGGGTTTCTTCTCCTGAACAGCAACTTGCTTGCCGTTCTTCTTGAAGTTCCCCTTCTTCTTCCCTTTGCCCTTTTTCTTGAAACTAGTGGTCTTATTGACCATCAACACTTGATGCTCCTTTTTCATTTCTACCTCCGCTGCCTTTAGCATTGTGAAGAGCTCGGGAATTGTCTTATTCATCCCCTGCATGTTATAGTTCATCACGAAGCTCTTGTAGCTTGGTGGCGGTGATTGAAGAATTCTGTCAATGACGCTATCATCCGGAAGATTAACTCCCAGTTGAATCAAGTGATTATTATACCCAGACATTTTGAGTATATGCTCACTGACAGAACTATTCTCTTCCATCTTGCAGCTGTAGAACTTATTTGAGACTTCATATCTCTCAATCTGGGAATTTGCTTGAAATATTAACTTCAACTCCTGGAACATCTCATATGCTCCATGACGTTCAAAACGTCGTTGAAGACCCGGTTCTAAGCCGTAAAGCATGGCACACTGAACTATCGAGTAGTCATCAGCTTTGCTCTGCCAGACGTTCATAACTTCTGGTGTTGCTCTTGCAGCAGGCCTGGAACCCAGCCGTGCTTGCAGGATGTAATTTTTCTGTGCAGCAATGAGGATAATCCTCAAGTTACGGACCCAGTCCGTGTAATTGCTACCATCATCTTTCAACTTTGCTTTCTCAAGGAACGCATTAAAATTCAACGGAACAACAGCACGGGCCATCTATCTACAATTAACATAGACAAGCAAGATACTATCAGGTACTAAGTTCATGATAAATTTAAGTTCTCTTAATCATATTACTTAAGAACTCCCACTTAGATAGACATCTCTCTAATCATCTAAGTGATTACGTGATCCAAATCAACTAAACCATAACCGATCATCACGTGAAATGGAGTAGTTTTCAATGGTGAACATCACTATGTGATCATATCTACTATATGATTCACGCTCGACCTTTCGGTCTCAGTGTTCCGAGGCCATATCTGCATATGCTAGGCTCGTCAAGTTTAACCTGAGTATTCCGCGTGTGCAACTGTTTTACACCCGTCGTATTTGAACGTAGAGCCTATCACACCCGATCATCACATGGTATCTCAGCATGAAGAACTTTCGCAACGGTGCATACTCAGGGAGAACACTTTTATCTTGAAATTTTAGTGAGAGATCATCTTATAATGCTACCGTCAATAAAAGCAAGATAAGAAAAAGATAAACATCACATGCAATCAATATAAGTGATATGATATGGCCATCATCATCTTGTGCTTGTGATCTCCATCTCCGAAGCACCGTCAGATCACCATCGTCACCGGCGCGACACCTTGATCTCCATCGTAGTATCGTTGTCGTCTCGCCAACTATTGCTTTTACGACTATCGCTACCGCTTAGTGATAAAGTAAAACAATTACATGGCGATTGCATTGCATACAATAAAGCGACAACCATATGGCTCCTGGCAGTTGCCGATAACTCGGTTACAAAACATGATCATCTCATACAATAAAATATAGCATCATGTCTTGACCATATCACATCACAACATGCCCTGCAAAAACAAGTTAGACGTCCTCTACTTTGTTGTTGCAAGTTTTACGTGGCTGCTACGGGCTTAGCAAGAACCGTTCTTACCTACGCATCAAAACCACAACGATAGTTTGTCAAGTTGGTGCTATTTTAACCTTCGCAAGGACCGGGCGTAGCCACACTCGGTTCAACTAAAGTGAGAGAGACAGACACCCGCCAGTCACCTTTAAGCAACGAGTGCTCGCAACGGTGAAACCAGTCTCGCGTAAGCGTACGCGTAATGTCGGTCCGGGCCGCTTCATCTCACAATACCGCCGAACCAAAATATGACATGCTGGTAAGCAGTATGACTTATATCGCCCACAACTCACTTGTGTTCTAAGCGTGCATATAACATCAACGCATAAAACCAGGCTCGGATGCCACTGTTGGGGAACGTAGTAATTTCAAAAAATTTCCTACGCACACGCAAGATCATGGTGATGCATAGCAACGAGAGGGGAGAGTGTTGTCCACGTACCCTCGTAGACCGAAAGCGGAAGCATTAACACAATGCGGTTGATGTAGTCGTACGTCTTCACGATCCGACCGATCAAGTACCGAATGCACGGCACCTCCGAGTTCAGCACACGTTCAGCTCGATGACGTCCCTCGAACTCCGATCCAGCCGAGCGTTGAGGCAGAGTTTCGTCAGCACGACGGCGTGGTGACGATGATGATGTTCTACCGACGCAGGGCTTCGCCTAAGCACCGCTACGATATTATCGAGGTGTAATATGGTGGAGGGGGGCACCGCACACGGCTAAAAGATCGTTGATCAATTGTGTGTATAGAGGTGCCCCATGCCCCCGTATATAAAGGAGCAAGGGGGGGTTCGGCCGGCCTAGAGGAGAGGCGCGCCAGGAGGAGTCCTACTCCTACCGGGAGTAGGACTCCCCCCCTTTTCCATGTTGGACTAGGAGAGAAAGGGGGAAGAGGTGGAGGGGAGGAAGGAAGGGGGGCGCTGCCCCCCTCTCCTTGTCCTATTTAGACTGGGGGGGAGGGGCGCGCGGCCCTGCCCTGGCCTCCTCTCCTCTCTTCTACCTAGGCCCACTAAGGCCCATTAAGTTACCGGGGGGTTCCGGTAACCTCCCGGTACTCCGGAAAAATCCCGATTTCACCAGGAACACTTCCGATGTCCAAACATAGGCTTCCAATATATCAATCTTTATGTCTCGACCATTTCGAGACTCCTCTTCATCTCCGTGATCACATCCGGGACTCCGAACAACCTTTGGTACATCAAAACATATAAACTCATAATATAACTGTCATCGTAACGTTAAGCGTGCGGACCCTACGGGTTCGAGAACTATGTAGACATGACCGAGACACCTCTCCGGTCAATAACCAATAGCGGAACCTGGATGCTCATATTGGTTCCTACATATTCTATGAAGATCTTTATCGGTCAGACCGCATAACAACATACGTTGTTCCCTTTGTCATCGGTATGTTACTTGCCCGAGATTCGATCGTCGGTATCTCGATACCTAGTTCAATCTCGTTACCGGCAAGTCTCTTTACTCGTTCCGTAATACATCATCCCGCAACTAAATCATTAGTCACAATGCTTGCAAGGCTTATAGTGATGTGTATTACTGAGTGGGCCCAGAGATACCTCTCCGACAATCGGAGTGACAAATCCTAATATCAAAATACGCCAACCCAACAAGTACCTTTGGAGACACCTGTAGAGCACCTTTATAATCACCCAGTTACGTTGTGACGTTTGGTAGCACACAAAGTGTTCCTCCGGTAAACGGGAGTTGCATAATCTCATAGTCATAGGAACATGTATAAGTCATGAAGAAAGCAATAGCAACATACTAAACGATCGAGTGCTAAGCTAACGAAATGGGTCAAGTCAATCACATCATTCTCCTAATGATGTGATCCCGTTAATCAAATGACAACTCATGTCTATGGCTAGGAAACACAACCATCTTTAATCAACGAGCTAGTCAAGTAGAGGCATACTAGTGACACTCTATTTGTCTATGTATTCACACATGTATTATGTTTCCGGTTAATACAATTCTAGCATGAATAATAAACATTTATCATTATATAAGGAAATAAATAATAACTTTATTATTGCCTCTAGGGCATATTTCCTTCAAACTCTTGTAACACTCATATTCATCAAGATCAATCAAGCAGGAAGTAGGGTATTACCTCCATAGAGAGGGCCCGAACCTGAGTAAACATTGTGTCCCCCGTCTCCTGTTACCATCGATCCTAGACGCACAGTTCGGGACCCCCTACCCGAGATCCGCCGGTTTTGACACCGACAGCGAGCGCTCCTAGATCTTCCTCGCGCCCACATGGACCTCAAGAGGGTGATTAGCGAAGCTGCGCAGTGTCCCACGTTTAGCTGAATCGACTTCGGACGCAGGGATATCTCCCTCTCGCAGATCTAGTTTCTGTGCAGGCGGAATTGGCCTCGATTGGTAATGATGTGCTAGCAGAGAACTTCCCCAACCCCAACAAGGAGGAGAGGATGTGTTTCGTCCCATTTCTACTGAGGGGCTTAGGATTCCCAATCCACCCCTTCCTCAGAGGTCTATTGGAATTCTATGGGATCCAGCTGCACAACCTCACACCAGGTTCTATCCTGCACATCTCGGGTTTTGTTGCTCTCTGCGAACTGTTTTTAGGCTACGAGGCTCATTTTGAACTGTGGAGAAAGTTCTTTTGCCTTCGTCCCTCATCATCGAGGGGTTCCATATTTGAAGTGGGCGGCGCTGAAGTATGGCGCATAGCCGGACCGGGTTACCCCATCAGGACACCCAAGGAGGTATCCCAAGCATGGTCTTCGGAATGGTTTTATATTGAGGACGTTCCCCTTTCGGACCCAGTTCGGCGTGGACTCCCCGAATTTTCCAGTGCTCCTTTGAAGAAACGCCTCAATTGGCGCCCCGGGAGTCTCAAGGAAGAAGGCAGTGCAGAAGTGAAGAGGTTGGTCAGCAAGGTCAGATTACTTGCTCATTCCAAACTCTCGATAATTGAAGTCATGGCCATCGCGATAAAGTGATGTATCGATCCCCTTCAGTCCAGAGTGACACCTATATGGTGTTACAATGGAGAGGATGATGCATCTCGCTATAGGCGCAAGGGGCCGGATACCCCAGCCGAACTGGCTATCATCCTGGCCGATCTTTATAAGGGGGAGAAAGAATACTTCCTCCGTTTAAATTGTCAAGAAGGTTTTCCCATGTATAACCCGTTGAATGGTAAGCTTTTGATTATCCGCACGGTTCTACCTCTTCATGAATGTATGCTAATTAAATTGTTCTGGTTGTCTTAAAATATACATGGAGGAAGGTGGTTGAGAACATTCATTGCCCCTCCCCATAGCTAAAGGATTACGCCCGCAATGAAGACCCCGACTTCCGTGAGGATCCGGATATATTCATAGAGTTTGATGATGGAGTCTTCTATCAAGCGAGTCTTGACGGCTCGGAAGTGGCTATTGTGGCTGACTACCCCGACCTTCTTCCTTTCGCCATTGTAAGTATTCGAAAAGCATCCTCCAAGAAGGAGCCCCCTGCTTCCTTCTCACCCGTCACACTGAATTGTGTTTTTATAGGATCGGCGCTCAACGAGCCGCACTCCATCAAGAACGGCCTCTAAGAAGGCAGCATCTACGCAGGGCGAGCGTTCAAAACGAAAGGAAGCCGGAAGCAACGCCGAGCCCCTCCTTCAAAAAGGTATAACTTCTGACACATGCCTAGGTATAAAGCCAGATTGTCATACTTCTCCTCCTATCTTGTTTTAGGAGGGGCACACGGCAAACCGTGGCTAAACGCCCCGCTAGCCGAGCATCGGCTAATCCGGCTCCGGACTCGTCAACTAGGACGAAAGTTGATACGGAAGCAGTGCCAGATCAACCCCCTCATGAGGATTCGGATGACGTATCCTTCACGAATTCTGAGGTGGAGAGCGTGATGAATCATCGATGACTAAAAGAGGCCATGCACACTCCAGTTTTTACAGGGCAGGAATTTACTGCCCTCAGCTCTGTGGATGCATATATTCGAGCTGCCCGGGACGGACTTGCTGGAGTTACACAACTGTTTTCGAAGGATATGAAGGTAATAGTGTGTGTAAATTTAATAGATATATGCCAATAGCCCCCGAGACTTGAAGCGGTTAAGCTAACGGATTTAAGGATCGTTATGGCCGTAGGTTCTCAAAGAGAAGAACAACGCACTATCCCAGGAGCTTAAGACGAACCAGAGAAAGCTGAATGATGTCACCACAGAGCTGGAGGAAATGAAGAAAGCCACCATGACCCTTGATCAAAAGAACTAACTTGAGGAGGAAAAGGATAGACAAGCCGAAGAGATAAAGAGCTTGAAGGCTCGGTTATCGGACGTGCAAAAAGAGAATAAAAAGTTAAAAGGCGGCATATTCGGTATGACCTTCTGAACTACCCAAGGGATTCATAGCATTCCTTAATTTGGATTGTCATAATGTTATTGTTGCAGGTCTGTTAATCGGGCGGCCTGAAGAGGAAGCATCCGGATTCCGACGCGACGTGCTAAAAGAGTTGTCCGTGGTGCATGAGCGGCTCGGAAAGCCATGAGAAGTATGGCCAAGGCTTTATGGCCATCCGATATCCCTCTAGAAAGTATGGAGGGGTTGGTGAACCTGTTCCAAGGTGCTCGGCGCCGCTTTGAACTATGGAAGGCATCCCCATGTCGTGAAGGTGCACGAGAAGCATGGGCGATGGTGAAAACATGCTACACCAAGCTCGATTCGAATCATATGGCCCGAGTTGGACCTCGGGGACCGGATGGGAAAGAGATTCCAGTGAACTTGGTATATGACCAAGTAATGATAGCTGCGAAGTATTCGCAAGAAGACTATAGTTTAGACTGTCTTGTAGATGACATAGATAAAGAGTAGGCGTTCGATTCAATGTATCAATGTACTTTACCATTGAACTTTATCTCCAACCGAACATATCAAAATTTGCCATCGCAAGCCTTTGGATTCAACCTTCGAACCTAGAAGGTGGAGTGTGTCCGGATACAATGTAAGAAACATCCTTATGTCTGGAAACCAGGCAATCCGGCCATATTGCTTGAACAGACAAAATTTGTTCGGGGAGGTATGTTATATTACTATTTAATGTAAGAACCATTAAGGGTTCCTTTCCTTGGGTTGGCATGCTTATGCATGCCTAGGCTTTGATCCGAATTACAGGGAGCCTAACCCGATCTTTTTAGAAGAATTACATAAATGTAAACAATCTGTCGTTGCTTGCCGACCAATTATTCTCTTAAGAACGCTAGCTTTCGGCTTCACCCATCTGAGGTACAGGTCCGGATTACCCGGTTGTAACAATCACAGAGGTACTCCCTTTACACCCTAGCCAAACAATCAGGAATGTAAGGTATAAACACAGGAGCAAGGCAACCAAGCTTGGAAAAAACTTAAGTCATAGACGTGCATACAATGGAAAAAGAAGTTGTCGGATTACGGGTTCCGGGAAAACCCTTGAGGTTCGAACACTGGGGTGTGCACAAAGATCTCTCTCCCCCTCGCTCACACTCTTGCCACGATCTCAAGGCCTAGCTCGGCGAACCCACGGACCAAGGGACCCAAGAATTTATACTTGTTCGGGCCACCAATGTGGTGTAATAGCCTACCCCAGTGTGGTGTGGTGGATTGCCTTGTAGGCTGAGGATGAACAAGTACAAGGGAAGAACAACCTCCTGAGGAGAGGTGTTCTCGAGCTCTATGAGCTGGTGTAGTTGGTCTCGGGGGAATGGATCCGGTCCAAGATGAGTTGCCTCCTACAGTGCTGGCTCGTCCTATTTATAGAGGCCCTGGTCCTCTTCCCAAATGTTTAGGCGGGAAGGGATCCCACAACGGCCAATTTGAAGGGGGGCAGCTAGTACAAGCTATCCCGACAAAAGGTGGTCTTCGCCTGCCAAAGGCTCTAGGGGTGACGATGTCGAGGGCTCCGCAATGACCTCCGTCTTACCGTCCTGCTGGTCTTGGTCTCATTGCACCAATATGGAAACCTTTGCCTGATGCCTCGGGACTCCTCGCCTGCACCCGCCCCTTTAGCACCAAAGAGGCAGCTGGTACTGTGCGCCCGCTGGCGCCCGCCTGGAGCCCGCCTAGCCTTGGTCATCATGGCTCACGTCACGGAAACCTCACGAGGTGCCCCTCGCCTTGATCTCTCCGCTCCTCGTTAGCCAGCCTAGCGAGGCTGCCCCTGAGGAGGTCTTGTGTCGTCCGCCTCACGAGGCTTGGCCCCTCGCGAGGGTCTTGACTATTCGCTGATGAAGATGGGCCATACCAGGCCGCTTGTGGAGCCACCCCGTGGGCCGCAGGCAGGCAAGTCTGGGGACCCCCGTTCCCAGAACACCGACAGTTGCCACCTGGCCCAAGGCGCGCTCGGACATGGCTTCGAGGCAAAGCCAGGGGGCAAGTGCGGAGCGCCGCGAGCCCCAACCTCCCGCGGCCTTGATTGTCGCGTGGCGATTGACGGGGCATGGGCGTCTCCGCTTCTCCACGCTGCCTCGGCAACTGCTCGACTGACAAAAGGCTGGCACGCGTCGTGCGACCTTCATTGCTCCCCTTCGTCTTGCTCCAGATCCCCTTTCTTGCTCCTCGCTTTCAAAGACTCCAGATCTGCACCAATCCTCCTCCAAATCCGCCATCGATGGCGCCCAGCAAGGCAAAGGCCACCCTTCCGCCCTCCTGGTATGAGTCGGCCCTGAGCGCGCCTAGCGTCTTGGAGAAGAACCTTGCCGCCACGCTCCTGATGACGGTGGAGGGCGACGAGAAGAGGAAGACCGTGCTCCGGGCTGGCTCCGCCGAGCCTGAGGCCTCAGGAAACACCTTCTATCCCTTCTTCTTGAGCAGCGTTGTTGCGGGGTTGGTTCCTCCCTTCTCCGACTTCTTCTATTCCGTCCTTAGCCATTACAAGCTTCATGCCCTCCATCTTCATCCCAACTCCATCCTCCTTTTGTCGATCCTCGCCTTCTATTGTGAGGCATACGTTGGGGTGATGCAGTCCGTGGCGCTGCTGCGCCACTTCTTCTATCTCCGGGTCAAGGACGACCACTGCTTGGGGTGCGCCAACTTTGTCGCAACCAACAAGACCAACGCGATCTCGAAGGTCAGGAAGAAGGCCAAGGGCTTTAGAAGAAAGTGGGTCCTGATGGACGCCAAGTGCTCCCACACTCGGCTGGTGTTGCCGACGGAGATGCCCTCGTCTCACGACAGGTGGTTCCGCGCGAGGCTCACCGACCCCTGGGTAGAGCAGGTGCTGCAGAGGATGACCGCCGACCTGAAGTCTGATGATCCAAAGGCGGCGAAGCTGACGGGTGCCATGATCGTCAAGGAATTCATGGCGCAGCGGTGGCTCCCCTCCAGGTGCGCTCGCACCCCTTGTGGAAGCTCGGGGACGAAGGAGACGACCTCCGCCTGGGGCTGGAGGCCTTGTCTGACGAGGAGCTGGGCACGACGCTCCGCCTCTTGGTTGGGGACGACCAAGGGTATCCGCCGGACACCTTCATTCCCCTGTACCGCCGCCCAGATGGGGCGAAGATTGCTGCCGCCATGCTTGTCTTCGACGGGCGTGGGCTTGTGCCTCATGCGCCCTCGGATGCCCGGTGGTGACGGCTTCGGTGATGGTATCCTCCAATGACTCCGAAGAGGAGGACGAGCTGAGTTCGGAGGCAGCCCAGGAGGGGGTAGGGGTTTGCCTGACGACGCCGACGCCGACGACCACCTGGTGAGGGAAGTCCACCCCTACGCACAAGTCCGACCTCCTCCGCGCCTTGCCTGACGACGCCGACGCCGACGACCACCTGGTGAGGGAAGTCCTCCCCCCTCCTGGGGTCACCACGAGATCCAGGGTCTCCCCCTCGAAGAAGCCTCCGCCTGGCGTCCCGACAAAGAGCAGATCAGCGTTGGTCCCTCGGGGTGATGCCTCCGCCGTGTCGCCGCCCGGGGCCGCCGTGGCCTCGTCAACTCCTGGGGCCCGCGCGCCAGCGCCCCAGGTTGCGAGGGCCCTAGGCTCCGTACTTCTGAAGAGACCATGGGACTATGCCACCATGGACCAGTGAGTATCCTATCCTGACTTTGCCTTGCTCCTGCTTCCATCGCAGCTTCCTGATGTTCCCTCCTTGTGCTGCTAGGCCGACGCTGTTGTCGAAGAAGAAGAAAGAGAGGGCGGCCGCATCCTCGGGAACCCTGCAGCCTGGCATGGCCGCACCTCCTCCTGCACAGAAGGGTGGTGATGGCGCCCATACTTCTCCCGCTCGGTCATCCTCGCGAGGCCCCGTGGACCGTCCTTAGGAGAAGGCGACTCCCACCGCCACGCCGGCTCCTGAGGCGCCCGTCCCCAGCTCGCTGGCCAAGGCTCTGCAGGCTCCGAGGCTTCTTCTTCCGTCGCCATCGACCTATAGGTCTTGACGATGACACTGCCTTCTTCCTCCGCCGCACCGCAAGTTCGCGGTCCTTCCACTATGCCCCACGCCCTGGAGCATGCTCTTTCTGCGCTGACCTGGCTGCGGGATGATCTTCAAGGCGCTGACCGTCGCCTGGTGGCGGGGCGCCTGGAGCTGGTCTCGGGTTGGCTGCACTCCGGTGCGTCTGTCGGGACGGCGTTGGGTCAGGCCATGGCAACTTCCGAGGAGGACAAGCGAGCCGCCGACCGAGCCGCGGCCACCCGCGAGGTGGAGCTGAAGGACACCGAGGCCGCCAAGTAGTGCTGCCAATCGATGGAGGCCGAGCTCGAGTCCATGCGCAACGAGCGTGCGGCCGAGGCCCGCGGTCGCAAGGCGGAGGAGGAGAAGATGAAGGCCCGAGAAGATGCCGTCACCAGCCGTGACGCCGAGTTGGAGCAGTTGGCGAGGGCACAGGTCACAGAGCGTAGCCGTCTGGAGAAGCTGGAGCAGAAGGTGGAGGTAGAGAAGGCCTAGCTGGAAGCCAAAGTGAAGGTTCTGGCTGAGGATCACGTGGCCTTCAAGTCCCTCGAGGAGAGATCCTGCGAGGTGCTGCGGGCACTCTACGAGAAGGGCTTGGAGAAGCCGCTGGCGACAGACGGCGAAGGCCCTGCCCAGCTGCTTATCTTGTCGCGGCGCTCGAGGACGTCGTCGGCCGGATCGGCCCCATGGTGGAGGGGGGAGCCCATGCGCCCTCTTCATCTGCTCTGACGCGCGTCTTCGGCCACCTCCATCTTCGCGATCCTGACGCCAACCTTGACGAGTTGCTCAAGCCCGTGGATGAAGAGCGCTGCGCAGCCGCCGCCGAAGCCGTGAAGGGCCAGGTGGAGGCCTTGCTGAAGAAGTTCCTTGCCATCGACCCTGCGCCCTCGACTGGTGTTGCTGTTGAACCTGCGACTCCGGCGGGCGGCACAGGTGAGGGCAACATCGTCGTCGAAGGGGTACTCCTTGCGAGTGACGGCGGCGCCCAAGGCTGACGAGAGGGCTTGCTGGCGGCTCCTTTTCCTGTTTCATTTCTGCAACATGCACCATGCCTCGTGGAGGCATTTAAACTTGTGTTTGGTATTTCAAGAACAGTATGTTTTGTAATATCTGTTTGAGATTCCGTGATTTCCTCCCCGTTTGCTTGGTGTTCTACGTCGGCAGGGCCCAACCCCGCGCGTACCTCAGCCGCCGTTGGATCGTCCGGATTGCCAGGACGAGACCAAGGGGTGAGGGGTTACGTGGCTAGTTAGGCTCCTAAGTCGCGATGCTCAGGAGTCCCCCTTGACGCGCAAACAGCTTACGGGAAGGAGATGCGGAAGTAGGCCTAGTGTTCTACGTCGGCGGCGCCCGACCCCGTGCATACCTCAGCCGCCGTTGGACCGTCCGGATTACCAGGACGAGCCCAAGGGGTCCACGTGGCCAGTTAGGCTCCTGAGTCGCGATGCTCAGGAGTCCCCCTTGACGTCCAAACGACCTTCATACCTTGGCTCCGCTCGGGAGGGCACGTGATGACCAGGTCCGAGGGACCTGGCAGGGTGGCGTATGCTTGGGCGTAACCCGAGCGCAACCCCCATGCCCAGCCCCGTCACGTGACTCTCCCGAGGGAGAGTTTTGCGACGAGGCTGGACACTGAGCCCGAAGGCTCCCTGAGGTTGGTACGGCCATGGGGCCGCCCTCAGTTGTTTATCACCAGCGCGGAGCGTAGCCCTTCCGCACTTGCACGGGCATAGCCGGTCCTCGACCGTGTCGACTGCCAGCACGGAGCATGGTCCTTCCACTGGTGCGTGGGTGAGGGATCCCTCTGAGTGGAGCCCCCAGGGCGTGTACAGCCCCGCCCTGACTCATGAGCCAGCGCGGGACTCACGAGGCCCTACCTCAAGGCGGGTTTTGCCTGGTCTTGATTCTTGACGGCTGTGCTGGTCCTGCGAGATGGTTAGGCAACCTGCGCCGGACGAATCTGCTGAGGCGATCACATGAGAAGGCCAAACACCAATGACCCCAGGAGGTGACGTGAACGGGGTCGGCCCGCCAGACAGAGCTCAGTCGTTGGATTTATCGGCACTCCAGGGACGGACCCGAGCACAGACGCCGTGCCTAGTCTTCTCATGTGAAGAGTCCTGAAGAAAGACAACCGGCGCGCGGCTCCCGCGGTGGAGAGGCACCGGGTCATGCACCGTAGCCGGCCCGTCCATGATTAGCTCATGCGAGAACAAGGCACCAAGGGCCATGGGAGGTGATGTACACGGGAGCGGGCCCGCGAGCCAGAGCTCAGCCTCTTGGGTTTGGCGATGCTGCAGGGACGGACCCAAGCACAGACGTCGTGCCAGTCCTTAATCATGAGGTGGTCATGGGCGGGCTTGCAAGGGCGTACGACATTCATGGCATTGAATTGCCGGGCAGGTAGGTGGTAATCGTAGGCAACCCATGCCAGGAGACAAGCTAGTTCAGATAGATGCAAGAACGATACATGCCACTGGGACGGACCCGAGCGGCCTGGGGATGATGCAGCCCGAGGGGCGCCCCCGACAGAGTAAGCTAAAGATGCAAAAAGATACATGCCACAGGGATAGGCCCATGCGACCTGGGAATGATGCAGCCCGAGGGGCGCTCCCAGCTGAGTAAACCGAAAAATGTAACCTAGTATCGTTGTCGAAGGAGTGTTGAGGTAGCTGAAGGTGCGCGCTGAAGGAGCCGTTCCTCACGAGCCGCCAGGGCCCCGAGTCTCAGGAGGCTCCGGGGGCTCGGGTGGTTCCTTGAGGACCGTCGCCATCTCCGCCAGGACTGCGTGATGCCTAGCCTCCTGAGCTGCTAGGGTGCTCCGTAGGCGGCGCTGGAAGGTGATAGCTGCGTTCGGCAGGCCAAATGGCATGCGAACATAGCTGTTAGGTGGACCCTCGCACTGGTCAACACGCGAAGGCCAGAAGCGCTCCTGAGATGCGGCCCTGTTGAGCCCTGGAATGTCGATGCAGACGCGTAGCCCGCCGTCCTCGCCAGGATGGGGAGCTACGCCGGGTGGTGGGCGGCGGTCGCCACGCATGGTCCTTGCCTCTTGAAGCTCCTGGGTTGCCTTGACGATGAACTCCTGAGCACCGGGCATTCCTCGCCCAGTGCCCTTCTGAGGGAAATGTGCGGCGAAGCATGCCTCCACATGGTGCCCGAGCACCTCCCTCGTGATGCTGGCCAGGCCTGAGGCCCTCCAAAAGAGAGCTCCCGAGCCTTGCCCGAGGAGGGCGCCGGGCGCGCCTTCCTATGTGAGGGACGGAGGCGCCCCAACTGCAGGTGCGGATCCCGAGGTGGTGCCGCTGGAGACGCCGCTCTCCTGCGACCTTGGGTGGAGTAGCTGCTTCTTCTTCTTGGGGACGGCCTCGGGAGGGTACAGTGTGCCTTCGTTGTCGGGGTCTTTGATTGCTGCGGCTTGGAAGGCGCGCTCAAGGGAGCACACTGCATCTCTTTCTTTGCAGGGGACCGTGATGACTTCGTCACTTCCTAGCATCATGAGGACATTGTAACCGTGGTGGGTCACTGCCATAAACTTGGCCAATGCTGGATACCCAAGGATGGAGTTGTACGGCAGACGGATGTGGGCGACGTCGAAGTCGATGAGCTCGGTGCGGTAGTTGTTGCGTTGGCCGAATGTGACAGGGAGGTGGACCTGCCCTATCGGGCTGGTGGAGCCGTCGGTCACTCCTGAGAAAGGCTTTTTAGGATGTAGCTGATCGTATGGCACTTGGAGGCTATCAAATGTCTCGACAGACAGGACATTGAGCCCTGCGCCACCGTCGATGAGGGTCTTGGTGACTTGGACATTGCTGATGACGGGTGAGCAAAGCATCGGGAGGGCGCCGGCAGTAGCCGTGCAGTTGAGCTGGTCCGACGAGCTGAAGGTGATAGCGCACTTGGACCACCTGAGCAGGCGCATGGCCTCGAGCCTGGGAGGGCTACGTTCACCTCATGAGCAAACTGCTTGAAGATGCGATGGGAAGCTGGGGCCTGAGCACCACCCAAGATGCAGGTGATAGCGCGCGGCTCCTGGAAGCCCCCAGCCCCTTCGTCCTGATGGTGGTCGTCGTTCCTTCTTGGTGGTGGAAGCAACGGAGGGAGGCCAGGATAGCCCTGAGGACGGTCCTCACGAGGCTGGTCCCTCTAGGCGCCCTCACGAGGCTAGTCCTGCTAGTGGTCCTCGCGAGGCATGTCGCGCCACTCCTGACGGGGGCCGCGGTCGACCCAGCGTGCTCCACTTCGTCCTCCTCCTCGGCCGTAGCCCCGGTCGTTGCGCTCGGGGCGTCGACCAAAGTGTCCATCTCGAATAGCCATCAGCTCTTGGCAGTCACTGGTGTTGTGGCTGTGTACGTTGTGGAAGGCGCAGAATGGACGGCTGCCCTTAGACGACCAGGGGTGGTCCTGGCCGCGCTTCGTGTCCGGCTCCTCTGCGAGCACGGCTACCCCCTTGCGCTTCACGTCCTTGGCCTTGGCTTTCTTCTCTTCTGGGTCGGCAGCAGGGAGCTCGAGGAGGGAGAGGCGCCCCTCCTCAGCTCTTGCGCACTTGGTCGCCATGTTGAACATCTCCAGAGCCGTGCATAGCTCCTCGTGGATGGCGAGCTCCTCCTTCATCTTGAAGTCGCGGACACCATCAGAGAACGCTAAGATGATGGCCTCGTCCATCACCTTGGGGATCTTGAGGCGAACATTGTTGAAGCGCTAGATGTACTTCTGCAGGGTCTCTCCCGGCTGCTGCTTGATGCGGCGCAGGTCTCCCGCGGCCGGCGGGTGGTCGCGAGTGCCCTGGAAGTTGGCGACGAGCGGTCGTGCATCTCATCCCAGGAGGAGATTGACCCCGGGGGCAAGTTCAGAAGTCACGAGCGAGCATCATCCTTAGAGCCATGGGAAACCAGTTCGCCATGACTTTTTCGTCGCCGTTGGCCGCCTTGATGCTCAGCTCGTAGAGCTGCAAGAACTCCGCAGGGTCGGGGGTTCCGTCGTAGCATGAGGGCAGGTCTAGCTTGAACTTGCCTGGCCAAACGACGCTACGTAGCTCCGGAGTGAAGGCACGGCAGCCTGCTGTGGCCACCGGGGCCCGTCGCAGGGACGGAGCTTGATCTTGATGCCCATGCCCCGCGGCCGCAGGCGGCATGCGGTCTTGACGTGGCGGTGCCGGGAGTGTGGGAGCGTTTTCTCGCGGTCGGGGAACTTCTTGGAAGCTTCCTACTTCACGCGCGGGCGCCCGGCGCGGCGGGTCGCGCCGAGGGGCCGCGCGCCTTGGTGCCAGGATGCCGTCTTGGTGCGGTGGTGGCAGAGGCGCTCCGTGAGCTACGTCGCCCGCAGATGGAGGAGGGTGAGGCAGCTGTTGGGGAACGTAGTAATTTCAAAAACTTTCCCACACACACGCAAGATCATGGTTATGCATAGCAACGAGAGGGGAGAGTGTAGTCCACGTACCCTCGTAGACCGTAAGCGGAAGCGTTATGACAACGCGGTTGATGTAGTCGTACGTCTTCACGATCTGACCGATCCTAGTGCCGAAAGTACGGCACCTCCGTGATCTGCACACGTTTGGCTCGGTGACGTCCCATGAACTCTTGATCTAGCTGAGTGTCGAGGGAGAGCTTCGTCAGCACGACGGCGTGATGACGGTGATGATAAAGCTACCGGCGCAGGGCTTCGCCTAAGCACTGCAACGATATGAACGAGGTGGATTATGGTGGAGGGGGCACCGCACACGGCTAAGAGATCAATGATCAACTTTTGTGTCTATGGGGTGCCCTTCCCCCGTATATAAAGGAGTGGAGGAGGGGGAGAGGGTTGGCCTCCTAGGCGCGCCCAAGGGGGGAGTCCTACTCCTGGTGGGAGTAGGATTCCCCCTTCCCTAGTTGGAGTAGGAGAGGGTAGGAAGGGGGAGAAGGAGAGAAGGTAAGGGGGCAGGCCCCCCTCCCAAATCGGATTGGGCTTGGGGGGCGCGCCCCCACCTTGGCCGCCTCCTCCTCCTTTCCACTATGGCCCATTGACTCCCCGGGGGGTTCCGGTAACCCCCGGTACTCCGGTATATGCCCGAACTCTCTCGAAACCTTTCTGATGTCCAAACATAGTCATCCAATAAATCGATCTTTATGTCTTGACCATTTCGAGACTCCTCGTCATGTTCATGATCATATCCGGGACCCCGAACTACCTTCGGTAAATCAAAACACATAAACTCATAATACCGATCGTCACCGAACTTCAAGCGTGCGGACCCTACGGGTTCGAGAACTATGTAGACATGACCGAGACTCATCTCTGATCAATAACCAATAGCGGACCTGGATGCTCATATTGGTTCCTACATATTCTACAAAGATCGTTATGGGTCAAACTGCATAACAACATACGTTGTTCCCTTTGTCATCGGTATGTTACTTGCCCGAGATTCGATCTTTGGTATCTCAATACCTAGTTCAATCTCGTTACCGGCAAGTCTCTTTACTCGTTCCGTAATGCATCATCCCGCAACTAAATCATTAGTCACATTGCTTGCAAGGCTTATAGTGATGTGCATTACCGAGAGGGCCCAGAGATACCTCTCCGATAATCGGAGTGACAAATCCTAATCTCGATCTATGCCAACTCAACAAGTACCATCGGAGACACCTGTAGAGCACCTTTATAATCACCCAGTTATGTTTTGACGTTTGGTAGCACACTAAGTGTTCCTCCGGTATTCGGGAGTTGCATAATCTCATAATCATAGGAACATGTATAAGTCATGAAGAAAGCAATAGCAACATACTAAGCGATCAAGTGCTAAGCTAACAGAATGGGTCAAGTCAATCACATCATTCCCTAATGATGTGATCATGTTAATCAAATGACAACTCATGTCTATGGCTAGGAAACTTAACCATCTTTGATTCAACGAGCTAGTCAAGTAGAGGCATACTAGTGACACTCTGTTTGTCTATGTATTCACACATGTACTAAGTTTCCGGTTAATACAATTATAGCATGAATAATAAACATTTATCATGATATAATGAAATATAAATAACAAATTCATTATTGCCTCTAGGGCATATTTCCTTCAGCAGCAAGAGAGATGGTACATCGGAGCCCCCAACGGCGCTGACGAGCTCGGCGATGCGGTCCAGCCAGTCCTCGTAGAGGTCGTCGACCGGGCGGTAGCGCTGGAGCTCGCGTGCCATGAGCAGCGCGGCCTTCGCGGCTGTGGGCGCGCGACGAGCGTGGGACGATGAGCCGGCCGGAGTCAACGATGGGGTGGCGGTGCGGCCGTCCCGCCGCACAGAGGGGTGCAGCGATGATGCTTGCCGCTCGTTTCCCGCCGGGCTGGTGGCAGCGTTGGCGGCGGATGATGGAGAACGACGGGGAGGCACGCCGACAGGAGCTGTCTGAGCGACGCGGGCGGCCAGGGCGGCCCGACGCTCAGCACGGGCTCGGCATGCGTCCGCCATGGACGTGGTGGAGCAGTGGAGCGTGGATCGACAGAAGATAGTGAAAAGTGCTAGTTATCGACTAGAGGGGGTGAATAGGCGATTTTTATGAAAGTCTTCAAAACACGGGGGCTTTGAAGACAAACGATAAAATGAACCTATTGATATGCAGCGGAAGGTAGACTACACTAGACAAGCCATAGTCAAGTAAGTAATGAAGTGAAAGCACGAAGACTATTAGCAGCTAGGTAGTATAGATCAGGATGGAAGATAGTATGAAGCCAAACAACAATAGTCGTCACACAGTGAAGTCAAACAGATAAGGCAAGCATGCAAATGACTTCACGAAGGCAAATTGTAAATAAGTGAGGGAGGAGATAGAACCAGTTGCTTGGTAAGGACAAGGATTTGTTGGACCAGTTCCAGTTGCTGTGACAACTGTACGTCTGGTTAGGGAGGCTGAAATTCAACTCAGAAGACCGCGTCTCACCTTATTCCCCTTGAGCTAAGGACACTTAGTCCTCGCCCAATCACTCTGGTAAGTCTTCAAGGTAGACTTCCAAACCTTCACAGACTTCGTTCACTGGCAATCCACAATGACTCTTGGATGCTCAGAACGCGACGCCTAACCGGCTGGAGGATTCACAGTCCTCAAGTGTAACAAGTCTTCAGGTCACGCGGACAAAAAGACTTCAGTGATGCCTAACACTCTTTGGCTCTGGGTGTTTTGGGCTTTGTCCTCGCAAGGATCTTTCTCTCAAAGGCTTCGAGGTGGGTTGCTCTCAAACGACAAAAGCTGTGCACTAACTCTGAGCAGCCACCAATTTATGGTGTAGGGGGTGGGCTATTTATAGCCACTAGGCAACCCGACCTGATTTGTCCAAAATGACCCTGGGTCACTAAGGAACTGACATGTCTCCAACGGTCAGATTTCAAACACACGCGGCAGCTTGACTTGGGCTACAAGTAAAGCTGACTCATCCAGCTCTGGATAAGATTTGTTGTCATTGTCTTCACTTGAAGACATAGGATCTGGTTGAGCATCACTTCTATGTCTTCGCACTCCATAGTCTTCACATGAATATCTTCTCGAGTCATAATCTTCATTGTGAATATCTTCACATACCACCATTTTCTTCAATGTCTTCACACATTTTTAGGGGTCATCTCTGGTAGGTAAACCGAATCAATGAGGGACACTATGTTCTCCTGCAATTCTCACAAACACATTAGTCCCTCAACCAGGTTTCTCATCAATACTCCAAAACCAACTAGGGGTGGCACTAGATGCACTTAGAATCTCCGCCTTTTTGGTGATTGATGACAAACTGGTTGAAGTTTTCAACGGGGATAAAAGTATTTGAAATTGTAAGGCTTAAGGTATTGTCTTCGTAAATAGCAAAAGGCTCCCCCTGAAGATGTGCATATAAATAGTTTGCGTTCGAATGCAAATGCACATGGCAGGTTTTACTTGTGGAGATCCTCTTCAACTTATGAAGACAGTTCGTCATGCATGAAAGGATATAACGAAGATAATGACATGCATAATGAAAAATGGACGTCTGCGGAATGACTTCATGCGGAATTTATCATCGCACATGCAGAATTTATCATCACATCACATAGTGACAGAAAAGGTAGCAAACGACCATCAATTTTAAGTGTTACAACTCAAAGAACCAAAAGTATCAAAAGCGAGAGTTGTAAACACTTGGCAAGAAGCTATAGCAACCACCCATAAGGACCCGCTTGAAGCTTATCAACTCATATGCTTCTCCCCCTTTTGTCGATAAGGACCAAAAAGGTTTGAAGACATAGAGCTTCTATTCGTTCCCATGAGGAGTAGGTGAAGGTGCAGGGTCGACGTTGGAGTCCGGTGGTGCAGAAGAACTTGGTGCAGTGTCGATACGCGGCGAAGTTGTAGTTGGTGAAGTAGAATCATCTTCGTCATCGACGACTCTGGCATTGACAGTGGCCGCCGAGGAGGAGTACTCAGAGTCTTCGAGAGAGGGAGTCCGACGTAAGACAGCGTTCCTGGGAGGAGTGGAATCAAATTTGAATCGCTCCGTGAAGCCATCCTATTGAAGATCATCTACAGAGCTTAGCAATGTCAGACTCTTCCACGACCGCCGACAGGTTTCATGAGTGACAAACGCATTCTTTGTGGTAAGATTTCGAATGCGATTAACATCCACCAAGAGGCTCTGCATCTGACGCTTGAGCCAGTCATGATGCTTATCCTGTTTTTGATGTAATGCCACGAGAAGCTCTCGGTCATTGAGAACACGAGATCGCTTCCGAGGCCTTTGTGCAATGGTGCTTTCAGTGGCTTCAGTTGTTGCACGATGAGGTGCACGTGTGTTGCCAGCCAGAGGATAAACTCGAGTTGCAGCAAGAACTCCTTCGATAGGTTTTGCGAAGCTTTGGTGATCTGCATTGTGAAGATATATAGGCTCCTTGGCAGGTTCAGGGTAGATGGCTTTGACAGACATATCAACCTCTGGTAAGGAGATGAGATGATTGCGCGCAGAGGGCTGATAGTTGACAGAAGAGTGAAGCTTGATGAGGCGCATCACCCATGGAGCATAAAACTTCAGACCAAATAGATCAAAGCCAGATGCAGGAAGTTACCTGATGAAGAAATCCTGAGCATTGAAGCTAATGCCATTGAGGATATAGAAAACCAATGTCTTCATTGCTCCTTCAAGCTTCGCTGTAGGAGAATGTCCTTTGACAGGCCATAGAGTTCACCTGATGATATGATAAATGGTGCGGGGCAGATACTCTAGGTCTTCAACAAAGAATTCCGTTGGATATTCAGCATCTCTTGGAAGTGGCTTCATCATGCTGAGCATTTGACTCATGTTCGGCTCAGGCTTCTGGAATATGCTCTCCAAAGCATTGCCGTGAAGCTGACAACCAGGTTCATAGAGATCACCTGGAGTGGGCAGGGAAGTAAGCTCAATTATGTCTTGGGCTTTGGCTTCATGGTGTACATCGCCTGTAATCCACTCAAGGACCCAAGTCTTCAGATCCCTGTTGTAGCCGCGAATGTGAAGAGTGGCATAAAATTGTAGCAGAAGCTCCTCATTCTAATTTTCTTTGTCAGTCACAAATTGCAGAAGGCCAGCATCTCTGAAGCAGTCTAGGGCTTCTTCCAAGCAGGGCAGGCCAGCAATGGCTTCGCAGTCTAGACGCATATGGGGAAAAATGCGCCCTTGATTGTATAAGACAGAAGAATAATAACTGCGCTGCCGATAGCTCCAGAACCGATCAGATGAAATTCTTGGCTTTGAATATGGGTTCTTGGCACTATCAAAGAGGGTGTTGTGTGCTTTGAAGCCATTCACATTGAACGATCCTGGCAAAGTCGCAATGCCTGAAACCTTGGCAGCCTAGGCTTTGGCATCTGGACCTGAGGCCTATGCTCCACATGGTAGTCAAATTTTGGTCCGGGAGCAGGAGGAGGAACCAGAATAGGGCATCGGACCATGACAGGTTGGCCGCGGTCAAATGCCATCTCAATAGTGTGAGGCCTTGGAGGTGGTACAGGAGCATTGGCATTGACATGGGCTTCAAGCTCCACAATGGCTTCAGGTGCAACATTAGCTTCAGGCACCATATTCACTTCAGGCGCCACATTAGCTTCAGCCATGACCACATCATTGGCTTCAGTAGTGCTGTTGGTGGCCACCTCAGTGTTTTCAACCTCCACTTGAGTAGCTGGAGGGTCGGGCACTGACTCTATTTCCTCGAGAACAACTTCTTGGTTGGTAGGGGGTGTGGCAACTCACTCTTCTTCTTGACGGGGTTCTTGGTGTTCTTCGGCTGATGCAGCCGGTATGTCTTCAGCAGCTTTGGCTTCAGACGCAGAGACATTCGCAGTTGGAGTGGCGTCAGGAAACACTTGTCGTGCTACTGAGTTGTTTTGCACTTCTCCTTCTGGAACGCTTGCCATGGCGACCTGTGTCCTAGGGCCTTTGCGAAGCCTGCGGAATGCGGGCGACGCCTTTGGAGATGGGGTGGTCTGCACCATGTAATTTTCATCATCAAGTACCGGAGTGGTGACTTGAGGAGGGGGAGTACTGGGTGTGTCTTGGCTTGGTGTGTTTTGGGGGTGATCAGCCCATGATGCATCCTGAGCAATTGGCGTCAAGGGACGACCAATGCTGATGAGTTTGCTGTTCGTGAGAACAGGCGATGATACTAGTTGGTGCTCTATCTGAGGAAGGACTTCATCATCATCTACATTCTCTTGGTGACCAATGTCTTCAGCTGGAATGTCTTCAGCTTCAGGAGCCTCTGTGGAAGCAGGCTCATGAAGTACTAGCTGACGCTCTTGGTTGGTGGATGCAGGACGAGCAACTGAGATGGGCTCGACAACAAGGGGCTCCGTGGGAGCAGCCCGATCTTTTCTTTGAAGACTTTGTCTTCCGCTTCTTGGTATGTGGTGCATCATCAGGGACATTCTTGTTCTTGCGCTTTCTAGCTTCGGCCTCAGCTGCCCTTGTCTTCTTCAGTTCCGAAGCAGCTGTGGGGACCTTGGGCTTCGAGCCTGTCATGCTGGCAGGGAAGACAATGCGAGGTGCTTCCCGCCCTGAAGCTTCAGCTTGGGCCACAGCAAGCTTCTTCCTTTTGGCAGCCAACTTGGGGTTGATGCCAGGACGCCCAAGTGCCTTGCGCTTTTCGGCTTCATTGTGGACTTGAACACATTTACTGGCGGAGAGTTTCATCCGCTCTCTTGATACTTTGGCTTCTTCACGTTTCTTGTGAAACTGCTCCTTGAGGTCATGCAGCATCTTCCTGAAGCTTTGAACATCAGCCACACTGAGATTGGCCATGTTCCTCTTGAATTGAGCTTTCTCATGATCAATCTTGTTTTTCAGTTCAACGATCTTCTGAGCCAGAGCCAGCTCATTAGCAATGGCACTGTGGAAAGAGGCACTGGTGCCAATTGGAAGCTCAAGATCATCGATGCTGATGCTTGGGTTTTCAAACCATTCATCAATGAAGTTATTCAAGATATCCACATCAAAGAGGGGCAGATCGTTGAAGATCTCTGCCTCTTGCTTGCTCTTTATCAGCAACTCAAGAGCATCATCGCCAAGATGTTCGTCACTTGACAGATCAATGGCTTCATTTTCTTTCCTCAGAACAGCAGCTGGGGTCAGTTCTTGTCTAGAACTCTGGATGGGCTTCTTCTTCTTTGCAGACTTCTCGGTCATCTTGGAGATGCGAGAAAGATCTTTAGACTGCACACTTGCTTCACGAGGTGCAGTAGCCAGTGGCTTCGCACGCAAAGCTTTAGGTGCAGTAGAGGGCTTTGAAGCCTTTGTTCTCTTCAGCTTCTGTCGCTTAGGTGGAGCAGGTGCTTCATCAGTATCGGCGTCGTCATCAGAGTGCTCCACGGCTGCCCCCTGAACAACAATGTGAGTGAGGAGACCTTCGAGGTTGTAGAAGGGCCCGATGACATTGGGTTCAGCATCACGTGTGCCATCAGCCCGAGGAGCAGATGGACCGGGGTTGAAGTCGAGTCCAAATGCTTTCTTGTTTTTCACAGCAAAGTACTTGGCAAACTTGTAGTTGCGCTTGAACAGATTGTCATCATGACACCATAGCAGAGAAGATGGATCAGCATTCTCTGGCTGTGGTCCGCAAACCATGCAAGGATAGAAACCTTGATCAATGGCTTCAGTTCTAGACCTGGGTGGAAGATTTTTGAAGAGGATATCTCCCCATGGTCGCTTGATGGCATTCTTCTCCGCATACTCTGCAGTCACATATCTGTACAGAAACCATTGTTCAGCCCAATATCTGTGAATCCATTGGAGTCGAGTCTTGCGTTCGCCATAGGTTTCTTCAGGGCCTGTCTTGTATAATTCATACAAATCAGGTGGCAAATTTTGGATGTATTCCCATGGCACTGTCTGCCGCCCTTTCTTGCTGACTTTTCTGTGGCCATGAAGTTCAAACTGAATGGCTTCAGAACTTGCAAAGGATGCCATCTACTGGTCAGATAGGAACCGGCTTCAGGAGAATTGATGTGACGCCGTAAGAACTCTGCAAATGAATGCAGACTATCAGAACCAAGGGATTCTCCCACGGACATGTACCTGTGACAGCATTAGAGATGCGAGGGAAGGGGAAGAGGTCATATGCATTTTTAGATGATTTTGAAGATAAATCAGTTTGAAGACATTGACCTCATAGTGCGAAGACATTCACTTATTTGTTGTGAGTTGGTTCCGGATTTGTACGAATCCAAGAATAACTACAAGTGAGGAATCTAACTAGTTGTGAAGCATAAGTGAATATACTAGGCAGGATATGAGATGCAGAACAGGATAGATCCAATTTTGTAGGTTTAGAAACCACTTTTGTTGGAGAAGGATGGATCTATCGGATCAAAAAGGCAGTAAAAATTAAGCTTTAATTACCACGCGAAGAATTGCTAGACGGAGTGGAGTGGGAGGCCGAGCAGTTCAATCTCCTGTGCCCTAACTTGGCGACGGAAGACACCTATGGCGGCGGCAGAGGAGACGAGGTCCGCGGCCGGCGTGAAGATGGCGTCGGTGAGGTTGCGGCAGCTAAGCACTTTGTCGTCGGCGTCGTCGAGAGCTAGCGGTGGCACTAGGGTTTGTGCAAGGTGGAAAGATGGGAGAAGGATTTTGACCGCTATGTGATGTGTATTTATAAGCAAAGGGACAACACAGCGCAATTACGCAGGTGCCCCTGGCGTTCACATCTGAGGGACACGTGGCAAACATGCAACACATTGGAAGTTGTTCCATGTTCCCAGGCATGCCTGGACTGTCGGGTGGTCGTTCCGGCTTTTCCGGGTTTCAGGCAATAAGGATATAGCATTTAAAACAGATTCAATTTTTGTCTCTATATCTTCTGCTGACAAGGACGCAGAGAAGACATTTGACAGTTTCAATAGAATGCATATGATTTGGATAGATGGAATTTGAGGTAGAAGCACAGAAGAGGTTAGGGTCCGATCACATCCACTTAGATCAAAAGATTCAAGCAAGAAGACATAGCTATAAGTGAATGTTGTAGAGGACAGAACACAAATATATGTATAAATCTGAATAAGACCAAATCAACGTTGTGAAGATAAACATGAAGTCAAATCAATGTTGAAGACAAATCAAATGCGAAGACTTGGCAAATGACATGCCAGATGAAACACTTCAAACAAAGATTTTTTGGTGGCGTTACCCACCGTATAGGAAGTATTAGACCCAGACACGGCGCACAATTATCGTGGCACTCTGAAGTCAAATTCTGCATTAATGTATTCACACTTAGAGTGTATGTCTTCATTGATTGAAGATATACTTTACTTCGTGTGTTGCACATCTAAGTCATCAACATGCATAAGTGTTAGGATATGTGTCCAATTATAGGACCTTTGAGGATTCTAAGATATTTAGCTCACACTGCAACTTGCAAAACCTTTTCTCATCCAAGGGCTTTGTGAAGATATATGCCAATTGCTCTTCAGTGTTGACATGAATGATATCAATATCTTCCTTCATGACATGATCTCTGAGAAAGTGATGACGAATTTCAATGTGCTTTGTCTTCGAGTGTTGAACTGGGTTGTTGGCAATCTTGATGGCGCTTTCATTGTCGCAGTAGAGTGGTACTTGCTTCAGATGGATGCCATAGTCCTTGAGAGTCTGCTTCATCCATAGAAGCTGAGCGTAGCAAGATCCAGCAGCAATGTATTCAGATTCAGCAGTGGAGAGAGATACACAGTTCTGCTTCTTTGAAGACCAACAGACAAGTGATCGTCCCAGAAAGTGACATGTGCCTGAAGTGGACTTGCGATCAACCTTGTCACCAGCAATCAGCATCTTAGAATCCAACTAGATCAAACTCTGAGCCCTTTAGATACCATAATCCTAGTGTTGGGGTGCAAGCCAAATATCAAAGAATTCGCTTCACAGCTAAGTGATGCGATTCCTTTGGTGTCGCTTGGAATCGGGACACATGCAAACACTAAGCATGATATCTGGCCTAGATGCACATAAATAAAGTAAAGAACCAATCATGGAGCGGTATACCTTTTGATCGAACTCTTTACCATTGGCGTCAGGACCCAGATGACTTTTGGTTGGCATTGGCATCGTGTAACCTTTGCAATCTAGCATTCCAAACTTCTTCGGGCAATCTTTGAGGTATTTTTATTGAGATATGAATATGTCGTTGCTTTGCTGACGAATTTGAAGACCTAGGAAGAATATCAGCTCACCCATCATGGACATTTGATATTGCTCTTGCATCATGTGCCCAAACTCATCACTGTATTTCCGGTTAGTGCAGCTGAAGATAATGTCATCCACATAGATCTGGCACACAAACAGTTCTCCATCATAAGTCTTCGTGAAGAGAGTGGGATCCAGTGAACCAGGTTTGAAGCCTTTGCTCTTCAGGAAGTCTTTCAGTGTGTCATACCAAGCACGAGGGGCTTGTTTGAGGCCATACGGTGCCTTTTTGAGCTTGTATACCATATCAGGATGTTTTGGATCTTCAAATCCAGGTGGTTGTGCAACATACACTTCTTCTTCAATCTTGCCGTTGAGAAAAGCACTCTTCACATCCATTTCATACAGGAGGATGTTGTGATGGTTGGCATAGGCTAGCAGTATGCGAATGGCTTCAAGCCTAGCCACGGGAGCGACTGTTCCATCAAAGTCAATCCCTTCAACTTGAGTGTATCCTTGAGCAACGAGACAAGCCTTGTTTCTGACAACTTGACCATGCTCATCTTGTTTGTTACGATAGATCCACTTTGTACCTATGATATTGTGCTTGCGAGGGTCAGGACGCTTTACCAGTTCCCACACATTGTTCAGCTCGAACTGTTGAAGCTCTTCTTGCATAGCTTGAATCCATTCAGGTTCCATGAAGGCTTCAGCAACTTTCTTGGGTTCAGATATTGAGACAAATGCAAAATGCCCACAGGAATTTGCTAGTTGTGTTGCTCTTGAACGAGTGAGTGGACTAGGTGCATTGCTGCTATCAATTATCTTCTCAATCTGTACTTCATTTGCAACACGAGGATGAGCTAGACGAAGATTTCGCTCTTGCTGATCATTGTCTTCATTTTGAGCATTGACCTTAGGCTGAGCATTGTCTTCAGGTTGATTAGGCATAGAAATGATAAGTTCCTCTTCAGCCTGTGCCTCATAAGGTATGATTTCTCCAGTTCCCATAAGCTTGATTGATGCACTAGGAGGGACTTCATGTCGCACATTTGGCAGGTGCTCTCTTTGCGAGCCGTTAGTCTCATCGAACCGCACATCCACAGTTTCAACCACTTTATAGTGAAAGAGGTTGAAGACTCTGTAGGAGTGTGAATCCTTTCCGTAACCAAGCATAAAACCTTCATGTGCTTTCGGTGCAATTGAAGTGTGATGTGGATCCTTGATCCAGCACCTAGCACCAAATACTCTGAAGTAGCTTACATTTGGCTTCTTACCAGTCAGGAGCTCATAGGATGTCTTCTTCAGAATCTTGTGAAGATAGACACGGTTGATGACATGGCATGCAGTATCAATGGCTTCGGGCCAGAACTTCCTTGGTGTCTTGTATTCATCAAGCATCGTCCGAGCCATCTCAATGAGTGTCATGTTCTTGCGCTCCATGATGCCATTCTGCTGAGGTGTGTATGGAGCAGAGAACTCATCAGTGATGCCTAATGTATCAAGGTAAAGATCGAGGCCGGTGTTCTTGAACTCTGTGCCATTGTCACTTCTGATGTGCTTGATTTTGATGCCATAGTTTGTCATGGCACGATTGGCGAAGCGTCTGAAGACATCCTGCACTTCAGTCTTGTAGAGGATTATATGCAACCATGTATATCTTGAATAATCATCAACAATGATGAAGCCATAGAGGCAAGCAGTGGTAGTAAGAGTAGAGTAGTGAGTAGGGCCAAATAAGTCCATGTGAAGCAGCTCGAAGGGTTGAGATGTCGTCATGATTGTCTTCGAGGGATGCTTGGCCCTCGGCATCTTTCCAGCTTCGCAGGCACCACACAGATGATCCTTCTTGAACTTGACGCCCTCGATGCCTACGACGTGTTTCTTCTTCGTGGGAGTGTACAAATTCCTCATGCCAGCATGCCCTAGCCTCTGATGCCAGAGCCAACACTCTGAAGCTTTTGCTAGAATACATACGGCCAACTGTGGTCCTGCTGAGAAATCTACCATATACAGATCATCTTTTTGATACCCTTCAAAGACTAGAGACTTGTCAGATTCCATTAGAACAAGGCAACGATATTTTCCAAATATCACAATCATGTTCAAGTCACAAAGCATCGAAGCAGACATTAAGTTGAAACCAAGGGATTCAACAAGCATCACTTTATCCATGTGCTGATCCTTTGAGATTGCAACTCTACCTAGACCCAATACCTTGCTTTTACCAGTGTCAGGAAATGTGATGTGACTCTTGTCAGATGGACGTAAGGTTGAGTCCATGAGAAGACTTCGATCACCAGTCATATGATTAGTGAATCCACTGTCCATAATCCATTCTGAAGCATGAGGTGTCATACCCTATAGTGCAGTTAGGGGGATAGGCTTCACCAAGGGTATTGTGAAGCATAAACATTTGACGGACAAGCGGATTATGAAAGCTCAGATCAAGGTTAGGACTGATAGGATAATTGGCAAATGATTCAGGAACAAAATACATAGTAAGTCCATTTGGGCATTTTATCTTGGGCCCTACAAGATGTTTTAGGTCCCCAGCATAAGCATCAGACGCCTTTGATTTCTGGCTGGAGACCTTTCCCTGCAAAAGAGAGTTAAGATTTCTTAACCACCCACATTTTAAGGGGTGGCTTCGAAGCAATGAGTCTAAGTGCAGCATCTAAGAACTTCGACTTTGGAGCCCTAGCAAATAGCCTGGCAGGAGGTGAATAATACTCATATGAATAAGCAGAATAGTTCTTAGTCTTATGAACATAGCGGTTTGATGATACACACTCATATTCATGAGTCTGAGGGTGATTTTCCTACAAAACATTGGCGTTAGGGTGACTCTGGTGAGTCCTCTGTCTGTATGAAACCTTTGGACCATATGAAGCCTTTGGTCTGGGGTTTGTCTTCTTCCCTGGTGGTGTCATGATGACATTCACAGGAAGATTCTCAAGACACCTTTTGGGCACCCAGATCTTCTTCATAGGCGGTCCATTCCTGCAGTTAGTACCAATATACCTGGCAAACACTTCACCTTTCTGATTCTTAAACAATTTATAGTTTGCATCAAAGGATTCATCAATGATAATAGGGTCAGCACAAGTGAAGCCAGATAAGGTGGATGGGTCCACTGAAGGTCCCTTTGGAGCACCATGTGGTTTTGGGGTACTGCTCAGGCTTCCTGTAAGAACCATCAACATTCATTTTCCTCTCGAACCCAACATCCTCTTTCCTAGGGTTTTGGTTAAGAATCTTCTTTTTGAGGACATCACATAGTGTCTGATGCCCTTTGAGACTTTTGTACATCCCAGTCTCAAGCAATGTCTTCAGCCTGGCATTTTCATCAGCAATAGTAGTGGCATCCTCAGCAGAGGGGTTAGTTACCACATCAGCAGTTGAAGATATTGCAACAGTAGCAGTAGTGGAACATTCAGCAACAGAAGTAGCGTTATCACGCTCAAGGCATTTTAGACATGGTGGTTCAAATCCTTCCTGAGCGGGACTGATCTATTGAGCGCGAAGTGACTCGTTCTCTTTTTGAAGATCTTCATGAGCCGCTCTCAATTTCTCAAGTTCTTGCTTCCTTTGAAGATAATCAAAGGAAAGCTTTTCATGAGTTGTTGTGAGCGTTTCATGATGACTTTCAAGTTCCTCGTACTTAACATGAAGATTTTTGATGTCTTCAATTAAGGACTGAGATCGGGTCATTTCCGTGTCCAACAGGTCATCGCTTTTGTCTAACAGTTTTTGAATATGTTCCATAGCTTTCTGTTGTTAAGTTGCAATTTTAGCAAGTGTTTTGTAGCTAGGTTTGGATTCACAATCAGACTCATCTTCACTTGATGTTTGAAAGTAAGCATCACGTGAGTTTACCTTGGCACCATGTGCCATGAAGCAGTAGGTGGGGCCAGAGTCGTCCTTGTATTTAGCATCAGCGTTGGTGACGGAGCCATTGTCTTCAGTATTGAAGATGGACTTGGCAACGTAGGCTGTAGCTAGAGCCAGACTTGCAACTGCAGAGTCAGACTCCTCCTCGGACTCCACCTCTGCCTCCTCAGAAGCAGACTCCTCCACTGAATCCATCTCCTTACCAAAAAAAGCACGAGCCTTGCCAGATGAGATCTTCTTGTGTGATGAAGACTTGGACGAAGACTTGGAAGAAGACTTTGAGGATTTCTTCTTCTTCTTGTCATCAGAATCATATTACTTGCTCTTCTTCTTCTAATTCTTGTTCTCATTGTCCCACTGAGGACACTCAAAGATGTAATGACCAGGTTTCTTACACTTGTGGCATGTTCTCTTCTTGTGGTCATGAGTAGAAGCTTCATCATTTCTCGAGCTGGATCTTGAAGACTTTCTGAAGCCTTTCTTCTTGGTGAATTTCTGGAACTTCTTCACAAGCATAGCAAGCTCCTTTCCAATGTCTTTAGGATCCCTAGAACTGCAGTCAGATTCTTCTTCAGATGAGGAAACAACCTTTGCCTTCAAAGCGCGAGTACGTCCATAGCTAGGACCATAGATATCTGTTTTCTCAGATAACTGGAACTCATGTGTGTTGAGCCTCTCAAGCATGTCAGACGGATCGAGAGTCCTGAAGTCAGGGCGTTCTTGGATCATCAAGGCTAGGGTATCAAACGAGCTGTCAAGTGATCTCAGGAGTGTCTTGACGACATACCAGAGGTCGACATCAATGGCTTCAAGATGCATACACATCTTATTCTTCCAGTAGGGCTAATCAGTGTCATCGAAGACAGGGCATGCAGCGGAGACTTTGATTATCCCTGCAGTTGACATAGCTAAAACTCCAGGTGGTTAAACCGAATCACACAGAACAAGGGAGCACCTTGCTCTGATACCAAATGAAAGTGCTAGTTATCGACTAGAGGGGGTGAATAGGCGATTTTTATGAAAGTCTTCAAAACACGGGGGCTTTGAAGACAAACGATAAAAATGAACCTATTGATATGCAGCGGAAGGTAGACTACACTAGACAAGCCATAGTCAAGTAAGTAATGAAGTGAAAGCACGAAGACTATTAGAAGCTAGGTAGTATAGATCAGGATGGAAGATAGTATGAAGCAAAACAACAATAGTCGTCACACAGTGAAGTCAAACAGATAAGGCAAGCATGCAAATGACTTCACGAAGACAACTATAAATAAGTGAGGGAGGAGATAGAACCAGTTGCTTGGTGAGGACAAGGATTTGTTGGACTAGTTCCAGTTGCTGTGACAACTGTACGTCTGGTTAGGGAGGCTGAGATTCAACTCAGAACACCGCGTCTTCACCTTATTCCCCTTGAGCTAAGGCACTTAGTCCTCGCCCAATCACTCTGGTAAGTCTTCAAGGTAGACTTCCAAACCTTCACAGACTTCGTTCACCGGCAATCCACAATGACTCTTGGATGCTCAGAACGCGATGCCTAACCGGCTGGAGGATTCACAGTCCTCAAGTGTAACAAGTCTTCAGGTCACGCGCATAGAAAGACTTCAGTGATGCCTAATACTCTTTGGCTCTGGGTGTTTTGGGCTTTGTCCTCGCAAGGATCTTTCTCTCAAAGGCTTCGAGGTGGGTTGCTCTCAAACGACAAAAGTCGTGCACTAACTCTGAGCAGCCACCAATTTATGGTGTAGGGGGTGGGCTATTTATAGCCACTAGGCAACCTCGCCTGATTTGTCCGAAATGACCCTGGGTCACTAAGGAACTGACACGTGTCCAATGGTTAGATTTCAAACACACGCGGCAGTTTGACTTGGGCTACAAGTAAAGCTGACTCATCTAGCTCTGGATAAGATTTGCTCTCATTGTCTTCGCTTGAAGACATAGGATCTGGTTGAGCATCACTTCAATCACTCTGACTCTATTCACTTGGACCCCACTTAATAGTACGGTGGTTCCTATGACTCAACAAACAAGAAAAGGAAACTACGAAACAGCTATGTCTTTGCACTCCATAGTCTTCACGTGAATATCTTCTCAAGTCATAATCTTCGTTCTGAATATCTTCACATACCACCATTGTCTTCAATGTCTTCACACATTTTGCGGGGTCATCTCTGGTAGGTAAACTGAATCAATGAGGGACTACTACTTGTGTTCTCCTGAAATTCTCACAAACACATTAGTCCCTCAACCAGGTTTCTCATCAATACTCCAAAACCAACTAGGGGTGGCACTAGATGCACTTACAGAAAGGCTTCAGCGCACCCTCTACCTGGCGCGCCAAATGTCGGATTACAGGTTCTGGCAAAACCCTTGAGGTTGGGACACTGGGGTGCGCACGAAGATCTCTCTCCCCCTCGCTCACACTCTCGCCACGATCTCAAGGCCTAGCTCGCCGAACCCACGAAACAAGGGACACAAGAGTTTATACTGGTTCGGGCCACCGATGTGGTGTAATACCCTACTCTAGTGTGGTGTGGTGGATTGCCTTGTAGGCTGAGGATGAACAAGTACAACGGAAGAACAACCTCCTGAGGAGAGGTGTTCTCGAGCTCTATGAGCTGGTGTGGTTGGTCTCGGGGGAATGGATCCGGTCCAAGATGAGTTTCCTCCTACGGTGGTGGCTAGTCCTATTTATAGAGGACCTGGTCCTCTTCCCAAATGTTTAGGCGGGAAGGGATCCCACAACAACCAATTTGAAGGGGGACAACTAGTACAAGCTATCCTGACAAAAGGTGGTATTTGCCTGCCAAAGGCTCTGGTGGTGACGGCGTCATGGGCTCCACAATGGCCTCCGTCTTGCCATCCTGCTGGTCTTGGTCTCGTTGCACCGATATGGAAACATTTGCCTGATGCCTCAGGACTCCTCGCCTGCACCTGCCCCTTTAGCACCAAAGAGGCAACTGGTACGCTACGCCCGCTGGCGCCCGCCTGGCCTTGGTCGTCATGGCTCACGTCACGGAAACATTACGAGGTGCTCCTCGCCTTGATCTCTCCGCTCCTCGCGAGCCAGCCTAGCGAGGCTGCCCCTGAGGAGGTCTTGTGTCGCCCGCCTCGCGAGGGTCCTGAGTGTTCGCTGAAGAAGATGGGCCGTGCCAGGCCGCTAGTGGAGCCACGCCGTGGGCCGCAGGCAGGCAAGTCTGGGGACCCCCATTCCCAGAACGCCGACACATGTATAGAGCGAACGACGTAGACAATAAAAGCAACAAGCTTTATAGCAATAAGCTTCATCAAAGAAGCCCCCAGTTATAATGGGGTGTATACATTTAAAGATGTGCACCCCTAACAGTTCGGTTGATCCGAACATACCCTGGGATGTAAAAAAGGAAAAAATAAAGAAAAAGAAGAAAAGAAGGGGAGAAAAAAGGAGCCTAGTAAAAGAAAAATAGAAAAGGATGCGGCCGAACTATCCGTAGAATCGTCGGAGCCGAGCAGCATTCCATGGATTCGCCTCAATAGCTCCTCCTGTGAGAACTTCATCTATGATGAAGGGGCCCTCCCATTTAGGTTTGAGCTTATCCTTCTTCTTCTCCAGGAGACGCATGACGAGGTCGCCTACGTTGTATGGTTTGGCCCGCACTTCTCTGCTTTGGTACCGCCTGGCCTGTTGTTGATAAAATGTGGAACGGGCTTGTGCAATATCGCGCTCCTCTTCAAGGCCATCTAGGTCATCCTACCGGTCAAGCTCGGCTTCTCGTTCTTCGTACATGCGCACTCGAGGTGAGTCATGAATAATGTCGCAGGGCAACATGCTACCTCTTGAGCTTGCATTGGTTTTTCCCTTGATGAGGAAAGGGTGATGCAGCAAAGTAGCGTAAGTATTTCCCTCAGTTTTTGAGAACCAAGGTATCAATCAAGTAGGAGACTACACACAAGTTGCCTCGTACCTACACAAACAAATAAGAACCTTGCAAACAACGCGATAAAGGGGTTGTCAATCCCTTCACGGCCACTTGCAAAAGTGAGATCTGATAGAGATAATAAGATAAATATTTTGGTATTTTTATGATATAGATTGAAAGTAAAGATTGCAAAGTAAAAATAGATTGGAAACTTATATGATGGAGAACAGACCCGGGGGCCATAGGTTTCACTAGTGGCTTCTCTCAAGATAGCATAAGTATTATGGTGGGTGAACAAATTACTGTCGAGCAATCGATAGAAAAGTGCATAGTTATGGAATATCTAGGCATGATCATGTATATAGGCATCATGTCCGTGACAAGTAGACCGAAACGATTCTGCTTCTACTACTATTACTCCACACATCGACCGCTATCCAGCATGCATCTAGAGTATTAAGTTCATAAGAACAGAGTAACGCATTAGGCAAGATGACATGATGTAGAGGGATAAACTCAAGCAATATGATATAAACCCCATCTTTTTATCCTCGATGGCAACAATCCAATACGTGCCTTGCTGCCCCTGCTGTCACTGGGAAAGGACACCGCAAGATTGAACCCAAAGCTAAGCACATCTCCCATTGCAAGAAAGATCAATCTAGTAGGCCAAACCAAACTGATAATTCGAAGAGACTTGCAAAGATAACCAATCATACATAAAGGAATTCGGAGGAGATTCAAATATTGTTCATAGATAATCTTGATCATAAACCCACAATTCATCGGATCTCGACAAACACACCGCAAAAAGAATTACATTGAATAGATCTCCAAGATAATCGAGGAGAACTTTGTATTGAGATCCAAAGAGAGAGAAGAAGCCATCTAGCCAATAACTATGGACCCGAAGGTCTGTGGTAAACTACTGACACATCATCGAAGAGGCTATGGTGTTGATATAGAAGCCCTCCGTGATCGATTCCCCCTCCGACGGGTACAGAAGGTTGCGGCGGTGGAAATAGGGTTTCATGGTGCTCCTGGATGTTTTCGGGGTATATGGGTATATATAGGAGGAAGAAGTAGGTCGGTGGAGCTGCGAGGGGCCCACGAGGGTGGGGGGCGCGCCTCCCTGCCTCATGGCCTCCTTGCTTCTTTCTTGACGTCCACTCCAAGTCCTCTGGATCACGTTTGTTCCAAAAATAACTCTCCTGAAGGTTTCATTCCGTTTGGACTCCGTTTGATATTCCTTTTCTGCGAAACACTGAAATAGGCAAAAAACAACAATTTGCACTGGGCCTTTGGTTAATAGGTTAGTCCCAAAATAATATAAAAGTTCTTAGTAAATACCATTAAACATCCAAAACAGATAATATAATAGCATGGAACAATCAAAAATTATAGATACGTTGGAGACGTATCACAAGACAGCTTCTGTGCCGTACACCATGAAGAAAGGTGTGTATCCGGTCGTTTGATTAGGCGTAGTCTGCAGCCTCCAGAGCAGGGAATCAAGTTCCTCAACCCAGTGCTTATCTGACTCCTGCAGAGAGCGCACCAGTCTAGTTTTAATGCCACTCATTATCAGGCCATTGGCCCGTTCAACCTGGCCGTTCGTTTGGGGGTGGTAGACGGATGCATAGTCGAGCTTAATGCCCAAGTTAGCACACCAGTTTTTCACCTCATCGGCTGTAAAATTGGAGCCATTATCAGTGATGATGTTGTGTGATACGTCTCCAACGTATCTATAATTTTTGATTGTTCCATGCTGTTATATCATCATTCTTGGATGTTTTATAGTCATTTTATGTCATTTTTTGGTACTAACCTATTGACATAGTGCCAAGTGCCAGTTGCTGTTTTTTTGCATGTTTTTTACATCGCGGGAAATCAATATCAAACGGAGTCCAAACACCGCGAAACTTTTTGTGGATTTTTTATGGACCAGAAGACTCCTGATGGGCCAGAGCAGCACCTGGGGGGTGCTCCGAGCACTACTGGAATCAGCTTCTTTGCCGTCCGCCATAGCAGATGACAAAGGCATAGATCCCGGACGGCAAACATCTTTGCCGTCTGCCAGCGGACGGCAAACTATCCAGCTGAACACGTGCCAGCAAAGGCCTTTTTTGCCATCCACTTCCTGGAAACGGACGGCAAAGGATTGTGTCGTCCGCCATTCGAGGCCAGTAGACGGCAAAGACAACGGACGGTAGTGCGGTGGCGTGAGAACCGTTAGGGGGTTAACGGCGCTCTTTGCCGTCTGCCAGCGGACGGCAAAGAGTCAAAGCTCTTTGCCGTCCGCCGACAGACGGCAAAGAGTCAAAGCTCTTTGCCGTCCGCCGACAGACGGCAAAGAGCTCGGTTAGGAAGCACTGGGAAGCTACCACGTGTCCAGCTATGCCGTTTGCCAGCCGATGGCAAAGAGGTTTGAATCTTTGCCATCTGCTGGCAGACGGCATAGCTGGTCACTTTGCCGTCTGCCAGCAGATGGCAAAATGACCAAATATGCAGCCAGTGTTCCCAGTTTGCATAGGTGACTGCCACATGTCCTCTTTGCCGTCTGCAGACGGCAAAGAGGCTATATACCCCCTGTTTTTATTTAAATCCAATTAATTAGACATGGTTTCAAACACAGATATACATGCATACATATCCAACATATCCAACAGCATGTCCAACAACATATTTCATCAAATCCAACAACAAAGTTCAAAAAGTCCAACATATCCATATATACATAACCAGAAACAAGTTTCCAACAACATATCCATATAGACATACATATCCAAACAAGTTTTCTTAAACAACAAGGAAGCTCCAGAAGAATAGTACACTCCATGAATCCAAGCTTCCTCATGTAAAGCAAATCTGCAAATTGGGAAAGATGAAAGTTAGAAGAAGAAGAAGAAGAAGACTAGTTAGAAGAAGAAGAAGAAGATTTTTTTTCTTGTCTTTCTTTTTCTCCTCTCCTCTTCTTCATATTCTTCTTCTTCTAACTAAGGTAGGTAAAAATGCCATTTTATTGCTAAGCTAGGTAAAAATGCTAAGTGTAGGTCATTTTAGAGCTAAGCTAGGTAAATAGATCATTTTGGAGCTTAGTAAGGTTATTATGTCATTTTTGAGGAAAATAAGTTAAGTCTATATCATTTTGCAGGTAACAAAGATTATCATGACATTTTTGACCTAAGTATGCTAAGTATGTCATAAATGAACTGAATAAGCTAAGTATAGCTCATTTTTTTATCTAACTTAGGTAATTATGCCATTTAGGAGGAATATAAGCTAAGTATCCATTTGTAAAGCAAAACACTAGAGAAAACTTACCCTCATCATAACAAATGTGAGGAAGATCGCAACTAAGGTAACAATTGATCCAATGGCATAATGATACCAAGCCTCATTATCAATGGCATATTTTCTAATCTTCTTAAGCTTCAGACGCATTGCATCCATCTTCAAGCGCATTGCATTCATCTTCATCTTGTGATCATTGGTGACATCGGCAACATACAACTCCAATGTCATCTTCTCTTCTTCAATTCTTTTAATTCTTTCTTTCAAATACTCATTTTCTTTTTCAACTAAATTTAACTTCTCGACAAGAGGGTCGGTTTCAAATTCCGGTTCACATACCTCCTAGATTCAAATATCTCTATGTCAACTTGATGGCCATAATTGTCATAAATGCGAAATGCAACAAATAGTTATGAAAGAGAATTTAACACATCCGAATCATAAAGCGGGCGAGGGCCGACGGGAACGGACATCAAGACCATGGCACTATGTATAAGAAACAATCATACAAAGTAAGAAAATTATACATACCAACTATATAAATCATACAATCATACAAATAACTATATAAATCAAGTACAACATAAAAATTTGAATACCTAATAATCACTATCGGTAATGACGTGCTCATCATCATCATTAATAAATCCATCATCATCATCACTATCGGTAATGACGTGCTCATCATCATCATTAATAAATGCATCATCATGTGCAAGGCCACCTTTACGTAATCGTTCAAGCATTGACAGGTCATCTGCAGCAGTAACTTCTTCTTCTTCCGGCTCTTCTTGTTCCGGCTCAGGGGTGAAGTCGGATTCACTATCGTTGTCTACTTCAATGTTCTGGGATGGAGTAGAGCGGTTCTTGAAACTTTTTTGGAAAGACGTGTTTCTTGGAAGAATTCTCCTTCGTCATATGTGTCTTGGTTAATGTGAGTTCATAATCCTCTTCATTGGGGGGAGGTGGTCTAACACGTGGCGGCACTTCATAAGCGACATCCCAACCACTGAGATTTGGATCACTTTAACAGGCCCACGGTAGATAGAAAACTTGGGTTGCCTGTTGAGCCGTAATATAGACATCGGGAACATCCAAATGGGTGCTTTGTTTGATTTCGATTAGCCCTATATGTTCATGAGTCCTTCTAGTCTTCCTCGGCTGGAACCAATAACATCTGAAGACTACGACGTTTGGTGGGTTTTCACCATAGAATTGAAGTTCATAAATTGCTTCAACTCTTCCATAATACTCGATACCTCCTTCGCCGATAGCAAAGACACAACAATTTGTAGAATTTCGGTCGGCCATAGATAGCTCTTTGCCATAGGTACGAAAGTGATACTCGTTGATGTCGTATTTGTCAAATGAATGGACCTTATAGTCAAAACCATTAGCTACGTGTCTCAATTCGGCATCCATAATCTCTGAATTAGCCTACAAGTTTAATATGAAAGGATTGTTGCATTAGTCGCAAATTAGCCAAAGAAATGAAAGGGTCTAATGGAAATTACCCTCTTTTTTGAACCAAGAGATGAAACCGGGATATTCGGCTCCTTGCTTTGCCAGAAGCTCATACTCTTCGACAGAATCCTTTTGGATCACCGCTCCATACGAGAATATGCCGACGTATCGAATGATCAAATATCCAGGAATAAGAGCAATTCAAAGGAATTAGAAGTTGCGAAACAATGTACCGGGAACTTACTCGATGTACGGCCGCACTTCTGTTAGGTTGTTGAAGAGATACAGCGAAATGGTCCGCCATTCTTCAACATCCAATGATACTGGTTTCCAACCATTTGCTGGTGCGAGATTCCCTTTGAATAGGCTGAGGTTGGATTGACCCTTTTTAGGGTCGTCAGCATTGTACCGAGGCTTCGGATTATGCAAATGACAATTTTTGGCTTCATAGTGTGCTGTCACGAAGTTTGCCGCCTCCTTAGTGATGAATGCCTCAGCCATCGAAGCTTCTTTTCTATGTTTATTTTTACATTTTGCTCAAAGCGTCTTCTGCATCCTCTCATTTGAGTAGCACCAACGATTTTGCACGGGCCCCCCAATCGTTCCTCGGTCGAGAGATGCAAAATGAAGTGTTGCATTGGATTAAAGAAGCTTGGCGGAAAGATCATCTCTAACTTGTAGATCAACTCCGGCGCCAACTGTTCCATTTCTTCTAGGAGGCCGGGCGATAGTTCTTTCGCACAAATAACATGGAAGAAATAGCTCAGCTCTGCCAGTACTAGCCATTCATCCTCAGGGATGAAGCCACGCAACATCACTCGCATTATCCGCTCAATCCATATGTGCCAATCATGACTTTTTAGACCAAATATTTTCAATTTTTGAAGACTCGCTCCCCTCTTTAGATTTGCTGCATACCCATCAGGGAACATCAACTGCATTTTCACCCACAAAATAATTTCCTTCATAGGTGGCCTTCCAAGATTGAACCCTGCCTTTCTCTTCGTCCAGTTCCCCTTTCCTTTCGGTTCTTTCATGTTTTGTAACGGTCTATCACATAGCTCCTCTTGATCGACTCCAGCCTTAGTATTATCCTTTGATTCCCCTCTATGGCGAACAATGTACCAAAAATGGCTTCGGCTATATTCTTTTCAGTGTGCATCACGTCGATGTTGTGTGGGCAAAGGAGGTCTTTGAAGTAAAGCAGATCCCAGAAGCATGTCTTGTGAGTCCAGGCGTGTTCCTTATTATACCCCTTGAAATACCCTGGATGCTCTGGATCTGGCTCGAGAGCGTTTAACAGATCTAGGGTCTGTTGGCCTGTCAACGTAGGTGGTGCAGAGTGTTTGACAACTCTACCTTTGATGAAATTCTTCTTGTCTTTCCTGAACTTATGGCGAGGATGTAGAAACGGTCTATGCAAGTCGAAGCAACTATACTTGTGCCCTGCCGTTAGCCAACAAAACTCAAGAGCTCCCTTGCATGTGGGGCACGGGAACCTTCCATGCACACACCAGCCAACGAATAGCGCATACGCCGGCAAGTCATGCGTCGAGTACATGTACTAGGCACGCATTATGAAGTTCTCTTTGCTAAAGGCATCGTATGTCTTGAACCCATTATCCCAAGCTTCTTGCAATTCGTCCTTAAGCGGCTGCATGTACACATTCATATTCTTCCCCGGATAGTTGGGCCCTGGAATTATCAACGTCAGGAAAATCTTCTTTCTTTGCATAATCTGCCGGGGGGAGATTGAGTGGAATGACAAACACGGGCCAACAGCTGTATGGGGTTGCCATCTGACCAAACACACTGAACCCATCTGTGCTGACGGCGACTCGAGGATGCCTTGGATCTGTCAATTTTTCCTTATGTAATGCATCGAAGCGCTTCCACGCTTCACCATCCAATGTGTGCACCATCATCACATTCCCATCTGCATCTAGTTCGGTTCTTTTGCCCGTTTTGTGCCATGTCATCTGTCTGGCCGTCTCTTTGACCATGAGAAGACGTTGAAGTCTTGGTATGATTGGCATATACCGAAGAACATTAACGGGTATTTTGGTCTGCGTCTTCTCACCCATACCGTTGTCTACCACAACATACCTGGAAGAATTGCAAATGGGACAATAGTTCAAGTCCTCATATTGAAGCCTAAATAAGACACATCCTTTCTCACAGGCATGTATCTTCTCATAGGGCATCTTAAGAGCACGGAGAATTTTGTTTCACTGGTATAGGTTTGGAGGTAGCACATGGCCTTTAGGTAGATATCGTCCGAATACTGTCATCATCGCGTCGTAGCATTCTCTACCCAAGTTGAATTGAGCCTTCAAAGCCATTATTTGTGAGATGGCATCCAGCTAACAAAGCTCAGTGTGCTCGTGGAGAGGACGTTTTGAGGACTCCAACATTTCAGTGAAGGCCTATGCAGATTCCTCCATCTCCTCCTCCGAGTTCCGAGCATCGTCAAAGTCTTGCACCATCTCTGCGGTCCCGGTACCATGCTCATCGGTGCGACGACAAACCACCTCGGCTCTAGCACGTTGGGTAGACTCACCATGTAATGTCCAGACTGTGTAACCAGGCGTAAAACCAAACTTCTGTAGGTCTTTACTCATATTAAGCTCGTCCCTCTTTTTATAGTTGTCGCAACGGGCACACGGGCACCATCTTAATTCCTGGCTATATGCAAATGCGGCTCTAACAAACCCCTTGGTTTTTGTTAAACATTCCTTGGTCCAAACTTTCTGACTAGTGTAACCGGTGTACATCCACGCATGATCACTCATATTGACTTCCTACTGGACACACAAGAAATATATACATAATTAAGCAAACCATATCCATCAGTTAATGGAGTTTGTCAGTTTTATTACGTCCATGCAACCTACACGCTAATAGGTAAAGATAGGTCCTAATCCCACCCGAGTATGTGTAGATTGGGTTCGTTTTCCCATGCTCTGCTCCGGATCCGACTCAAAATTTTGGCAGCACTTCCCCGCTGTTCTCCTGATACACGTCTCCGCAATAAGCAGAGAGGATGTGTACCCGGAGAACAACAGGGAGGCACTAACGAAATTCTGCATCGGATCCGGAGCAGAGCATATGGGAAAACAAACCCAATCTACACATACTCAGGTTGTCCATGGATAACGTTGGACAATTCGAAAGAATCACGGTTATAAATATGCAAATGCATGCATATTTATAGATGTAACCCTTTCGAACGGGAGACGCATAGTGGTTACACATACTGATGATTGACACCTATAGCTAGCAAGTTTCATCGGCACGAAGACTAGAACAGAGCAAATGAAGGGGGGAGGAGGAGATGTCATTTGTGCTCACCAACGAACGCAGGGGCGGAGCTCGTCGAACACTAGACCCTCGCAGCAACGAAATAACTGCACATTTAAATCCAAAGATGAGTAACATAGCGACCACCTAACCCACTCGTCCCCGGGTAAACTAAATAGCAACTACCATCGGTGCAATTTACATGAGGCGGCGGCATTGAACACTAGATCCACATCCCACAAGTGAAGCCGGCACCCGGTGTCCCGCAACAATAGTTCTGGTGGCCGATGACGGTCGAACACCTTCGCGAATTTTTCTGGCAGCCTCTGCGATGAGGATTAAAGCCAAGTTTTGAAATTTCAAACAACCAAACCGACTTGAGTCAGTTAGGGTGTTTCAAGTTTCAACACTTGCCTTTTAATCGTCATCGCAGAGGCTGCCAGGCAAATTTGCGATGGTGTTCGACCGCCATCGACGCCGAGAACAATTGCTTTGGGACGCCGGACGCCGGCCTCACTTGTGGGACGTGGATGTAATGTTCGATACCGACGGCCACATGTATCTCGCACCGATGATACTTGCTATTTAGGGTTCCATCGACACCGACCAACCCCTAGCTCCACCATCTATCCCCTCAGCAACCCTCTTCCTTTTTCCCTTTTTCCTCTTCTTCTACTTATTCTTCTTTTTTTCAATGTTTTCCTTCTAATTATCCAACCCTAAATCTGGTGTGGTGTCAGGGTGTCGTGGTGTGGACCCCTCCCTCCTCCTCCTCTTCCTCTTCTTCTTCATCTTCTTCTTCTTTCTTTCATCTTCTTCTTCTTCTTCTTTCTTCTTCTCCCTCCTCCTCTTCCTCCCTCCTCCTCCTTCTAGTCTTCTTCTTCTTCTAAACTAAAACTAAAACTAATCTAAAATAAACTGAACTAAAATAAACTAAAACTAAAACTAAAACAGAAACTAAACTAAAAGAAACTAAAAAGGGGGGAAGACCTCACCTGCAGGGGATCGCTGGTGGAGGAGGCGCGGGGCGGCCGGTGGATGGGAGGGCGGCCGCTGGAGGAGGCGGCGGCCCGGTGGAGGGGGAGTCCGGACAGCCATGGCGGGATGGGGCGGGGGGCAACGCAGGGGAGGGGGCGGGGTGGTTGGGCGAGGGGGCGGCGGCGGCTGGGCGAGGGGGGCGGCGGCCCGGTGGAGATCAGGGCGCTGCAGGGGAGTGGTGCGGGGCGACGGGGCAAGGGGGCGGCGGCGGCTGGGCAAGGTGGCGGCGGCGGCGCGGTGGAGCTCGGGGCGCCGCAGGGGAGGGGTGCGGGGCAACGGGGCGAGGGGCGACGGGGCAAGGGGCGGCGGCGGGCGGCGGAGGGTCGTCGGGGAGAGAGTACGAGAGAAACACACACACACACACACACACACACAGAGAGAGAGAGAGAGAGAGAGAGAGAGAGAGAGAGGCGGCCGGGGTGGGGCTCGGCCCGTTAGTTAGGTCAACTCTTTGCCATCAGCCATCCTTTGTCGTCCACTTTTTTGCTCTTTGCCGTCTGCTAGCAGACGGCAAAGAGGGGGCCGTTAGGTTTTTTCTATGTAGCTCGTTAGTGGGGCCCACCTCTCTCTTTGCCGTTCGCCAGCTGACGGCAAAGATTCTTTGCCGTCCGCTAGCGAACGGCAAAGAAGTGGTTGACGGCAAATACCATCTTTGCCATCAGCCAGTTCTTTGCCGTTCGTTTTCTGTAAGCGGATGGCAAAGACCTTCTTTGCCGTCAGTGTAACGCCCACGATGCGGCTATATCTCCCATGTGTCGAGGCACGACTTAGAGGCATAACCGCATAGTGGTTTTGTCGCAAGAAGGGTCATCTTCACACAATCCCATGTAATGAACAAGAATGGGATAAAGAGTTGGCTTACAATCGCCACTTCACCCAATACATAAATATCATTCATACATCATCCAAAATACAATCATATAGACCGAGTACGGTCAAAATCCAGATGAAAATAAGACAACCCCAAATGCTAGATCCCCGATCGTCCCAACTGGGCTCCACTACTGATCATCAGGAAAAGACACATAGTAACGACCACGTTCCTCGTCGAACTCCCACTTGAGGTCGACGCCATCATCTGCACTGGCATCGTCGGCACCTGCAACTGGTGTTGGAAGTATCTGTGAGTCACGGGGACTCAGCAATCTCACACCCGCGAGATCAAGACTATTTAAGCTTATAGGACAAGGAGGTGCAAAGAGGTGGAGCTGCAGCGACAAAAGCATATATGGTGGCTAACTTGCGTAAATGAGAGCGGGAAGAGAAGCAAAGGAACGGACGTCATCTAGCAATGACCAAGAAGAGGTCCTGAACGCCTACTTACGTCATACATAACACAGACCGTGTTCACTTCCCGGACTCCGCCGAGAAGAGACCATCACGGCTACACACGCACTTGGTGTATTTTAATTGGGTCAAGTGACAAGTTATCTACAACCGGACATTAACAAATTCCCATCTGCCTCATAACCGCGGGCACGGCTTTCGAAAGATAATACCCTGCAGGGGTGTCCCAACTTAGCCCATCATAAGCTCTCACGGTCAACGAAGGATAAACCTTCTTCCGGAAAGACCCGATCAGTCTCGGAATCCCGGTTTACAAGACATCTCGACAATGGTAAAACAAGACCAGCAAAGCCTCCCGAATGTGCCGACAAATCCCGATAGGAGCTGCACATATCTCGTTCTCAGGGCACACCGGATTGTCCAAGCTTCCGATAGGCCAGACCAAAGTTGCCCCTGGTGGCCACCGGCGACTGACAGTTTGGACCAATACTCAGAGGAGCACTGGCCCGGGGGTTTAAATAAAGATGACCCTCGGGCTCTAGAAAACCCGGGGGAAAAAGGTATAGGTCGCAAATGGTAAAACCAAGGTTGGGCCTTGCTGGAGGAGTTTTATTCAAGGCGAACTGTCAAGGGGGTCCCATAGTCAGCCAGCAGACGACAAAGAAAAGGTAGACGACAAATAAGCTAATTCCAGTAGTGGAGCGGCGCACAACCCACCAGGCCGCGCCTGGGGCCCCAGGCGCACCCAGGTGGGTTGTGCCCTCCTCGGTGGCCTCCGGCATCCCCTCTTTGCACTATAAATTCCCAAATATTACAAAACCCTTCGGGGTAAACCTAGATCAGAAGTTCCGCTGCCGCAGGCCTCTGTAGCCACTGTAAACCAATCTAGACCCTTTCCGGCACCCTGCCAGAGGGGGGAATCATCTCCGGTGGCCATCTTCATCATCCCGGCGGCCACCACGATGAGGAGGGAGTAGTCCACCCTCGGGGCTGAGGGTTTCTACCAGTAGTTATGTGTTTAATCTCTCTCTCTCTCTCTCGTGTTCTTGAGATGTCACGATCTTGATGTATCGCGGGCTTTGTTAATATAGTCGGATCATATGGTGTTTTCCCCTCTCTATCTTGTTGTGATGAATTGAGTTTTCCCTTTGAGATTTTGTTTTATCGGATTGAATACTTTTATGGATTTGAGAACACTTAATATATGTCTTGCAATTGAATACTCGTGGTGACAATGGGGTATCATATTGATTCACTTGATATATGTTTTGGCACTCAACTCGCGGATTCTCGAGGTGACATTGGGGTAATCTATGCATAGGGGTTGATGCACGTTCTTATCTTTGTTTCTCCAGTAGAAATCATGGGGCACTCTTCGAAGTTCTTTGTGTTGGACTGAGTATTATGAATATGAATTTGCTTTGGTGTTATTTTTAGTATGAACTCTAGGATAGATCGAATGGAAAGAATAGCTTTGTGTTATTTTAGTATGGACTCTTGAATAGATCGAACGGAAAGAATAGCTTTGAGGTCGTTTCGTACCCTACAAACAATTGATTCTCATGTTCTCCGCTAGATAGGAACTTTGGAGTCATTCTTCATCGCACTTTGAGGGATGGTTATATGATCCAATTATATTAGCACTATTGAGAGATTGCACTAGCGAAAGTACGCCCTAGGCCTCATTTCCAAGCATTGCAATACCGTTTTTGTGCCTTTTTACTATTTGCTACCTTACTGTTTTTATTTATTTAGATTATAAAAATATATTTCTACCATCCATATTACACTTTTATCATCATCTCTTCGCCGAACTAGTGCACCTATATAATTTGCCATTGTATTGGGTGTGTTGGGGACACAAGAGATCTCTTGTATTTGGTTGTAGGGTCGTTTGAGAGAAACTATCTTCATCCGATGCCTCCCACGGATTGATAAACCTTAGGTCATCCACTTGAGGGAAAATTGCTACTGTCCTACAAAACGCTGTGCTTGGAGGCCCAACACGTGTCTACAAGAATAAAGTTGCGTAGTAGACATCAAGCTCTTTTCTGGCGCTGTTGCCGGGGAGGTGAGTGCATGAAGGTATATCTTTAGATCTTGCAATCGAATCTTTTAGTTTCTTTTTTTATCACTATTTCGGTTTTATAGAAGAAACTACAAAAAAATGGAATTGAGGTTGCATCATATCATTGATCATCTTTACAATATCTTTCTTGAAAATGATGGATCGGAAAATTGTGCTGAATTGCTAGAAGAAGAAGTCCATAAAATGTTTGGCACAAAATATTTGAATGATGAGCATGATTGCAATGTTGTTGTTATGAACTCTTTGAATATCCATGATACTAATGATATGCAAAGCCATAAGCTTGGGGATGCTATGTTGGATGAAGATGATATTTTTAGTCCCCTGAGTTTTGATGAGAATATTTACTATGATGAAAGCATGCCTCCTATTTATGATGATTATGGTGATGACATGTATGCTATATTGCATAATGATAACCATGAAACTTGTCATCATGATTTTAATTTTCAATCACATGATAGTTATTTTGTTGAGTTTGGTCCCACTATTATGGATGAGAAGAAATTTGCTTATGTGGAGAGTAATAAAATATCTATGGTTGTGGATCATGAAAAGAATGCTTTATGTGATAGCTATATTATTGAATTCATTCATGATTCTACTGAAAATTATTATGAGGGAGGAACTTATGCTTGTAGGAATTGCAATAATATCAAGTTTCCCCTCTATGTGTTGAAAGCCTTGATGTTATGCTTGTTTTTGCCTTCCTAGGCTAGTTGATTCTTGTTCCCATAAATTATTTGCTCAAAAAATCCCTATGCATAGGAAGTGGGTTAGACTTAAATGTACTTGCCATGTGATTCATGATGCTCTTGTTACATTTCAATTCTTATCTTTTATGCGAGCATCATTGAACTCATCATGCCTAGCTAAAAGGCATTAAAGAAAAGCGCTTGTTGGGAGACAACCCAACACTTTTACCTACTGTTTTTGTGTGTTCACATGATTACGCTACTGTATTCGTCATGTTTTATTGCTTTTGTTTCAATAAAGTGCCAAGTAAAGCCTTTGGGATCATGTTGAGTGATGGTTAATTTGATCTTGCTGAAAAACAGAAACTTTTGCGCTCACGAAAATAATTCTCATTTTTAACAGAAGAGTGATTTTGAGTTGATTCTTTTTGCAGAAGATTAATATACAAATTTATCACGTGGTCCTAATTTTTTAGAATTTTTGGAGTAGCAGAAGTATGGTAGTTATCCAGATCATTACAAACTGTTCTGTTTTTGACAGATTCTGTTTTCAATGCAAAGTTTGCTTGTTTTCTAGTTTCTATGGCTTATATTGCTCACTATAAATTGTGGAAATGATATGCTACAGTAGGCATTGTGTGGAAACAATTATGAATCTTATCTTTTACAGTACCAAAGTGAAATGGTTTGCTCTTTATCATACTAACCTATCTCATGAAGTTCCGTTAAGTTTTGTGTGATTGAAGTTTTCAAGTTTTGGGTGAGACATCGATGTGACGAGAATAAGGAGTGACAAGATCCTAAGCTTGGGGATGCCCCGGAAGGCATCCCCTCTTTCGTCTCCAACATTATCGGTAACCTTACTTGAGGGTATGTTTTCATTCGTCATATGCTATTTGTTTTACTTCGAGCGTCAATTTATTTTGTTAGGATTTGCTTGGTGTTATTTGGAATAGTATTTTGCATCTTTCATTTCAATAAAAAGGTCAATAATAGCCTTTACCATACTTATTTTTCAAGTCTACATGTTGCTGTTTGAAAACAGAAAGTTTAGTGTTGTTGCAAAAATTCCCTAAAAAATCAGAATGTGATAAAATGTTGAAACTTTTTGCATAATAAGCTCTGATAAATTTTCTACAGTTTGGTAAATTTTCAATATTTTTGGAGTTTGATAAGTATTGATACTCTTGCATTCTTTACAGACTATACTGTTTTGGCAGATTGCTGTTATGTTTGCATTGTTTGCATATGTTTGCGTGTTTAATGATTCTATTTGAGGATAGGAGTTTTAAATATGCAGAGGCATTTAGTATGCCATGTTGAATAATAATTTTTGTGATTTGCTACAGTAGAGAATGATAAGGTTTTGCATTGGTTTATACTAACTTATATCACGAGTTCTTTTTGAGTTTTGTGTGGATGAAGTTTTTAAGATTTAGGAAAACCGCGATATAAAAGGAATTAAGGTGACACAAAAGCTCAAGCTTGGGGATGCCCAAGGCATCCCAAGATAATATTTCAAGAAGTCTCAAGCATCTATGCTTGGGGATGCCCCGGTAGGCATCCCACCTTTTTTCTTCAACAATTATCGGTTAGTATCGGTTAAGCCTAAGTTTTTGCTTCTCCACATGAGTTGTGGTATTCTTAGAATGTCATTTTTTTGCTTGCTGTTTTAATAAAATACTTAGAACTGAAAGGTTTTAAATAAAATACAGTCCTCAAATAGTTGCCAGGGAGGCTAGGTAAGCGGCACTTACATCCCGTCAACGAAGCTCTTTTCTATGGAATTGCTCTAGTGCTTCACTTATATCTTTTTGAGCACGGTGTGCTTTAGTATTTTTGAAGAAATTCTCTTTTGCTTCACTTAAATTAATTTGAGAGAAAGAAATATTATGCTCATGATCTTCACTTATATTTGTTTGAGCTTACCAAAAGCAACACATGAAAATTAGTCCCAAAGTGATAGATATCCAAGAAGGATATAATAAAAACTTTTATGAAGATCATTGGACAAAATAAACTTGATTCCTTGTAATAGTTTTGAGATATGATGATGTGATATGTGAGTCATGTTGATGAGTAATTATGCTTTTGTAAGAATATTGGTGTTAAGGTTTGTGATTCCCTATGCAAGCACGAAAGTCAATAGTTATGCAATGAAATTACATCCTACTTGTGGTGCATTATTCGGTGTTAATTATGCTCAATGCTCGCTTATGAGATTATTCGTTTCTTGGTTGGTTGCTTCTCAATCTTTTGCTAGCCTTCATTTTGCACTAAGTATGATCACTACTTGTGCATCCAAAAGCCTTTAAACCAGTTTTGCCACATGAGTCCACTATATCTACCTATATGCGGTATTCTTTTGGCCTTCTAAGCAAATTTGTATGTGTCATCTCTAATTTCAAAATAAATTTCTCTTTGTGTGCTCGTACCGCTCGCGAGGCGGTGAGGGGTGGCCAATATTTTCCATGCTAGATGTGTTATTCTCACGATGAGTGTTTATTCACTTGTCATTGCACGAGAGTCAGGCAGAGGTATTAGGGATGCCCACTCCCGAAATGAAAAATGAATTTACTTTATGTTGTCAAATAATAAATTCCTTGGAAAGTGTTGGTATGGAGGGCACCCGTGGATACGGTTAGCCATGGAAACTGAAAGTATGGTGGAAAAAGGAATAAACTTTATTTTCTGTTTGGGAACTGCCTATGATATATCTAGCATGGAAAGTGTTGGGAGCTCTAAGTCGTTTTCGTTGGTGGGAAAAGTATGCCTCTCAAAATGTTTTTATCTCTCAATTTTCACTTTGAGCTTTGGCACGTCTACAAATCCATACTTCCCTCTGCGAAGGGCCTTTCTTTTACTTTATGCAATTTTTATTTTTAATTTGAGTCTCCATCTCCTCTTATAAAATCACCAACTAGGAGGCACTATGATCGTACTTGAGCATTTGGTATAGCTAATATGCGAGTATGTTTCATGAATGGATCAATGATTAAGCATGATGGGCTAGGCATAATTTATTTTAGCATTGATATTTTGAAAGACATGGTTGCTTGTTGGTATGCTTGAGTATTTAAGTCCTCATGTCAAAACTAGACTATTGCTTTGAACCATATAAAAGTCCAAATGTCCATGCTATAAAGAAAAGAATATGAGATGACATGATAGGCAGCATTCCACATCAAAAATTCTGTTTTTATCATTTACCTACTTGAGGACGAGCGGGAATTAAGATTGGGGATGCTGATACGTCTCCAACGTATCTATAATTTTTTTATTGTTCCATGCTGTTATATTATCATTCTTGGATGTTTTATAATCATTTTATAGTCCTTTTATATCATTTTTGGTACTAACCTATTGACATAGTGCGAAGTGTCAGTTGCAGTTTTTTTGCATGTTTTTTACATCGCAGGAAATCAATATCAAACGGAGTCCAAAGACTGTGAAAGTTTTTGCGGATTTTTTATGGACCAGAAGAACCCCGATGGGCAAGAGCAACACCTCGAGGGTGCCCCTAGGGGGGCACAACCCACCAGGGCGCGCCTGGTCCCCCAGGTGCGCCCAGGTGGGTTGTGCCCACCTCGGTGGCCTCCCGCATCCCCTCTTTGCACTATAAATTCCCAAATATTCCAAAACCCTTTGGGGTTAACCTAGATCGGAAGTTCCGCCGCCGCAAGCCTCTGTAGCCACCAAAAACCAATCTAGACCCTTTTCGCCACCCTGCCGGAGGGGGGAATCATCTCTGGTGGCCATCTTCATCATCCCGGCGGCCACCACCATGAGGAGGGAGTAGTCCACCCTCGGGGCTGAGGGTTTGTACCAGTAGCTATGTGTTTAATCTCTCTCTCTCGTGTTCTTGAGATGTCACAATCTTGATGTATCATGGGCTTTGTTAATATAGTTGGATCATATGGTGTTTTCCCCTCTCTATCTTGCTGTGAAGAATTGAGTTTTCCCTTTGAGATTTAGTTTTATCGGATTGAATACTTTTATGGATTTGAGAACACTTAATATATGCCTTGCAATTGAATACCCGTGGTGACAATGGGGTATCATATTGATTCACTTGATATATGTTTTGGCACTCAACTCGCGGATTCCCGATGTGACATTGGGGTAATCTATGCATAGGGGTTGATGCACGTTCTTATTTTTGTTTCTCCGGTAGAAATCGTGGGGCACTCTTCGAAGTTCTTTGTGTTGGATTGAGTATTATGAATACGAATTTGCTTTGTTGTTATTTTAGTATGAACTCTAGGATAGATCGAACGGAAAGAATAGCTTTGTGTTATTTTAGTACGGACTCTTGAATAGATCGAACGGAAAGAATAGCTTTGAGGTGGTTTCGTACCCTACAAAAAATTTATTCTCATGTTCTCCGCTAGATAGGAACTTTGGAGCCATTCTTCATCGCACTTTGAGGGATGGTTATATGATCCAATTATATTAGCACTTTTGAGAGATTGCACTAGCGAAAGTACGGACCCTAGCCTCATTTTCAAGCATTGCAATACCGTTTTTGTGCCTGTTTACTATTTTCTACCTTACTGTTTTTTATTTATTCAGATTATAAAAATATATTTCTACCATCCATATTACACTTATATCATCATCTCTTCGCCGAACTAGTGCACCTATACAATTTGCCATTGTATTGGGTGTGTTGGGGACACAAGAGATCTCTTGTATTTGGTTGCAGGCTCGTTTGAGAGAAACTATCTTCATCCTATGCCTCCCACGGATTGATAAACCTTAGGTCATCCACTTGAGGGAAAATTGCTACTGTCCTACAAAACTCTGCGCTTGGAGGCCCAACACGTGTCTACATGAATAAAGTTGCGTAGTGGACATCACTGTGCGGGACACCATAGCGGCGTACCACGCCGGATATAAAATCAATCACTGGCCCTGCTTCAGCCGTTTTTACTGGTTTGGCCTCTATCAACTTAGTGAATTTATCCACCATAACCAGTAAATATTTCTTTTTGTGGCTTCCCCCTTTAAGGGGTCCAACCATATCGAGCCCCCAGACCACAAAAGGCCAAGTGATGGGGATTGTTCTTGAGGCAGTGGGAGGCATGTGACTTTGATTGGCGAAAAGCTGACATCCCACACAACGTTGCACCAATGCTTGTGCGTCTGCTCGGGCTGTTGGCCAGAAAAAACCTGTCCGGAAGGCCTTGCTTATGAGGGCACGAGCTGCGGCGTGATGGCCGCCCAGACCAGCATGTATTTCAGCCAAGAGCTGTCGTCCCTCCTCTTCGGAGATGCACCTTTGGAGAACTCCGTAGTGCTTTTCTTGTACAGTTCGCCTTTGTGAACTTTATAGGCTTTAGAACGCCGGACTATGCGACGAGCCTCATTTTGATCATCAGGAAGCTCCTGCCTATTAAGGTAGGCCAAGAAGGGTTCGGTCCATGGAGCAATAACGGCCATGATCTCTTGAGTAGAGGGTGTTATTTTGGTATCCGAACCCTCAATGATATCTATATTGTGTTCGGCTGCTGGGGGCGTGATCAGGTCCATACTAGCGTCTCCGCTCTCATCCTGCCATACCACGGATGGCTTGAAGAGCCTTTCCACAAAGGTATTAGGCGGGACAGGGTCGCGCTTGGCGCCCATGCGAGCAAGGATGTCTGCTGCCTGGTTACTATCTCGAGCGACGTGGTGAAACTCAAGCCCATCAAATCGAGTCGATATTTTTAATACGGCGTTTCGATATGCCATCATTTTTGGATCTTTTGCATCGAACTCTCGATTTACCTGAGATATTGCGAGGTTGGAGTCACCGCGAACCTCTAGGCATTTTATGCCCATGGAGACAGCCATGCGGAGACCATGTAGAACTGCCTCGTATTCGGCTGCGTTATTGGAGTCCGTATACATGATTTGTAGCACGTAGCGGATTGTGTCCCTCGTAGGGGATGTCAAGATGATTCCAGCCCCCTGTCAGGCTAGCATTTTAGAGCCATCGAAGTACATGATCCAGTTGGAGTATGAACTGTATTCTTTGGGGAGCTCGGCTTCCGTCCACTCGGCGACGAAGTCGGCCAACACCTAAGATTTAATAGCTCGGCCCAGCTTGTATGTTATTTCAAACGGTAAGAGCTCAATGGCCCATTTAGCTATGCGGCCGGTGGCGTCCCTGTTGTTTATACTGTGATTAAGTGGTACTTCGGATGCCACCATGATCGAACACTCTTGAAAATAGTGCCGAAGTTTTCGGAGTGTCATAAAGACCGCATAAGCTATCTTTTGGTAATGAGGGTATCAGGATTTACATGGTTTAAGAACCTCTGATACGTAATACACTGGCTTTTAGAAGGGGGATTTATGTCCCTCTTCCCCTCGCTCGACGACTAGTACAACGCTCACTACCTGGTGAGTTGTAGATATATAAAGCAACATGGGCTCGATCGCCAACACTAGGGGCGGCTAGGATTGGGTTGCCTGCTAATAAAGTTTTTATTTCTTCCAATCCGGCTATAGCCGCGTCCGTCCACTCGAAGTTGTCGGTGCGTCTAAGCAGTCTATAAAGTGGCAGTGCTTTTCCCCCAATCTGGAGATGAAGCGGCTCAACGCTGCCACGCACCCTACTAGTTTTTGGACCTGCTTTAGGTCTGTTGGTATGGCTAATTGCGCAGGGCTCGGATTTTAGCTGGGTTTGCTTCGATTCCTCTATGGGAGACAATGAACCCTAGTAACTTTCCGGCTGGAACGTCGGAGATGCATTTTTCCAGATTGAGCCGTATGTCGTATGTTCGGAGGTTGTCAAACGTGTGGCGGAGGTCGTCCACCAGTGATTCAATGTGTTTGGTCTTAATGACCACGTTGTCCACATATGCCTCCACAGTCTTGCCAATTTGTTTTTCCAGGAATGTTTGAATCATGTGTTGGTAAGTGGCACCAGCGTTTTTAAGCCCAAAAGGCATAGTGTTGAAACAGAAAGGGCCGTATGGAGTAATGAACGCCGTTGCGACCTGGTCGGACTCCTTCATTTTAATCTGATGGTATTCGGAGTAAGCATCGAGGAAACACAATGAGTCATGTCTCACGGTCGCGTCAATGATCTGGTCAATGCGGGGCAACGGAAAGGGTCTTTGGGGCAAGCCTTATTGAGGTCTTTGAAATCGACACAAAGGTGCCAAGATTTATCCCTCTTCGGCACCATGACCAAGTTGGCTAGCCAATCCGGGTGCTTGATTTCTCTGATGAACCCAACCTCGATTAGTTTGGCTAGCTCCTCCCCCATAGCTTGTCGTTTGGCCTCGGAAAATCGCCGCAACGTTTGCTTGACTAGTTTGAACCCCTTGATTATGTTGAGGATGTGTTTGGCTAGTCTGTGTGGGATCCCGGGCATGTCCGAAGGGTGCCAGGAAAAGATATCCCAATTTTCACGTAAGAACGCGCATAGCGTAGCGTCTATCGTCGGATCCAGCTGTGCTCCAATGGACGCTGTTTTATTAGGATCCGTTGGGTGTACTTGAAATCTGACAATTTCATCCGCTGGCTCGAAAGAGGTGGATTTAAGTCTCTTATCGAGAATCACATCATCCTTGTCCATCGTGGATCGTAGGGTGGTTAGTTCTTCCGCCACAAGGGCTTCGGATAATGCCTCAAGGGCAAAGGATGTGGTTTTGTTTTCGGCGCGGAGTGCTTTATCAGGATCACTTGTAATTGTGATTATTCCATTGGGCCCCAACATTTTAAGCTTCATGTACCCGTAATGGGGTATGGCTTGGAAGCGTGAGAAGGCGTCCCGCCCTAAAAGGGCGTGATATCCGCTATTGAAGGGGCCACGTGGAAGAGCAACTCTTTGGGCCTGTAATTCTTAGGCGTGCCGAGTACCACATCAAATTTGATTTTCCCCAAAAATCGTGCTTCTCGACTAGGGATGATGCCTCGAAAGGTGGTACTGTTGTTCTCGATGCGTGCTCTGTCAACGTGCATTTTGTCGAGCATGTCCTTGTAGATGAGGTTAAGTCCGCTGCCGTCGTCCATGAGCACTTCGGTAAGTAAAAAGTCATCCACAATTGGGATTAGAACCAAGGCGGCGGGTGCTCGGACTGATCAGGCCCTTGGTTCGTCGTCAGCAGTGAAAGTTATTGCCACGTCGTTCCATGGGCTCATTGCGGTTACTTGGCTGATTTCGACGAGGTCGCGGAGTTCCCTTTCACGCCGATTATTTGAAGAGAAGGTCTCGAAGACTGTAAAGATGTTAAGATCATCATCCTCCGAAGAGTGCTTCTCCGGAGTAGTGATGGTGAGGATGGCCTCGCCACTTTTAGCCACTTGCCGGAGTACCCAACATGCTCGAAGACTGTGAGTTGGCTCAGCGCTCAAAGTCGCATGTATCTGACAGGGTTTGTCGAGGAGTTCATCAAGAACGGACCTGTATGCTGCAAAGGGTTTTCTTTTCTTGCCGCCGGGCTTAAGATCGGGTGCCACGTAAGTGTGTACCCGTTTTGCCCGGGCAGTGTACTTCTTAAAGGCAACGGGTTCCAATTGGGTTTTTTGGGGCCTTCCATGTGCTTTCCATCGTGCAGTACTTATGTACTACATGCGATAGTTCCGTGAAGGTCTGTATGTGACGGCAGTCGAGGGCATTCGGAGTCCCTCGTCGGTACAATTGCGGTGAAAACCCGAGACTGCGTCTTCGTCGCAGCAATCTTTAATCTTGTTTTTAACAAGTAGGAATCTGGCCGAAAAGTGATGGACCGTTTCCTGAGGTTGCTGCCATACATACATCAGGTCATATATGTCTGGAGGGCCTGAATTACTTGGAGAGTATTGATTGTGGTGGGTGGGTGGGCTAAAAATTGAATTACGACCCACAAGTGAGTCCGGAGCTTGTAAACTCTCCGAGGTCACCAGTTCGGGTCCGGGAAGATCCAAGTGCTCCCCGGAACCTAAGTCCGACCCCGAGTCCGGGGTACGTGAAGTCTCATCCAAAGGAAGGGTATCAGGTTCGATGGGTTCGGAAATCCGAACATAGCTGGTTTTTAACTTGGGGGAAGAAGTGTTTTCGGCTCGTTCCTCAACGACCGCCACCAGGTGGGTGATCGGCGGGGAATTAATCTCCCTCTGGTCGGGTTTAAGCCCGACCCAATCATAATCTGTTGAAAGCCCAAGGGCGGCGATGCGATCTACCGGCTCGTTTAAAGACGAGACATCCGCCGGATCCATCTTTTCGGAGTGTTCGAGACCGATGCGGAGGTGATGTTTGGCGATCGCGGGGGACGCCATCGGCTTGACAGCCGTACGGGCACCCATGGTGAGACCACCGAGATGGAGGACCTGTCCTCAAGTCAGGCTCCTTCCAGAAGTGATGTCATTGTTGATGACAAGGCGAGCCATAGATCGCTTTTTGTGACTACACAGCGGAGCTCTCAATGAAAGCATCAATGTCGGTGTCAAAACCGGCAGATCACGGGTAGGGGGCCCAAGCTGTGAGTCTAAGGATCAATGATAACAAGGGACAAGGGAGACACGATGTTTACCCACGTTCAGGCCTTCTTAATGGAGGTAAAACCATACGTCCTGCTTGATTGTATTTGATGAGTATATGGGTTACAAGAGTTGATCTACCACGAGATCGTAATGGCTAAACCCTAGTTGTCTAGCCTATCAGTATTCTGATAGCCTCTACGACCTAAATCCTCCAGTTTATTCACACACCGGAGGGATCTAGGGTTGTACAAAGTCGGTTTGCAGAAGAAGGAATAATACATCCGAACACCAAACTTGCAGTCCACGCATACAGGAGTCCTACCCGGACACGGGGGATGGTCTTCTATTTTTATCTTCACGGCCCGTCAGTCCAGCCCATATCGAATAGACCAGACACTTGAGGACCCCCGATCCAGGACTCCCTCAACAGCCCTTCGCCAGTAAGGCATCCCACTCCGTCTCCAGCTTTAATGCAGTTGTCGCGTGCTCGTGCTCCCGGGTCTCGGCAGCTGCCTTGCGGGAGGTAATCATCCCCTGTCCCTTCAGAAGCTCCTCCTCGCCCTTTTCCAGCTCCCCCTCATGGGACATGAGCCGCCCTTCACGGGAATCCGTGGCCTTCCCCTATGCCTGAAGCTGAATCTCACGTTCGGTGGCCTACCCCTGGAGCACCTTTTCGCGGGCCTCGGCCCCATGCCGCCTCCGCGCGGACTCCCGAGAGGTCTCTGATAACCCACAAGTATAGGGGATCACAACAGTTTTCGAGGGTAGAGTATTCAAACCAAATTTATTGATTCGACACAAGGGGAGCCAAAGAATATTCTCAAGTATTAGCAGCTGAGTTGTCAATTCAACCACACCTGAAATACTTAATATCTGCAGCAAAGTAGTATGGAAGTAGTGGTACCAGTGGCAAAAGTAACACTAGCAGTTTTGTAACAATCGTAACAGTGGCAACGGAAAAGTAACGAAGCAAAGATCAATATGAAATGAGCTCATAGGCAATGGATCAATGATGGATAATTATGTCGGATGGCATTCATCATGCAACAGTTATAACATAGGGTGACACAGAACTAGCTCCAATTCATCAATATAATGTAGGCATGTATTCCGAATATAGTCATACTTGCTTATGGAAAAGAACTTGCATGACATCTTTTGTCCTACCCTCCCATGGCCGTGGGGTCCTATTGGAAACTAAGGGATATTAAGGCCTCCTTTTAATAGAGAACCGGACCAAAGCATTAGCACTTAATGAATACATGAACTCCTCAAACTACGGTCATCACCGGGAAGTGTCCCGACTATTGTCACTCCTGGGTTGCCGGATCATAACACGTAGTAGGTGATTATAACTTGCAAGATAGGATCAAGAACACAAATATATTCATGAAAACATAATAGGTTCAGATCTGAAATCATGGCACTCGGGCCCTAGTGACAAGCATTAAGCATAGCAAAGTCATAGCAACATCAATCTTACAACATAGTGGATACTAGGGATCAAACCCTAACAGAACTAACTCAATTACATGGTAAATCTCATCCAACCCATCACCGTCCAGCAAGCCTACGATGGGATTACTCACGCACGACGGTGAGCATCATGAAATTGGTGATGAAGGATGGTTGATGACGACGATGGCGATGATTTCCCCTCTCCAGAGCCTAAGACGGATTCCAGATCTGCCCTCTCGAGGAAGAACAGGAGGTGGCGGCGGCACTGTATCGTAAAACGCGATGAATCCATCTCTCTGATTTTTTTCTCCCCGAACGTGAATATATGGAGTTGGAGTTGAGGTCGGTGGATGTCCAGGGGACCCACAAGGTCAGAGGGCGCGCCGCAGGGAGTGGGCGCGCCCTCCACCCTTGTGGACAGGGTGTAGGCCCCCTCCGGTTGATTCTTTCTCCAATATTTTTTATTTATTCCAAAACTGATCTCTGTGAAGTTTCAGGTCATTCCGAGAACTTTTATTTCTGCACAAAAATAACACCATGGAAATTCTGCTGAAAACAACGTCAGTTCGGGTTAGTTCCATTGAAATCATGCAAATTAGAGCTCGAAACAAGGGCAAAAGAGTTTGGAAAAGTAGATACGATGGAGACATATCAACTCACCCAAGCTTAACCCATTGCTTGTCCTCAAGCAATTCAGTTGACAAACTGAAAGTGATAAAGAAAAAACTTTTACAAACTCTATTTGATCTTGTTGTTGCAAATATGTAAAGCCAGCATTCAAGTTTTTAGCAAAGATTATGAACTAAACATATTCACAATAACATTTAGGTCTCACATTTACTCATATCAATAGCATAATCAACTAGCGAGCAATAATAATAAATGTCAGATGACAGCACTTTCTCAAAACAATCATGATATGCTACAACAAGATGGTATCTCGCTAGCCCTTTCTGAGACCGCAAAACATAAATGCAGAGCACCCCTGAAGATCAAGGACTTACTAGACATTTTAATTCATGGCAAAAGAGATCCGGTCCCAGTCATACTCAATATAAATTAATAATAATGCATACAAATGACAGTGGTGCTCTCTAACTGGTGTTTTTATAAGAGGATGATGACTCAGCAATAAAAGTAAATAGATAGGCCCTTCGCAGAGGGAACCAGGGATTTGGAGAGCTGCCAAAGCTCGAGTTTTTGAAACAGAGATAAATAATATTTTGAGCGGTATGCTTTCATTGTTAACATAACAACCAAGAGATCTCGGTATCTTCCATACTAGATACATTATAGGTGGTTCACAAACAGAATGGTAAAGTTTATACTCCCCCACCACCAACAAGCACATTCCACGGCTGGTCCGGAACAACGGGTACCGTCCAACTAACAACAGTCCTGGGGGAGTTTTGTTTGCAATTATTTTGATTTGATTTGAGCATGGGACTGGGCATCCCGGTTACCAGCCATTTTCTCGTGAATGATGAGCGGAGTCCACTCATCGTGAGAATAACCCACCTAGCATGGAAGATATTGACATCCCTAGTTGCTACATGAGCGATTCGAGCATACAAAATAGATTATCATTTGAAGGTTTAGAGTTTGGCACATGCTAATTTACTTGGAACAACAGGTAAATACCGCATATAGGAAGGTATGGTGGACTCATATGGAACAACTTTGGGTTTATGGAAGTGGATGCACAAGCAGTATTCCCGCTTAGTACAAGTGAAGGCTAGAAAAAGATTGGGAAGCGACCAACTAGAGAGCGAAAACAGTCATAAACATGCATTGAGATTAACCAACATTGAATGCAAGCATGATTAGGATATGAATCACCATGAACATAAATATCGTGGAGGCTATGTTGATTTTGTTTCAACTACATGCATGAACATGTGCCAAGTCAAGCCACTCGAATCATTCAAAGGAGGATACCATCCTATCATTCTACATCACAACCATTTTAAAAGCATGCAAGGTAACCCATTATAAACTCCTAGCTAATTAAGCATGGAATGAATAACTATAATATCTAATTGTCATTGCAAACATGTTTCATTCATAATAGGCTGAATTAGGAATGATGAACTAATCATATTTAAAAAAACAAGATAGGTCGAGTTCATACCAGCTTTTCCTCATCTCAATCATTTCGTCATATATCGTCATTATTGCCTTTCACTTGCACGACCAAACGGTGTGGATAATAATAATAGTGCACGTGCATTAGACTAAGCTGGAATCTGCAAACATTATTCAGTGGAGAAGACAAGGTAATATGGGCTCTTTGTTAGATCAACAATAATGCATATGAGAGTCACTCAACATTTTCATCGTGGTCTTCTCATCTCGACCCCCAAAGAAAAGAAAAGAATTTCAAAGAAACACACTGAAATGTTTTTGGAGTTTTTGTTTTTCTAAAGATAGTAAAACAAGAACAAGAAAAACTATTTACACAGGAATGCTCCCAACAAGCAAAAGAAGAACGAGAAATCTTTTTGGGTTTTCTTTTAATACTATTACTAAGCATGCATGGAAAGTAAACTAAACAGAAGCTACAACTATTTTTTTGGTTTTTAAGGTTTTTCAAACACACAAGAAGAAAGCGGGAAAAAGAAATAAACTAACATGGATAATACAATGAAAAAGTATGAACACGGACAACCGAAATGAGTGTGTGAACATGAATATAATGTCGGTGAGAAATACGTACTCCCCCAAGCTTAGGCTTTTGGCCTAAGTTGGTCTAGGGCCACCACTGGCCTGGATGATATCCGAAACCATAGTTGGGGCCGTATTGTGCTGCGGCAGCTACCGCTTGGCGAGCTGCCTCCTGGAGGTGAGCAACCTCCGCTGTTCTCTCATACTCGTTTGCCTCCTCTCTAGTTATAAAATATCTCCCATTTACCTGAAAGTTAAAGAAGGCAGGAGCAGCAAGGGTAATATGGACGGCACACCGTCTGTCAAAGATTAATCGGTACTGGAGGGACTATTCGTTCCTCTCAAGAAACTGGTAGCGTACCATAGCATTATAATCTAGAAAAGCAGGTGGCAACTCAATGTCATTCTCTCTTATGGATACACCAAGATAATTAGCTAAATGAGTTGCGTAATTCCCACCAAATAAATCTCCATCTTTAGCATTAAGATGTAACCTCCTCGCAATAATGGCCCCCAAGTTATAACGCTTATCACCTAACACCGCACACTTGAGGACACTAAGATCTAGAACGCAAAGGTGGATATGTTCATGCTTACCATTAATGCAGCTACCTATAAAGAGAGCAAAATAATGTATGGCAGGAAAGTGAATGCTCCCTATGGTGGCTTGTGTGATATTTCTAGTTTCTCCCACGGTGATTCTAGCAAGGAAATCATTGTATTCAGATTTGTGAGGCTCACTAAGAATACCCCACTATGGAACTTTGCATGCATCACTAAAATCTTCTAAGTCCATGGTATAAGATTTATCATAGAGATAAAACAGGATAGTATAAGTACTGCGCTTAGATGAAAATTCAAACTTCCGCACAAAGGAATCGGTGAGGTAATAGTATTGTCGGCACTTATCTGATATGAATTCCTCAAGATCAGCATTTTGTACGTATGGATCAAACTCATCCTTGAAACCTGCATGGACCATGAATTCATCCAACGGCCATTCACAAGGCCGCACTTGAGCTTCCCTTGGTGGTTCGAGGTTTCACTCATGTATTGCGAGCCTCGGTGCTTGCTTCCGCGAAGAGCCACCTTGGTACATTTTCCTAGACATTTTTCTTCCTCTGAAAAATTTCTGAAATTTTTAGTGACTCAAAATAAAAGTGAACCAAACTCAACAAGATTGATAGCAACTACTCCTACACGTGCCTAGAGACTATATCATGCATCAAAACTACTTTGGACCATATAAATTTGACATGCAAGCTCAAGAACAAGGTCACCACAGCAGCAAAAATTTGCAATAAATAAAGCACTAGAACAAAAACTAATTGGACCATCGGAGGAGTCACATACCGAAGAACAATCCCCCAAAGCAGTTTTGTGAATGGAGCTTTGAGCAAGGAGATTGAAAATGGCAGCAAAATGAGCAAGAACACGGGTTTGAGCTATGGGATGATTTTTTCTGGAGGAAGACGAAGTGGATGGGTGCTGGAATAAGTGGACGGGAATCATGTGGGGCCCACAAGGTCAGGGGCGCGCCCTCCCCCCTCGTGTCCCACTGGTGAGGCCCCCTGGTGTGTTCTCAGTGCCAGAAATTCTCAAATATTCTATAAAAATCATACTAAACTTTCAGGGCATTTGGAGAACTTTTATTTTCGGGACATTTTTTATTCCACGGATAATTCAGAAAATAGATAGAAAATACTACTTTTGCTTTAGTTATTCTAATAATAGAAAGTAAAGATGGGTACAGAGAGTTGTGCTTTCTAAATTCATCCATCTCATGCCCATCAAAAGGAATCCATTAACAAGGTTGATCAAGTCTTATTAACAAACTTCTTCCGAATGACATGAAACTGGAGAATTTTTTAATAACACTAGGTTACCTCAACGGGGATATGCATGTCCCCAATAATAAGAATATCATATTTCTTTTTGACAGTAGGAAGAGGGAACTCAAAACCTCCAATAGTAATAGTTGAGAATTTTCCAATAGAATTGATACTATGAAAGTGAGGTTGTTTCTTCGAAAAGTGTACCGTATGGTCATTACCATTAACATGAAAAGTGACATTGCCTTTGTTGCTATCAATAACAACCACTACAGTATTAAAATAACATCTACCAAGGATGATCGACATACTGTCGTCCTCGGGAATACCAAGAATAACAAAGTCTGTTAAGATAGTAACGTTTGCAACCACAACAGGCACATCCTCACAAATACCGATGGGTATAGTAGTTGATTTATCAGCCATTTGCCGCCTACGGGCACGGCGTGAGAGCTGTCAGCGCACCCCATGGCCGTGGCATCCTTGGTCGCCTCTGCCTCGCGGGGCTCGCTGGCCTTGCCTCTGCCCTTCGCGGGCGCGGGCCGGATGCACGAGGTGCCGAACCTGCCGCCGTCGTCATCATCATCTTCATCATCGTCACCACGTGGTCAGGGGCCTCCCGTAGGAGTTGGCAGCGGGATGGCAGTGGCGAGTCCTCCCCACTCTCCTCCGCGACCGAGGTCACCGAGGCTGCCGTGCTACCCTGGCCTCCCAACACCGTCTCCTCCTCCGTGGAGTCCTCGTAAGACTCTTCAGGCTCCTCCGGGGCCTCCTAGATCAGCGCCCCTGGTCGAATCGAGGCATAGCCTTGACAAGCTCGTCCCTGTCGGCCAGGCAGTACAAGGGGGAGGCATTGGGAGGCACGTCGCCCACCTTGCCGGGAAACAGGAACTTCATGGCCTCCTTCACGACGGCACCCATGAGGCTATCCTTGCCTAGCCGGATCAGGTCCTCCTTCCCGGTAATCTCCCACACGGGGCGCAAGCGCCTCTGGAGGGGCGCGTTGCGCTGACGGATGAACTCCTTGGTGACTGATGTCTACTACACAACTTGTTCTTGTAGACTCGTGTTGGGCCTCCAAGCACAGAGTTTTGTAGGAGAGTAGCAATTTTCCCTAAAGTGGATGACCTAAGGTTTATCAATTCATGGGAGGCATAGGATGAAGATGGTCCCTCTCAAACAACCCCGCAACCAAATAACAAAGAGTCTCTTGTGTCCCCAACAGACCAAATACAATGGTAAATTGTATAGGTGCACTAGTTCGGCAAAGAGATGATGATACAATTGTAGTAATGATAGTAGATATTGATTTTTGTAATAGGAACGATAAAGAACAACAAGGTAGCAAGTAACAAAAGTGAGCACAAACAATATTGCAATGCTTAGAAACAAGGGCTAGGGTCCCTACTTTCGCTAGTATAATCTCTCAATAATGCTAATATAATTGCATCATATAACCATCCCTCAATGTGCGATGAAGAATCACTCCAAAGTTCTTATCTAGCGAAGAAAAGAAGAAGAAATTGTTTGTACGGTACGAAACTGCCTCAAAGTTATTCTTTCCGATCGATCTATCCAAGAGTTCGTACTAAAGTTACACCAAGTTATCCTTTCCGATCGATCTATCCAAGCGTTCGTACTAAAATAACACCATATGATACACATCAACCAACTCTAATGTCACCTAGAAACTCCAATGTCACCACGAGTATCCATGAGTGGATTATATGATATGGACCAAACAATTTCAGATTCATAATACTCAATCCAACACAAAGAACCTCACAGAGTGCCCCAAGATTTCTACCGGAGAAACAAGGATGAAAATGTGCATCAACCCCTATGCATAGATTACCCCAATGTCACCTTGAGAATCCGCGAGTTGAGTGCCAGAACATATATCAAGTAAATCAATATGTTATTCCATTGTCACCACAGGTATTCATAGCAAGACATACATCAAGTGCTCTTAAATCCATCAAAGTATTCATTCTGATAATAACAAAATTTCAAAGGGAAAACTCAATTCATCACAACAAGACAGAGAGGGGAAAACACCATATGATCCAACTATATTCACAAAGCCCGCGATACATCAAGATCTTGCCAAATCAAGAACACGAGAGAGAGAGGAAGAGATTAAACACACAGTTATTGGTACAAACCCTCAGCCCCGAGGGTGGACTACTCCCTCCTCATCATGGTGGCCGCCGGAATGATGAAGATGGCCACCGGTGATGATTTCCCCCTCCGGCAGGGTGCCAGAACAGGGTCTAGATTGGTTTTTCGTGGCTACAGAGGCTTGCGGTGGCGGAACTTTTGATCTAGGTTAAATTTTGGGTTTTTTTAATATATAGGATTTTTTGGTGCCGGTTTCACGCGAAGATGGGCCTCAGGAGCCTACTACCCACCAGGGCGCGCCAGGGGGGTGGCGCGCCCTGGTGCCTAGTGGGCAGCAGGGGCCCCCCTCAAGTGGTTATTTGCTCTGGTATTTTTCTTTTCTTCCAAAAAAATCATCAAAAAGATTCGTCCAATTCTGAGAACTTTCAATTCTGCACACAAAAAAACACTGCGGTAGTTATGCTGAAAATAATGCCAGTCCGGGTTAGTTCCATTCAAATCATAGCAAAACCATATAGAATTGTTGGAAACATGGCATGAGTACTTCATAAATTATAGATACGTTGGAGACGTATCAGCAACCACTTCCGCCGTAAGCCCAGCCATCTTCAGATCCCCCGTCCGCTCTAGACTTGGCTTAAGGACAGCGCGGCTGAGCTTTTCGTGTTCCCAATCATCGATCTTCTCGACCGGCTCTGTGGGAATCGCTAGGTGGGGGTGAGCCCGCCTGGCATCGGCATAGATCCAGTGCGTCTGGAAGCCCTCCACTTTCTTCGACATCTTCATGTTGATGATGAGCTTGTCCATCTTGTCGATGATACGGAAGGAGGCGCGGGACGCGCGCTGGTGCCTCAGGGAGACCCGCAGGATATAGAAAGTCTGGAGGAGCGCTACGGACGACATCACTCCCAGGAAGGCCTCGTAGAAGTAGGAGAAAATGGCGAGGACCAGGATGGAATTGGGTTGGAGATGGAGCAAATGGACCTAATAGTGCTCCAAGATGGCATAGAGGAAGTCGAAGAATGGTGGTACTAGCCCGGTGAAGAACGAGTGGAAGAAGATTAGCACCGCCGTGTCTGTCATGTGGCACCGCGGGGTCGAGCCTGGCCAGATCTAAACGATGCCCTCCTCGTGGTGCTCGCCATCCAGCAGGGGGCGCGCCTTGGCCATCCCTTTCTCATCGATGATGGACGAGCGCTACAGGGCCTGCTTGGGTTCGCCTGCCGCCGGTGCCTTGCTGGGGCGGGCTTGCGTGGCCGTCTTCTTCTTGCTAGAGGCCATGACGAAGGAGGAAGAAGGGACAAGGGGAGCAGTCGCATTGGAGGTGGAGGACGAGAAAGGCAGCAATGATGTGCCAGCGCGCCGCACGCATGTTTTATCATCAAGACGGCGGTTTTCGAGGAGTCGTGAGGAGTGGGGTCATCCCGTCCCGTCAAAGCGCCACACGTCACCACCTGGGCGTGGAAGTTGGTGGGCCCCAAGTCGTTTTGCTCCCAACGGGCAAGCGAAGCGCGTGCGCCGTGGGCCCGGGGGCTACAGTCGATCCAGTGGATACAGGGGTACCACGGCCTATTGAAGGAAATATGCCCTAGAGGCAATAATAAATTTATTATTTATTTCCTTATTTCATAATAAATGTTTATTATTCATGCTAGAATTGTATTAACCGGAAACATAATACATGTGTGAATACATAGACAAACAGAGTGTCACTAGTATGCCTCTACTTGACTAGCTCGTTTATCAAAGATGGTTAAGTTTCCTAACCATAGACATGAGTTGTCATTTGACTAACGGGTTCACATCATTAGAGAATGATGTGATTGACTTGACCCATTCCGTTAGCTTAGCACTTGATCGTTTAGTATGTTGCTATTGCTTTCTTCATGACTTATACATGTTCCTATGACTATGAGATTATGCAACTCCCGTTTACCGGAGGAACACTTTGTGTGCTACCAAACTTCACAACGTAACTGGGTGATTATAAAGGTGCTCTACAGGTGTCTCTGAAGGTACTTGTTGAGTTGGCATATTTCGAGATTAGGATTTGTCACTCCGATTATCGGAGAGGTATCTCTGGGCCCTCTCTGTAATGCACATCACTATAAGCCTTGCAAGCAATGTGACTAATGAGTTAATTGCGGGATGATGCATTACATAATGAGTAAAGAGACTTGCCGGTAACGAGATTGAACTAGGTATTGAGATACCAACGATCGAATCTCGGGCAAGTAACATACCGATGACAAAGGGAACAATGTATGTTGTTATGCGGTTTGACCGATAAAGATCTTCGTAGAATATGTGGGAGCCAATATGAGCATCCAGGTTCCGCTATTGGTTATTGACCGGAGACGTGACCGGAGACGTAAAGATCGATATATTGGACGACTATATTCGGACATCGGAAAGGTTCCGAGTGATTCGGGTATTTTTCGGAGTACCGGAGAGTTACGGGAATTCGTATTGGGCCTTAATGGGACATACGGGAAAGGTGTGAAAGGCCCCAAAGGGTGGCCGCACCCCTCCCCATGGACTGATCCGAATTGGACTAGGGAGGGGGGCGCCCCCTTCCTTCCTTCTCCTTCAGTAGGACTCCCCCCTTGGCGCGCCCTCCTTGGCCGGCCGCCTCTCCCCCCTTGCTCCTTTATATACGGGGGCAGGGGGCACCTCTAGACACAACAATTGATCTCTTGATCTCTTAGCCGTGTGCGGTGCCCCCCTCCACCATATTCCACCTCGATCATATCGTAGCGGTGCTTAGGCGAAGCCCTGCGTTGGTAGCATCATCATCACTGTCACCGCGCCGTCGTGCTGACGAAACTCTCCCGTGAAGCTCTGCTGGATCGGAGTTCGCGGGACGTCATCGAGCTGAACGTGTGCTGAACTCGGAGGTGCCGTACGTTCGGTACTTGGATCGGTCGGATCGTGAAGACGTACGACTACATCAACCGCGTTGTGCTAACGCTTCCGCTTTCGGTCTACGAGGGTACTTGGACAACACTCTCCCTAACTAGAGATCAAAGCGGAAAGCCTTCGCCGAAGCGAAAGCACCTGCCTCCTTGGCCCAGAGGTACCATATTTTGGAATTACATCGAGAGTTTCTTTTAACACCCTTTTATTAAAGCTTGCTTAATTTGGCAGAAGAAGTATGCCCCTACATCAGTCCGAAGATTCCCCGGGTGCGCCGAATCACAACTCCGGCCTAAAGTCCTCGGCGCAAGCCAGAGCTTCCTCCGAACACACGGCAACCGGTGCGCCTCTTGCGAACTCCGATGATGGTTCGGTCAGCAACTCCAAAGTCGAGAGCGTAATGAATCATCCCCGCCGGAGGGAGACTTTACGTCATACTGCCTTTGCCGAATAGGAATTTAGTGCTTTTAATTCGGTGGATGCGTACCTTGGAGCGGCCCGGAAAGGTCTTGAAGGGACCGTCGGTCTTTTGCCGCCAAAGTGTAGGTATATAACTAAAATAGCTTGAAAGCAGATCATGTTCCCTAACCAACTAGCCCCCAAGCCTTAATTTGGGCGGGACGACTGAGTTAAGGGTGTTTGATGATATTATTTTTGTAGGCCGCAAGAGAGCAGAGCAAAAAGCTGTTCGACGACCTTGAGGTGAGCCGTACACAGTTGGTCGAAACCAAGGCCGAACTGGATGCGGCTCGGAAAGCCAGCAGTGAATTGTCCGATAAGTAGAAAAAATTGTCTCACGGGTATATAGTGTATTCAATGCATTAACACCTTTTTCTCCGTATAGTCGCGGAAGCCGTAAGCGGGTTGCGGAAGGAGCTGGAGGCTGGTAAACGAGTGCTGGCGCGAAGTCAGGAGAGAAAAATGAGCTCAAGCTAGAGAATCAGCGGAAAGCTGAGGAAATTACGAGTTTGAAAACTTAACTCGCACAAGCTTTGGAGGAAAACCAGAAATTGAAAGGTGGCATATTTCGTAAACGCTAATCTTACCGTTACGTTGGCAAGTACCATTGATGTGTTAACGATGATGTGCAACACCTGCTTGTTAGGTCTCCTGACTGAGCGGCCCAAGGAAGAAGCAAGCACTTATGACGGGAACCTTTTAATGGAGCTGTCGAAGACTATGAGAGGGCTCGGAAAGCCCTGAAGAGCATGGTGAAGGCGTTATGACCGTTAGATGTGTCACCAGAGAATATGGTCGAACTAGCCAATCGCTTTAAGGGAGCTCGGCGAAGGTTTGAATTATGGAAGATCTCCTCTTGCCGAGAAGGAGCGCGCGAGGCATGTGCTATGGTAAATACCCGTTTACCAAGCTAGACCTAGAGCATATGGCTCAGGTTGATCTAGTGGGTCCTGACGGTCGAGAGATACCTCTAAGCTTGGTGTATGATGATGTCATGCGAGACGCTCGCCATTCTCAGAAGGATTGTGCTTCAGAGCAATTGATTGACAATGTCGATCAAGAGTAGTTTTGCCAATTCTATGTAGGGACAATTGCTTTTTTACCCCTAGTTGGTTCCTACCCACGGGTTTTGCCCTTACTTTTTGAGCTTGCTCAGTTTTGCCCTTACTTTTTCCGTCGAGGTCCCTAGAATGCCCTTTGACCATTTGACGAAAACTTTGAAATTTCATAACTAATTCATATGAACTCAGAAAAATGCAAATAAGATATCAAAATGTTCAGATAAACATTACCTTTATGTGCATATCATTTGCATTCAGGACAAAAGCACGGTTTAAACTACCTGAGGTAACTAATGATATTAACATTATTAAAAGTAAAAAGGTATAAACAATATTTTTTTCATGAATAAAAATTACATGCAAATGTAGGTGATGTTTTCAGAACATCCTGATATCTTATTTGCATTTTTCTGAGTTCGTATCAACTTGTTATGAAGTTTCCAAATAATGGTCAAAGTCGTTAGAACATTATTAACAAGATGATACGAACTCAGAAAAATGCAAAAAAGATATCTAGATGTTCAAAAAACATCACCTACATTTGCATGTAATTTTTATTCATGAAAAAATAATGTTTATACCTTTTTTATTTTTAATAATGTTAATAATATTAATTACCTCATGTCGTTTAAAGGGTATTTTTGTCCTAAATACAAATGATATGCACCTAAAGCTAATGTTTATCTGAATATTTTGATATCTTATTTGCATTTTTCTGAGTTCATATGAATTAGTTATGAATTTTCAAAGTTTTGGTCAAACGGTCAAAGGGCATTCGAGGGACCTCGACGGAAAAACTAAGGGCAAAACTGAGCAAGCTCTAAAAGTAAGGGCAAAACCCGTGGGTAGGAACCAACTAGGGGTAAAAATGCAATTGTCCCTATGTATCTATGTACTTTACGTTGACCAAGCTCAATCTGCGTTCTTATTTTTATCTTTAAAGAACGTTGTCTTAACTGGCCATCGGCTTCTACCTCCATGATCAGTGATCGGGAAGTGTTCCATACTACGTGCCTTGGGAAACAAGGCAACACTTTGGGAACCAGGCAATCCGGCCATCTGGCTCGAACGGACGAATCATGTGCGGAGAGTTATGTTATATTACTGTTGCACGTAAGAAACATCTTCCAATGAAAATAGTTCCTCCAAAGGTTCCTTTCTTCGGGTAAAATTATAGTCCGGATACGGGAGATTAATGGAGACCAATGGATGCGAGAAAACCCTGGTGATAAGCGTGAGGCTATATTCACTTCCCTTAGGACGACTTATTGTATTCTGTAAGAACGCTAGCTTTTCGCTTCACTCGTCTGAGGTACGGTCCCAGATGACCCGGTCATAACAATCGCAGAGGTGCTCCCTTTACTCCCTAGCTGAACAATCGGGAATGTAGGGGTAAGCACAGGAGCCAGGCAACCCAGCTTGGCAAAGATCTTGAGTCAAATAAGTGCATATTTTGGCTTGAAAGATATGGGAAGGCTGTAATCGAAACAAATGTGATTTACATTGATTATACTTTTCGGCTCCTCGAAGGGAGCCCCCATGCAAAGCTGGGTGTAACATTCCATGATGTATATGGTATTAGCTTGGTATGGTTCGGTTTAGCCGAACGCCCGCCATATCAAAATTACTATAAAAACGAAGAAGAGGTGAGGATGTATGTGTGGCGATGTCGAACTCAGGCGTAAAAGCGCTGGAGCCGGGCTGCGTTCCACGGGTTCGGTTCGAGGCAATCATTGGCGGGCACAAAGGCGATATGCTCCTCCTGTAAGTACTTCATCAATGATGTACATGCCCTCCCATTTGGGCGAGAGTTTATGCTTCTGCTTTTCAGGGAGCCGAAGGACGAGGTCGCCCATGTTGTATGTCTTTGCCCGAACTTCGCGGTTTTGGTAGCGCCGTGCTTGCTGCTGATAAAGCGTGGATCGGGCTCGAGATATATCTCGTTCTCCTTCAAGGGCGTCCAAGTCATCCTGTCGATCCAGCTCGGCTTCCTTTTCTTCGTACATGTGTACTCTAGGCGCGTCATGGATGAGGTCGCATGGGAGTACCGCTTCCGCACCGTATACCATAAAGAATGGTGTGTATCCGGTTGTTCGGTTAGGAGTAGTGCACAGCCCCCATAATACGGAATCGAGTTCCTCGACCCAATGGCAATCTGATTGTTTAAGTGACTGGACTAGGCGAGGTTTGATGCCGCTCATAATGAGCCCGTTGGCCCGTTCTACCTGTCCATTGGTCTGTGGATAGTACACCGAAGCGTAATCGAGCTTAATGCCCATTTTGCCGCACCGGTCTTTAACTTCCTGGGCGGTGAAGTTGGTGCCGTTATCGGTGATTATGCTATGGGGGACACCATAATGGTGTGTGACGTCAGATAAGAAGTCGACAACCAGTCCGGATTCTGCCGAAATGAAGGATCTTGCCTCAATCCACTTGGTGAATTTGTCGACTATGACCAATAGGTACTTCTTTTTCTTTGTCCCCCCTTTGAGTGGCCCGACCATGTCGAGCCCCCAGACCACGGAAGGCCATGTTATCGTTTTCGTCCGAAGAGCTGTGGGAGGCATGTGGCTTTGGTTTGCAAATAGCTGGCATCCAACACAGTGTTCGACCAGTGTCCGACATCCTCATGGGAAGTGGGCCAGAAGAATCCTGCTTTGAAAGCCTTGCTGACCAAAGCCCGAGCTATCGCGTGGTGGCTGCTCATGCCCACGTGTATTTCTGCGAGGAGTTGCTGCCCCTCTCTTCAGAGATGCACCTTTGTAAGATTCTTGTAGTGCTCTTTTTATAGAGTTCACCCTCATGGATCTTGTATGACTTTAGAGCGTCGGACTATACGTCGTGCCTCCGTCTAATCCTCTGGGAGCTGTTTTCGCATGAGGTAGGCGAGCAGAGTTTCTGTCCAGGGGGCGATTACGGCCGGCAGAAGGTGTTTCCTCGAGTGCGGAGCCGTCGATGATGTGATCATCAGGTTCGTCTTCTGGGGAAACATTCTGAGCGGCATCACTGATTAGTGTTCCGGAGTCATCATCCCGCCATACTATGGAGGGTCTGAAGAGCCGCTCGAGGAAAGTATATTTGGGAACCTGGTCGCGCTTGGCGCCCATGCGGGCGAGGACGTCCATGGCTTGATTGCTGTCTCTAGAGACATGGTGAAATTCTAGGCCCTCGAACCGGGCCGATATCCAGAGGACTGCATTTCTGTATGATGCCATTTTGGGGTCTTTGGCGTCAAATTTGCCGTTGACTTGAGAGATCGCTAGGTTTGAATCTCCCCTTACTTCAAAGCGTCGCACCCCCATTGACGTGGCCATCCGAAGACCGTGTAGTAGCGCTTCGTATTCAGCTACGTTGTTGGAGTCCATGTACATTATTTGTAGGACATACCGAACGGTGTCGCCTGTAGGGGATATTAGAATTACCCCAGCCCCCAGTCCGGCTAACATTTTTGAGCCGTCGAAGTACATTGTCCAGTGCGAATATGTACTCTATTCCCGGGGTAGTTCGGCTTTGGTCCATTCGGTTATAAAATCGGCCAGCACCTAAGATTTAATAGCTTGGCATGGTTTGTATGTTATCTCAAAAGGAAGGAGCTCGATGGCCCATTTGGCGATGCGGCCTGTGGCGTCCCTGTTATTTATTATCTCATTCAAGGGGACCTCTGATGCCACTATGACCGAACATTCCTGAAAGTATTGTCGTAGCTTTCGGGATGCCATAAAAACCGTGTAGGCAATCTTTTGATAGTGCGGGTATCGTGATTTGCATGGAGTGAGTACCTCGGGCACATAATAGACCGGCTTCTGGACTTGGAACTTGTGGCCCACAGACTCCTGCTCTACGACGAGCACCACGCTGACCACCTGATTGGTGGCCGAAATATATAGTAGCATGGGCTCGCGGACGCTAGGTGCAGCCAGGATAGGGTTGCCGACAAGAAGTGTTTTAATCTCCTCGAGCGCCACAGTTGCTTCATCTGTCCATTGAAAGTTCTTGGTATTTTTGAGCAGTCTATAGAGTGGGAGCGCTTTCTCCTGAGGCGAGATATGACGCGGCTTAAAGCTGCTATGCATCCGGCCAATTGCTGGACGTGCTTGAGCTCTGTTGGTATTGCGAGCTGGGATAGCGCACTAATTTTGGCTGGGTTGGCCTTGATTCCTCTATGGGAAACGATGAATCCAAGAAATTTTCCGTCCGGGACCCCAAAGACGCATTTCTCCGGGTTGAGCCGTATATCATAAGCTCGCAAGTTGTCAAATGTTTGGCGGAGGTCGTCTATCAGTTGGTCGATGTTTTTGCTTTTGACAACCACGTCGTCTACATATGCCTCGAGCGTTCTGCCGATTTGACTCTCGAGGCATGTTTGAATCATGCGTTGGTATGTGGCTCCTACAGTTTTTAGCCCGAACGGCATGGTATTGAAGCACAAAGGCCTGTAAGGGGTGATGAATAGGATTGCTGCCTGGTCGGACTCCTTCATCTTAATCTGGTGGTATCTAGAGTATGTTTCAAGGAAGCATAACGAGTCGTGTCCGGCGGTGGCGTTGATGATCTGGTCTATTCTTTGTAGGGGAAAGGGTCCTTAGGGCAGGCTTTGTTAAGGTCTTTAAAATCGACACAGAGCCGCCAGGACTTGTCTTTCTTGGGTACCATGACCAGATTTGCTAACCACTCAGGGTGCTTGATCTCGCGGATGAATCCGGCCTCCAACAGTTTTGCCAGCTCCTCGCCCATGGCTTACCGTTTGGGTTCGGAAAATAGGTGTAGAGTCCGTTTCACCGCTTGAAGCCTTTTAAGATGTTTAGGCTGTGTTCTGTCACCCTGCGTGGGATTCCCGGCATGTCTGAGGGGTGCCAGGCGAATATTTCCTAGTTTCCACACATGAATGTTTTTAGCGCCTCGTCAACTGCAGGGTCCAGCTGTGCTCCTATGGATGCGGTTTTATTGGGATCTGTTGGGTGCACTTGAAATTTTACTATTTCATCTCCTGGCTTGAATGATGTGGATTTTTGTCTTTTACTAAGGACCACATCATCCCTTGTGACTGTAGTGCGTCGTGCTGTCAATTCTTCGGCCGCAAGGGCTTCGGACAGTGCCTCTAGAGCGAGGGATGCCGTCTTGTTTTCGGCTCGCAGAGCCTTGCTTGGGTCGCTTTTAAGTGAGATAACCCCATTGGGCCCTGGCATTTTGAGTTTCATATACCCGTAATGTGGTATGGCCTGAAATGTTGAGGGTCTGAAGAGCCGCTTGAGGAAAGTATATTTGGGAACCTGGTCGCGCTTGGCGCCCAGGCGGGCGAGGACGTCCATGGCTTGATTGCTGTCTCTAGAGACATGGTGAAATTCTAGGCCCTCGAACCGGGCCGATATCCAGAGGACTGCATTTCTGTATGATGCCATTTTGGGGTCTTTGGCGTCAAATTTGCCGTTGACTTGAGAGATCACTAGGTTTGAATCTCCCCTTACTTCAAAGCGTCGCACCCCCATTGACGTGGCCATCCGAAGACCGTGTAGTAGCGCTTCGTATTCAGTTGCGTTGTTGGAGTCCATGTACATTATTTGTAGGACATACCGAACGGTGTCGCCTGTAGGGGATATTAGAATTACCCCAGCCCCCAGTCCGGCTAACATTTTTGAGCCGTCGAAGTACATTGTCCAGTGCGAATATGTACTCTATTCCTGGGGTAGTTCGGCTTTGGTCCATTCGGCTATAAAATCGGCCAGCACCTAAGATTTAATAGCTTGGCATGGTTTGTATGTTATCTCAAAAGGAAGGAGCACGATGGCCCATTTGGCGATGCGGCCCGTGGCGTCCCTGTTGTTTATTATCTCATTCAAGGGGACCTCTGATGCCACTATGACCGAACATTCCTGAAAGTAGTGTCATAGCTTTCGGGATGCCATAAAAACCGTGTAGGCAATCTTTTGATAGTGCGGGTATCGTGATTTGCATGGAGTGAGTACCTCGGGCACATAATAGACCGGCTTCTAGACTTGGAACTTGTGGCCCACAGACTCCTGCTCTATGACGAGCACCACGCTGACCACCTGATTGGTGGCCGAAATATATAGTAGCATGGGCTCGCGGACGCTAGGTGCAGCCAGGATAGGGTTGCCGACAAGAAGTGTTTTAATCTCCTCGAGCGCCACAGTTGCTTCATCTGTCCATTGAAAGTTCTTGGTATTTTTGAGCAGTCTATAGAGTGGGAGCGCTTTCTCCCCGAGGCGAGATATGACGCGGCTTAAAGCTGCTATGCATCCGGCCAATTGCTGGACGTGCTTGAGCTCTGTTGGTATTGCCAGCTGGGATAGCGCGCTAATTTTGGCCGGGTTGGCCTTGATTCAACTATGGGAAACGATGAATCCAAGAAATTTTCCGTCCGGGACCCCGAAGACGCATTTCTCCGGGTTGAGCCGTATATCATAAGCTCGCCGCTTGAAGCCTTTTAAGATGTTTAGGCTGTGTTCTGTCACCCTGCGTGGGATTCCCGGCATGTCTGAGGGGTGCCAGGCGAATATTTCCTAGTTTCCACACATGAATGTTTTTAGCGCCTCGTCAACTGCAGGGTCCAGCTATGCTCCTATGGATGCGGTTTTATTGGGATCTGTTGGGTGCACTTGAAATTTTACTATTTCATCTCATGGCTTGAATGATGTGGATTTTTGTCTTTTACTAAGGACCACATCATCCCTTGTGACTGTAGTGCGTAGTGCTGTCAATTCTTCGGCCGCAAGGACTTCGGATAGTGCCTCTAGAGCGAGGGATGCCGTCTTGTTTTCGGCTCGCAGAGCCTTGCTTGGGTCGCTTTTAAGTGAGATAACCCCATTGGGCCCTGGCATTTTGAATTTCATATACCCGTAATGTGGTATGGCCTGAAATGTTGAGAATGCCTCACGTCCTAGAAGGGCGTGGTATCCATACAGAAGGGCACAATGTGAAATAGCAAGGGTTCGGATCTGTAGTTATAAGGTGTGCCGAACACAACGTCCAGGGTTACGCGTCCCGAGCAGTGTGCCTCCCTACCGGGTATTATACCTCGGAATGTGGTGTGGTTACGTTCGATGCGGGATCTATTGAGATGCATTTTGTCGAGAGTATCCTCGTAGATGAGGTTGAGGCCACTGCCTCCGTCCATCAGAACTTTGATCAACCGAAAACCATCGACAATGGGGTCGAGGACTAGTGCGGCCGGTGCGTGATTTCTACGGGGACCCAGCTCGTCCTTCTCATCGAAGGTAATAGGCACGGCTGCCCATGGCCATGAGGCCGTTACTTGATATATCTGGCTGAGTTCTCGAAGAGCCTTTTTCCTTTTATTGTTTGAGGTGAACGTCTCGTATACCGTAAGGACATTGTGGTCCTGTGGTGAAGCCGCAGACTGCTTATCCCGAGGTGTAAGGCCCAAGACTGGCTCGCTATATTTGGTCAGTTGTCTTACCACCCAACAAGCTTGAAGTCTGTGGGTTGGGTTTGCGTCTAGCAAGACCGAGTGTATTGGGCATGGTTTATCCAGCAACTCATCCAGCAATGATCTAGGCCTAGTCTTCATTTCGTTAGGCTCGCGTTCCTGCGACCGATTTGTATATGCCCGTTTAAAGCGAGACATTCCATGCTGCGCGGTGGACAGTGGCCCCATGTTCATCTGTTGCGCCCTCCACGTGTTATCCATGGCGCAATACTTGCGTACCATGTCTGATAGTTCGGTGAAGCTTTGAATTCGGCGACGAGCGAATGCGTTTAAGAGGCCCTCGTTCTTGCAGTTGAACTGGAAGGCTTTAATTATCTCTTTGTCACAGCAAGGCGCCATCATGTTCTTCACAAGGAGAAATCTAGCCCAATAATGATGGGCTATCTCGTTTGGCAGCTATTTGACATACAGGAGGTGCCATATGTCCGGGTTTCCTGAATCCGGGGAGTATTCTGTATGGTCGGTGGGTGGAAAATATTCGAGGATTCCCTCCTGCAGCGGACCCAGACTATCCTTAATGGGTGGTTGGGTCGTGTCCAGTTCTGATCATGCAGGGCTCGGATCCGGACTGGTATGCGGCTGGATCGGCTCAAGGTCGGATATTGCATTGGGGATCAAGTCTAAACGAACATCTGGGCTGGTGTATAACTCCGAGCTGGAGACTCGAGTGTACACCGTTCTTAGCTTGTAAGGTCGTGGACTCTCCTGGGCCTCTTGGATGGTGGCGACGAGGTGCGTGATCGGAGGACTGTTGATTTCTCGGTCGTCGGGTTTAAGCCCAATCCAATCATAGGCCATGGGCCTGATAACGGAGATTCCCATTGCACGGAATAGACTTACGAGGTGGTCCGCCAGCTGGGCACATGGGGGTGTCGGACACTCCGGCGACTCGGCAGGAGATCTTGTGGGCGGTCTGTCTGAGTCAGGCTTCAAGGCCGAACTCTGAGAGATACCTGATTCTTGTGAGTCTGCTGGTCCTGGGGTCGATGCCCCTAAACCAGTGAGTCCCTCTATGGGGGTGAAGCCTTCGATCTGGTCAAGGCGACCAGTGGGATCATCGCATACTAATATGCCGCTGAAGACGAGGAGATGACCAGGGGCGGGGAAGCCCTCGGCGCTGGTGTGGTTTCCAATGAATGGTTGAGCCATCGATTCTTCTGGCGATCCAACAGCAGAACTCTCAATGAAAGCACCAATGTCGGTGTCAAAACTGGCAGAGCTCGGGGTAGGGGTCCTGAGCTGTGGATCTGTGATCGATGGGGAACAAGGGACGATGAACACAGTGTTTACCTAGGTTCGGGCCCTCTCGAAGAGGTAATACCCTACGTCCTGCTTGATTATATTAGATGTATAGTATGATTTCCAGAGTAGATCTACCTCGAGATCAGCATGAGCTAAACCATAAGGTGATGAGGTGATGAATATAGCTCTCCTCCTAAAGACTACAACCCTCGGTTTATATAGACACCGATAGGGTTAGGGTTACTGGAGATAGATTACAATAAGGGAGAAAAAGATCCTGTCTATCCTTAACTTGGAGGATACACCATGGCTTCATAGATCTCATGTCATTGTACAGCTTCACCATTCCAGCCCATATTCGATGGGCCGGCGCCCTGAGGACCCCTTAGTCCATAACTCCCTCAATGACCAAATTTGCCAGCCACTCTGGGTGTTTGATTTCTCGAATGAATCCGACTTCTATAAACTTGGCCAGTTCTTCTCCATTTGCATGCCTTTTTGGTTCTGTGAACCTTCGTAGCACCTGTTTAATGGGTTTGAATCCCTTGATTATGTTGAGGCTATGCTCGGTGAGGTTTCTCTGTATTCCTAGCATATTGGATGGGTGCCAAGCAAAAATTTCCAAAGTTTCCCGAAGGAAATTACGTAGTGCTTCATCAAGCTCTGTGTCTAGTCGAGTTTCGATGGAAGCCATTTTAGATGGGTCACTGGGATGAACTTGAAATACTACTATCTCATCGGCCAGTTTGAATGACATGGATGTGGATCTTTTGTCTAGAATGACATCATCCTTGTTGACGGTTGCGCATAGTGTTGTTAACACTTCGGCCGCGAGGGCCTCGGTTTCTACCTCTAGGGCGAGTGTTGCCGTTTTATTGTCGGCTTTGAGCGTTCTGGCCGTGTTGCTTAGGATTGTGATCATTGGTCCTGGCATCTTGAGCTTCTTGTAAGCAAAATGTGGGACGTCATAGAATTTGGCACACATGTCTCGTCCGAGGAGCGCATGGTAACCACTTCGGAAAGGCACGATGTTGAAGGTTAACTCCTCGATTCGGTAGTTATTGGGTGTTCCGAATATCACTTCTAACGTGATACTGCCGATGCATCATGCTTCTTTTCCTGGGATTATTAATTTGAAGGTAGTGTGACTTGGCTCAATGTTGGACTTGTCAAACTGCATTGTTTCCAAGGTGTCCTCGTATATGAGATTTAAGCTACTACCGCCATCCATCAGGACTTTGGTCAATTGATAGCTATTGATTGTAGGGTCGAGGACCAAGGCCACAACTCCTCGGCCGGGGCTCTATATCGGCTGGTCCCCCTGCCCAAAGGTGACCAGGACATCCGACCATCTGTTATCCGAGGGTACCACAAGATTAACAAAGTTGATGTCCCGAAGAGCTCTCTTTCGCTAGTTTCGTGAGGGATAAGTGTCGTATATCATTAGGATTTCGCTGTCCTAGGATGATTTCTCCTCCCATCTTGATGTTTTTCCTCGGCTTTTCTGATTTCCGAGGTTATCTAGAGTATTATTCCTCCTTTTGCCGCATGTCTGATGACCCAACATGCTCAAAGCCCGTGGGTTGGATGCGTGTTTATTGAGACAGAGTGGATCATGCATGGTTGGTTCAATAGTGTGTCTAGCACTGATTTGGGTGCGGTGCCTGGCTTCTTCTTCTTGTGTGCGGGCTGATCGACGGGCTTTTCAGTTTTCCAGCGCTTCTCGCGTCGGTTATGACATGTGAGTCTGGCGTCATCACCTGATTATGTTAGATCCTTGTGATGCTTATATACTAGCCATGCGTCTTCCATGACATAGTATCTCGTTATGATGTTAGATAGCTTAGGAACGTTCTAACGCATCGTCGAGCAAAAGTATTAGTGATTCCTCCATTGTGGCAATTGTATCAAAACACCGCTAAGGCCTCTGCGTCACAACAATCTGGGATTTTGTTTCTACAAACAAGAATCTCAACCAGAATTGTCGGACTGTCTCCATTAGTTTTTGCACGACGAAAGCCAAATCGTAGACGTTAGTGGCCCTGAGTTATCGGGGCAATACTCGACGTGGGGGTGGGTGGGAGATAAATTTTGATTCCAGGCTGATTTTTTGTCTTCTTCCTAGGGAGGTCTTCCTGAGGTTGATTTAACGTTATTCTTGGGACAGGTCGCGTGACCACATTGACTGGGTCGCGGTGATGAGTCCTCGGATCCGAGCTTGGTTCGAGTAGATGGGACTCTTATCCCATGGCGGCAGCTCTTGGGCCACAATCGCTCGAGGGCCGTCAACTAGATCCGAAGTTGCGGTGGAAGACCCAATTGCCATATTTGTTTCGACAAGATTCATGTCCTGACAGTGGGTAGGAGTTCCAAAGTTCTCCTTCGTCTTGGTTGAGCCGAGGTTTTGATATTCCCATGTAGAAATCGCGCCGGTACGGGTATGATCGTTGAACGGTTCTTCCATCGAGCTTTTGCGACCACACAACGGGACCTGCATGGGCCTGCAATGTGGGAGGTAAATCCGGTAGACCTCGGGTAGGGGGTCCCGAGCTGGTGGTCTCGGCTAGATGGTAACGGGAAGTAGAGAGACATGGTGTTTACCCAGGTTCGGGCCCTCTCGAAGAGATAAAACTCTACGTCCTGCTTTGATTGTATTGATATGATGGGTTGAAAGTACACATGATCTAGCTCGAGATCGTATGAGTCTAAAGATGTTGCCTCTACGGATTGAACGCCTCGGCTTATATAGGGACCGGGGATACCTAGGGTTAAACATTGTCGGTTGCATCTAGAGATAAACATGCCGAGTATTTGAATATGACTTGAAGTGTGTGCCAAGTCTTTGGAAGATTCCATCCTGAGTACACAAGGGTCATGGTAAAGCTGGCCCATTATTCGGTGATTAGTGGGTCATCAGCCCAGCCCATAAATGATAGACCGACGTGGTGAGTACCCCTAATCTAGGACACCATCAGCTCGTGCTTCCATATTGGCATGAAGGCTAGACAACAATCAAGTCGATGATGTAGTCGCCAAAGCAACAAACGCAACACCTACATGCAAGAACGGTGCCGCCGCTTTGGCATCCACACTGGCGTGAGACCATGAACCAGTCAAGTCGACGGCTATGCCACCCAAGTGACCATAGACAACAACACCATATGCGTAGGAGATATTTGAAGTTGCCACTTTAACTTGCACACCAGCATCGAGGTTGTGCACTCGCCTGACCGACAATGAAACCGTAACGCAACCCAAGCCACCGTGAAATACCAGTTGACCAGACCTCCCAGACATTTGCCCTAAGAGAGAAGTGGTGATGAACTTCAATAATGCTCGCTATGATCAAGTTTAAAACTTAGGTTTTCACTTGGAGAGCCCAAGCCTCAGGCGACAATGATAATGAAGGGGCTCCACGGTGACGTCTTAAAAGAGGGAACATGTCAACTGTCCTCACGCACCCAAGCCACATGACCAAGCACACTACACAATTCGCCGCGGCCAACCACCACCTACACGGCAAGCAAAACCATTACGGCTCGCCATCGTGGCCGCCCCGCTCTAACCTCCAATGCAGCGCCGCGGCGGCGGCAAAAGGTCCACCGGGACTTTGCCTGTGCATCCGCCGGTGTGCCCACGACACCCGCACGGTCGCATCGCGGTGGCGCGTGACACCATCTCGACTTCTCGACAGGACAAAAGGAGGGCCAAGAAGAGCGCGATCACGAGGAGACTTCGGTGCCGTAGTGCGGTGCATGCGCGCGCACGCTGGTGACCAGTCACGCACGCTCGCATACGGCGCACATGCAGGCACGTCGTAGCCCAAAATCTGAATCCCATTTCGGAACTAAAATAAAACAACCAATCGGGAGCAATCGGCGCGGAGATTGGCGCTGCGGGAACGCACGCATACAGCGCCCATATGCGTGAACAGTCACCCGTGCGTCAGTGTGTGCGTGGCGTGCAGAGCTCGTGGACAAAGTAAGGTTCAAACTTTTCAATCAAGGAGGTAGCGTGCATGCACCGATGCGCACGAGCCCCAGCAGGCAGGCGACCGAGATTCCCTCGGGGCCGGCCGGACGGACGGAATCCCCAGTCTTCTAGTTAATCTACTGGTGCTGATGTGAGTTCCAACTGCTCCGATCATGTGGCCAATAGGAGGCGGTGATGCATCCATCTCTGCCCCTCTCTCTACTTCTTTAGCCATAGCATTCGTCGGCTGCTGCTTTGCTTGGCTCGGCAGTCGGTGAGTGTATCAGGGAATATTTGTCACCTACTTATATAACTGATCAAGGTCAGTTTGTTTACCGAGTGATTCACCCTGCTTAATCATTGGTGTTGATTAGTTTGTTTAATGCCGAGATGGACAAAGGGAGAGTTGATTCGGTTAACTTTTCAGTGTCCTTGTCCGGATTCTACCTGTTTTGTTTTACCTCCTGTTTAATTGACTGGCTGTTAACTAGTCTGGCGTTTGGACGACATGCGGTTTACCGGCAAGCATCAAGTAGACAATTTGTGTGTACTCTCTCCCGTAAAATAATCTCCTGGGCATAGGTCGGCTATATGTCTAGCACATGCATATGTCGGCTTATGGAAAACTATTTTCTTGCACAAGATGTTGCATACAATGTCGAACACATTTTGGAGCTCAGTTTTGTCTTTATAAGTAATCCTTAAAAATGACCTTAGAGTTTTGAATAATGAAAATGCTAAAATCTGATGTCGGATTTTTAGATATGGCAAACTAAACATCTTTTTATGGCAATTTATGTTTTTTTTGCGGGTGTATGGCAATTTATGTTGACACCGGAATGACAAATTTAGCTGACAAGCACGGCAATTTTTCAAAAAAAAATAAACGGAGGCAAATTTGCCACAGTTGGTGGATTTGTGTCTTTCTTGTCCTCCATCGCATGTTTCATTTGTTTGAGAATAGTGATCTCGGAAGAGATGATTGGCAGTTTTGCAATTTATTTTTGGGTTAAAATAAAAGCAGTAAGATAAATAGCAACAAAGAGAAATAAACTTAATATGAATGGGATTGTAATGACGAAGCGTTATCCTCCCTGGTATGTCTTCAACGTATCTATAATTTTTGTTTGTTTCATGTCATATTTATATTAATTTAGCATAATTTTGGCACAATTTTATATCATATTTATTGGGACCGACATATCAATCCAGTGTGAGAGGCCAGTTCTTGTTTTCCCTTTTTTTTACATTTTGCTTCTGAGGTGAAAATTTTACAAAGCAGGAAAAATCTGGAAAATATTCAGGAATTGTCATACACCGAAAGACTCCACGAGCCAGAAGATGGAGGTCGAAGGTGTCGTGGGAATAACTTCGACAGTGAGTACTACGGTACTAACATGAGCTGGTCCTAGCTATGGCGAAGATGTGACACAAGTATTTACGAGTTCAGTCCCCTCATGGTGAAGGTAAAGACCCTACGTCTCGAGCTCTCGAGCTGTCTGTTTTCCTTGCATATGGATGATTACAGAGATTGCGAACCCTTGTCTAAGTGCTACGGGGCGGCTTATATAGAGTGTGTCGCCCTCTATCTTTCTACTTTACAGGGGAATGATGGATCAAGTTTATTACAAGTGTTATTACTGCTAACCGAAGCATTGATTATTAATAACGCTTGTAGATGTGCGCCTTCGGATGTTTTAGATTCCACGCTAGTTGTTTGCCTCCCTTGTCCGAGTGATGGTGGGGTAGCCGAGTGATGAGAAGGTAGCCGAGTGAACTGCCAGCGTCCGAATGCACATAAAATGTCAGAGTGAATGATAAATATTCATTCCTCATCCAAATGGAATGAATATTGATGGTTATTTGAATGTGCCTGTGGCCCAGAGGCCTTGATGTGGGGCCCTAGGTAATGCCCGAGATGCGTATCCCCTGATCGTACCCATAGTAGGTGACCCCAACATTAGCCCCCGAATTGGTTGAGGTTTTATAGAAAAAATTCACCAAAGACTTGATTTGTCCCGAGTACCACAGAGGCATTCGGGCCCCGTCATCAAGTTTCAGTCAAACGTGATCTGGACAAAATTAAACGGATTCTGGACTAGGTGTGCCGGAAGGCAATCTCCAAACACCGGGATTAAGGATACCCCGTATTTGTTAGTTCGGCCAGGGGCTAAAACACCAAGTCAATCAACTATAGAAGATAACAAAGGAGAGCATGAACATAGAAAGGTTTATATAGGTTCAGGCCGCCATCGTGGCGTAAAATCCTACGTCCTGTTAGTATTCCATATAAGCTTGGAAGTACAAGTGCTTGTGTGTACAAAAGAGGTGGTCAGGGTGAGATAAGTGGTGGTCGGGGTACTAGCTAGAGTGCCCGATCACTCTTATCTCTATCTCTACCTTCTCTCTTCTAACTATTCTTGAGCATGGAAGTTGGGTCGTTGCTGTGTGTAGTGTTGCTTGTCCTCCCAACCACGGCCCTCCCCTTATATAGATCCGAGGGTACCACACTTGGTCTGCTTAAAAAATACAATGCAATGTGCAAAGAAGTTATTTGGTCCGCATAGTCCAGTTGCTTCTGTCGATAGGTTAGTAGATAACCTAACACGGTGCCGGGTCAGGCACCCAAGTCCCTTCCCTGACGTAACGCACCACACCGTCCTTCCATCTCTATATTCCTTGCCAGTGTCTCGTCTTGTCTCGTGCCCCTCAGGTCGCCACGATGATGGCCCTAGGACTAGCCCTGCGCCAGGCTACTCTCGTAGCCTGGTCAGACATTTATAGCCTGGTCGGTTGGAGTGTATCACAAGGCCAGCTCCTCTAGTCGACGCGTCCTGCCAGCTCGGGGAAGCAGCCCCCTGGTGCGTCATGGCTGACGTCATGGCTCTCCTCGGGGATCTTCTGTGGTGGATCTTCCTTCGCCCCACACCTGTATTTTAATTTCTTCGATTTCGTCTTTTTACCGTGACACTGTGATTTATAATTTAAGATATTACTGAGTGGGTTTAGGGCCGAGCGGGCACGTATGTACAACATATTGAGCATACCCCATGTTTAAATGTTCCGTCAGTAGCCCCCGGGCCTGCCCGCAACGTTCTTTGATTGTGATCAAAGGGGAGGGCGTGCACCTGAATCTTGGTGGGGTGGGCCTAGTAAAAAGTAATAGAGACATTCACATTTATGCCACTAATTTGTGCCCACTCTCAGATTTACCCCTAGCTTTTTGATGTGCTCAAGTTTTCCCCTAACAAGCATTTTAGGTCACGAGAATGCCCTTCTAGCTGGTCAAACTTGTTTGACCAAAACTTTAAAAATTCATAACAAATTCATATGAACTCAGAAGAATGCACATAAGATCTCAAAATGTTCTGAGTTCATAAAACTTTAAATAATTTTTAATGTTATGAACATTTTGATAGTGAATTTGAGTAGTGGATTCAGCTTACTGGAACAAATGTGAATGTCTCAAAGTAATAATTGTGTCGGCCTCAGGAACCGGCGATGCCGTGCGTCTAGTGGGAAAGGGAAGTGGTTTTCGTGTGAACATGGGATGGCGATTTCCCATACCGCAGGGTGGTAACTTCTTTCTCCATGCGCAATGTGGTCCCATCAAATAACATCTCCTTCCGTGTGATTTAAGGCGGAAGTTTTCTTTCTCTATCTTCTACCTCTTCCTCCGGCGCTTTCTACAGTTCCCCTTCCCCGCTGCTCCATCCTACAGTCATGTGCCACCATCATTTTCGCCATGTGTTTCAAGAGAGGTGCGAGCAAGAGGACATCTGATGCCCCCCCGGCGCCTAAGCGCCTGCCCGAAAGGTTGACAGGTCGGAACACCCGTACATTGATGGCCGCCGCAGAGGAGATGGCTTTGGTGGTACATGAGGGCGCAAGTTCGCCTCCGAAGGCGAAGATGGAAAATCCACCCATCCTTTCTCCTTTGATTCTGAGGATAGCAACCCAGCTTCGGGAGCGTGTCCTGGCTTACGGCGTTCCCGCGGAGCGTCCTCTACTTCCCGCTACCGTGGCTCACCCTAGCGAGGACTTTCCGGCAATCCGGCGGGAGGAGTCCATTTTTTTCAGTTTTGTGCTGGTGGTGCTTGTCCCCCTATTTGCCAGGTTCTTTTTGGATATTCTTGATGCTACCACATTAACTTGATTCATTTGACACCCAACTCCATCCTCAATTTGTCTATTTTCTCTCATTTCTGTGAGATGTTTGTCGGGGTTATGCCCTCAGTGGCCCTATGGCGTTGTACCCTACTTCCCAGTGCGACCCTCGAATTCCTGGGAGTTGTTACTTCTGCTTGCGTGGTCACCACGAGGTAGAGTACCCGGCGCATCAGTTTCGTTCCAAATGGGACGATTGGGAAAAGTCCCGGTGTTACATCTAGGCAGATGTGGGGTTATCTACCTGGATCCCTACTACGAGGGCGGTTCATCGGGACGACTGGCAAATCCCCTCCCATGAAGACTACAAGATGTGACTCGTTTCTGATCTGGTGCACTTGATGCGCTCCAGGGGGCTGACGACCGCCAAGGTGGTTGCTGATTTTGTCAGGCGCCGTTTGCCTCCTCTGAAGAAGCGGAACCGGGCCGCCTGGACATATACGGATGTGAATGTCATCGGTCGGACCCACTTCGGCCCAAATAGCGTCCTTAGCGACGTGGCCATGCTGAAGATGGTGAAGAAGATCCTGGTGGATGATTGCAGCTCCTTGGCCCCTCCAGAGGGAGTGGCGCCCCTGGCTGAGGATCGCATTCGGTTGGAGATTCTCCACTACCTCCCTCTCTGCGACTCCAAAGGTGTCTGCCAAGGTTCATCAGGGACGATTCAGATTGGGCAGCCGACTAGGACGACCGGGGAGGACTTCCTGAATCGTAGTCCCGACAAATGCTGCAACTACCGCCCAATTTTTCCACCAGCTCCTTTTGGGGTTTCATTTCTCGCCGTAAGTTTTATTCCGCATGAATCCATGATTTTTTTACATGTATCCTCGTTGTTGGCTTATACCTTTTCTTGTTATGTCAGCTCTACGAATGACGTTGGTTTTCCAGTGCAGGCCAGTGCTTTTGAGAACAACCTTCATGAATTTCTGACCTAGGGGAAGGGAGGTGGTCGACACCAATCTCTTCACCATGTCCCTCACCTCCCCGACTGCCTCCCCGGAACTGCTGCCCCACCAAGTAATGGGGTTCAAAGCGGTCGCCTGGGCACTGGGCCTGGACCCAGTGGCGGACCTAGAGGCCCTGTACTAGGCAGCGGCCCCATGCATAGACTTACCCGAAGAGTTAATCGAGGTCGGCCCCTCGGGGTACCTCAGTTCTCCTGAGGACGCCGCTCAGGGAGGGGGTGTAACACCCCGGATGTAACTTTCCATATTTGTAACTCCAACTCTTGCCATTTTCGGCTATGTGTTATGATATTCCCTCCGTGGTCGGGTTTTGTTTTTCGTTTTGTATTTTGTTCTTGTCATGCATCTCATATCATGTCATCATGTGCATTGCACTTGCATACGTGTTCATCTCATGCATCCGAGCATTTTCCCCGTTGTCCATTTTGCAATCCGGCGCTCCCACCTCCTCCGGTGCACCCCTCTTGTTTATTTTCGCGAGCGGGTGTTGAACGTTCTCGGAATGGACCGAGGCTTGTCAAGTGGCCTTGGTATACCACCGGTAGACCACCGGTCAAGTTTCGTTCCATTTGGAGGTCGTTTGGTACTCCAACGGTTAACCGGGCAACCGCAAAGTCCATTTGTGTGTTGCAGCAAAACCCCCCTCTCTAAACAGCCGAAAACCCACCAAACTCTCTTCCATGCTCTAGATCGTTCGATCACGATCGTGTGGGCGAAAACCGCACCTCATTTGGAGCCTCTTAGCTCCCTCTACCTATATATACACCTCCCCCTCCGAATACATTCGCAGATCAACCCTAGCATTTTTTCCCCGCCGACGCCGGACACGTCCGTACCCCGCTGGACGAAGCCTCGCAGCCACTCCGAGCACGCCACGTGGCAGCCCGCCGCCGCCCGTACCCCGCGCCGCCGCGGCCCGCAGAGGCCCGTGCCCCCGCGCGCGCCTTCCTCCGCCCGCGCGCCGCCGCCTCGCCGTCGCCTCACCGTGCCCCGCCGCCGCAGCCTCGCCGTCGCCTCACCGTGCCCTGCCGCCGCCGGTTCGCCGTCCTCTCGCCGTGCCCCGCCGCCGCCGCCTCGCCGTGCCCCGCCGCTGCCGCGCCCCGAGGCCGCCGCCCTCGACGCCGGTCGCCGCCGCCTCCCCGCGCCGATCCGCCTCCTCTCCCTCCGACGCCGGCCGCGGCCTCCCTCTCCTCTCCCGTCGCCGGCGACAGCAACCGCGCCAGATCCCGATCCAGTCAACTGCTAGGTTGATTTTCCTCTCCCCGAATATTTCTAAGTCATTTAATATTACAGTATGTGCCCATGTTCATAGCATCATAACTCTCTGCATATAGCTCCGTATCGCGCGTGTAATATATGGAATTGTTCGCCTCGTGATGCCTTCATTTTGTTCAATTGCACCATGTTAATTAGAGTCCATCTTGATGCCCAAATCTCTGGTGCAAGAGTGCTAGTTGCTGTTATCTGCTGTTACTTAGCAGAACTTGGTGATTTGTTATTTTTGTATCATTTAATCTGTGCACCTTATGGGCATGAGCTCTACATGTGTTTTGTTTTATGCCGTGCCATATTTATAGAGGTGTATGCCATGTATTTTTGTGATCTCTGTGGTGACTAGCACAACCATGCAAACTAGGCCCCGTAATGTTTCTGATTTCAGGGATTGTATTTTCTGTCTTTGTCTGCTGTTATTTTTTTGACATGTAAACTTGATGCTACAGAGAGATCCATGCATATTTTGGAGATGTTCAGTAAGGATGTTTTGTAGATATTGTTGTAATTGATCCATTCCTGCCCTTTTTGCAATTATGGAGTGCCATAGCATGACTCAATCTTGCTCTACCTTTGCTATAAAATATTTCTGGCAGATTGTTAACATGATATTCAATTTTGCCAAGCTTGTTGTAGTTGATACATACATGCAATGTACTTTCTCTTGCCATGTATAGGTTCATAAAGATGCCATCTTGCTGTAGGTATGCTTATTTTGTCATTCATTGCTTTATGGTGAGTGCATCAAGCTCACCAATATGCCTTCATATTATTGTTTCTGCCATGCTCTGTTTTCTGCTAAGTCTGAAACCTGATAACGAAACTTGCTATGTTTACATGGTTACCATCATATCTTCTGGTCCTTTTTGTCTTATGGTTAGTAAGGGACTTTTGTCATATGCATTTAGTGGAATACTGCCATGCCTTGTTTTGCCTTGTTAATTTTCTGTAGCATATTGTTTTCGTGCTCTGAACATTGCTAACTGATGCTGTTTTCTGCCATGTCCAGTAATTTCACCAAGTCTGTGAACCTGTTATCTTTTGCACTTTTGCCATGCTTGTTTGAACCTGTTATGTTGTGATCTAGCCGTAGCTCCGTGTTCATCTTTTGTCAAGCATCTCCTGTAGATTACTGCCATATGCTTTGTTTCTATGTTGGAGTACTGTAACATTGTTACTTGTTGCATTATAAGTGCTATCATGCTGTTAATCGCAGATTCGTGTCATTCTTGTTTTGCTTGCCATTTGCAAACCGTGCATCCGTTTTCGGTGATCTTTATATCGATTTCAACCGAAATCATCTCATCTTTCCAGTGGCATGCTTGGTTTGCCAAGTTACTGCCTTTTTCATCATTTTCCTTCCGGAGCACGCATATGCATCGCATATCATATCTCGCATATCATTCATGTATTGCATCATGTTGCTTGTGCATTTTCCCGTGATTGATTGTGGTTCCATTGCTTGTGTTCTTGTTTTGGGTAGAGCCGGGAGACGAGTTCGTGAACGAGGAACCTGTTGAGTACGCTTACGAGGATCAAGCTTTCGACAACTCTGAGAACCTTGCAGGCAAGATGACCATACCCTCGAAATCACTTCTATCTTTGCTTTGCTAGTTGTTCGTTCTATTGCCATGCTGCGCTACCTACCACTTGCTATATCATGCCTCCCATGTTGCCATGTCAGCCTCTAACCATCCTTTCCTAGCAAACCGTTGTTTGGCTAAGTTACCGCTTTTGCTCAGCCCTTCTTATAGAGTTGCTAGTTGCAGGTGAAGTTGAAGTTGGTTCCATGTTGGAACATGGTTATGTTGGGATATCACAATATCTCTTATTTTAATTAATGCATCTATATATTTGGTAAAGGGTGGAAGGCTCGGCCTTATGCCTGGTGTTTTGTTCCACTCTTGCCGCCCTAGTTACTGTCATACCGATTTTATGTTCCTTGAGTTTGCGTTCCTTACGCGGTTGGGTGATTTATGGGACCCCCTTGACAGTTCGCCTTGAATAAAACTCCTCCAGCAAGGCCCAACCTTGGTTTTACCATTTGCCACCTAAGCCTTTCCCCCCGGGTTTTCGCGACCCCGAGGGTCATCTTATTTAACCCCCCCGGGCCAGTGCTCCTTCGAGTGTTGGTCCGAACTGAGTAGACTGCGGGGCCCCCTCGTGGAAACTCGAGGTCTGGTTTACTCGTAGGATGTCTCATCCAGTGTGCCCTGAGAACGAGATATGTGCAGCTCCTATCGGGATTTGTCGGCGCATCGGGCGGCTTTGCTGGTCTTGTTTTACCATTGTCGAAATGTCTTGTAGACCGGGATTCCGAGACTGATCGGGTCTTTCCGGGAGAAGGTTTATCCTTCGTTGACCGTGAGAGCTTATGATGGGCTAAGTTGGGACACCCCTGCAGGGTATTATCTTTCGAAAGCCGTGCCCGCGGTTATGAGGCAGATGGGAATTTGTTAATGTCCGGTTGTAGATAACTTGTCACTTGACCCAATTAAAATACACCAAGTGCGTGTGTAGCCGTGATGGTCTCTTCTCGGCGGAGTCCGGGAAGTGAACACGGTCTGTGTTATGTATGACGTAAGTAGGCGTTCAGGACCTCTTCTTGGTCATTGCTAGATGATGTCCGTTCCTTTGCTTCTCTTCCCGCTCTCATTTACGCAAGTTAGCCACCATATATGCTTTTGTCGCTGCAGCTCCACCTCTTTGCACCTCCTTGTCCTATAAGCTTAAATAGTCTTGATCTCGCGGGTGTGAGATTGCTGAGTCCTCGTGACTCACAGATTCTACCAAAATAGTTGCAGGTGTCGACGATGCCAGTGCAGATGATGGGATCGACCTCAAGTGGGAGTTCGATGAGGAACGTGGTCGATACTATGTGTCTTTTCCTGATGATCAGTAGTGGAGCCTAGTTGGGACGATCGGGGATCTAGCATTTGGGGTTATCTTATTTTCATTTGGATCTTGACCGTAGTCGGTCTATGTGTGTATTTTGGATGATGTATGAATTATATTTATGTATTGTGTGAAGTGGAGATTGTAAGCCAACTCTCGTTATCCCATTCTTGTTCATTACATGGGATTGTGTGAAGATGACCCTTCTTGTGACAAAACCACAATGCGGTTATGCCTCTAAGTCGTGCCTCGACACGTGGGAGATATAACCGCATCGTGGGTGTTACAAGTTGGTAATCAGAGCCATCCCCGACTTAGGAGCCCCCTGCTTGATCGAATCGCTGGCGTTGTTGAGTCTAGAACAAAAATGTTTTGAGTCTTAGGATTATATATATCGGAGAGTAGGATTCTTTTTACTCCTCAGTCCCTTCGTCGCTCTGGTGAGGTCTCCTGACGTAGAAGTTTTGACTCTTCTCTCCTCAAATTTCACTAAAAAAAATTTAGGATCACGCGGGTATCTTGGAATCGTTCCGATGGTTTTGTGACGAGAACATTGTTCTTGGTGCCTCCTGACATTTAGGGGTTGTGGCAGTGTCCCGGGGAGTTGAGCTCCGAGGTGTTGTCGTCACAATTTTATCGTTGCAGTTCTGGAATACCTGAGTTTCGCCGACATCGAAATCTCTTTTATGCAGTTGTTGGTGAGATTACCTCGACGCCACCCAGTACTGGGGCGGGAGTTCGGGAGTATTGCCATAACTCGTACAACGGATGCTTTTCGAAGGTTGAGGTACACGATTTCCGATGGTTTCTTGGTTATGTGTTGACGGATGGATACAGCTGGATCTAGGGATTGCTAGTTTGGGTGATATATTTTGTGTCCCATGTATCCCCAACACCAGATTGCATAACCAGAAAGTTTCGGGAGTTTATAAGTGGGAATTCAAGTAGCTCTTAGGATATCTTTCCGACAGACGCATGATATAAGATTGGGGTTCGACGTCTAGTGGTCCGCCTTTCCACGGTTGGTTTTACAGTGGTCTCGTAGTGTCTTAAAGAGTCCTTGGTTATGCCGACTCGGGGACGCTTCGTATGTCATGTGCACAGCCTTGTACATGATGGTGCTGTACGATCGAGCCCGTGTGGGCCCCACCACGAAAACTTCGGACGAAATCTCTATCATATTTTTGTTCCGGCTTATTCTGCAAGTCAATACTTTGTTTTGTTTTGAATTGTGGTATTCGAGTTGCTTCGAAGTCAAATGTTGATTCCATATCTTTTTCAAGTGGCTTCTCAATTTATGGAAGTGTGATGATTTACTATGGAATTCATTCGTTCATCTTCGTTCGAATGTTTATTGTGAAGTCTATATGTTGCAATTTCTATCTGTTGATTCTACTTGTCTATTTGTCCATCAAGATGCTAACGGATGTCACCCTCTTCAGGATGGCTCCGCCAACGCGTCAGAATCCGGATCGCAATGAAGGGAGTCAAGCGAACCCTCCGCCACCACCTCCGCCTCCGGAGGCATGGCAAGCTATCATGGCAGCGACCAACGCCAATGCTCAGATGATTCTACAACTCTTGCAAGAACGCACCCAAGGTCAAGGCAATCAAGGGAATCAAGGTCAAGGCAACAATCAGCCTCACTTCGCTACCCTCAACCAGTTTCTCGCAAATCAGCCCAAGTCTTTCAGCTACTGTGCCGAGGCCACAGATGCCGATGATTGGCTCGTCACATCAACAAGCATTTTGAATGTAGCAATGTCAGGCCTGAGGACTATGTCAAGTTTGCTTCTTTTCAGCTCAAGGACCAAGCTGCTGATTGGTATCAACAATACAAAGATTCCAGAGGAGGTCGTGTGATCACTTGGACTGACTTCTGTCGGGATTTCAAAGCACACCACATTCCATAAAGTGTTGTTGAGAGCAAGCGTGAGGAGTTCCACAATCTCAAGCAAGGCAACATGTCTGTGTATCAATTCAACATCCAGTTTCAGAAACTCGCTCGCTTCGCTAAACAAGACGTGCGTGATGAAAAGAGCATGATCTATCACTTCAGAGGTGGCCTTAGAGAGGATCTGCAGTTAGCTCTCGTTCTTGTTGAGCCTACTCAGTTTGATCAATTCTATAATATGGCACTGAAGCAAGAGGCTGCTCAGCTCAAGTGTGAGGCTTCTAAGAAGAGAGTCAGAGGCGCAGTTCAGTCTTCTTCTTCCTCACTTGTGGCTGCTAAGAAATAGAAGTTCTGGTTGCCTCCTCCTCCTCCGTTTCGTCAGCCTTACCAGCAAAAGAACAAAGGTGGCCATAGATCTTCCCACTCTTCCAACTCTGGCTATCAGAACAAGTCTCAGAATCAAGCTCCAAAGTCCAATGCTCCTTATCATCGTCCACTCTCAGAGGTGACTTGCAACAAGTGTCAGCAGAAAGGTCACTATGCTAACAAGTGCTTCAACCAAAGGCGCCTTCCGCCTCCTCCTCCTGTCAGATCTTCGAGCAATGCAGTGGTCAAGCATAATCCAAAGTCTGCAAAGGTGAACATGATGAATGCAGCTCAAGCGGAGGAATCTACTGATGTGATAATGGGTAATCTCTCAGTTAATGATATTCCTGCAAAAGTCTTATTTGATACTGGTGCATCGCATTCTTTCTTGTCATACCCATTTGCATCGAAGCACAATGTTGACACAGAGATTTTATCCAAAGTTATGCAAGTTGTTTCTCCGGGAAAGCTTTTGACTGCTATTTTGGTTGCTCCCGATGTTTCCATCAAGATGGGAAACTATAAATTTCTGTCTTCTCCAGTTGTTCTTGGTGACTCGGATATTGATCTTATTCTCGGGATGGACTGGCTTTCCAAGCACAAGGCTCAACTTGATTGTGCTGCCAGGGAAATTCAATTGACACACTCTTCTGAGGATGTGATTATCTATGCCGCTCGTGATGAAACCATTCGGTTATTTTCTCTCAATGAGAAGGGCGAATTGAATGCCATCTCTCAGATTCCAGTCGTTTGTGAGTACCAAGATGTCTTTCCAGAAGAGCTTCCGGGTATGCCTCCTCACCGGCCAGTTGAGTTCGTTATCGATCTTGAGCCAGGCACTGAACCCTTTTGCAAGCGTCCATACAAGCTTGGACCCAAGGAGCTGAAGGAATTGAAGAAACAGCTCGATGAACAAGAGCGTCTGGGTTTGATCAGACCGAGTTCTTCTCCATGGGGTTGTGGTGTTCTTTTTGTCCAGAAGAAGGATGGCACGGACCGACTTTGTGTCGACTACCGTCCATTGAACAAGAAGACAATCAAGATCAAGTATCCACTTCCCAACATCAATGAGCTATTCGAGCAACTCAAAGGTGCCAAAGTATTCTCCAAGCTTGACCTTCGTATGGGTTATCATCAGTTTCGCATTCGTGAAGAAGATATTCCCAAGACAGCATTCAGAACAAGCTTTGGTTGTTATGAATATACTGTCATGTCTTTCGGCCTTGTCAATGCTCCTCCAACATTCTCTCGGATGATGAATTTCATCTTCAACCCCTATACCAATGAATTTGTCCTGGTGTATCTCGATGATATCTTGGTCTTCTCCAAGAATAAGAAGGGTCATGCCAAGCATTTGCGATTGGTGCTCGACAAACTCAGAGAGTATCAATTCTATGCGAAGTTTTCAAAATGTGAGTTTTGGCTTGATGAAGTTCTTTACCTTGGTCACATCATCTCTGCCAAGGGCATCGCTGTTAATCCTGAGAAGGTGTTTGCAATTGTGAATTGGGAACCTCCTCAGAATGTCAAGCAGCTTCGCAGTTTTCTTTGTCTTGCAAGCTATTGCCGAAGATTCGTTGAGAATTTCTCTAAGATTGCAAAGCCTCTTTCCAACCTCCTCCAGAAGCATGTGAAGTATGTCTAGTCTCCTGAGTGTGAAGTTGCTTTCAACACTCTCAAAGAGAAACTTGTCATAGCTCCTGTCTTAACTCCTCCTGATGAATCCAAGCCATTTGAAGTTTTCTGTGATGCTTCTCTTCAAGGTCTCGGTGCTGTGTTAATGCAAGAGAAGAAAGTTGTGGCCTATACCTCACGTCAGTTGAAGCCCAATGAGAAGAACTACCCCACTCACGATCTTGAGTTGGCAGCAGTTGTCCATGCATTGATAACATGGAGACATCTCTTGTTGGGAAGACAAGTGGACATATTCACCGATCACAAGAGTCTCAAGTACATCTTCACTCAACCAAACCTCAACCTCAGGCAGACTCGATGGGTCGAAATGATTCAAGAGTACAATCCGAGTATTGAATATACTCCAGGCAAGGCTAATGTCATTGCAGATGCTTTAAGCAGGAAGGCTTATTGCAACAGCTTGATCCTCAAGCCATTCCAACCGGATCTTTGTGAAGCTTTCCGCAAGCTGAATCTTCAAGTTGTTCCTCAAGGCTTTCTTGCCAACCTCATAGTCTCTCCTACTTTGGAAGATCAAATTCGTGAGGCACAACTCCTGGATACCATGGTGAAGAAGGTGAAACGTGGTATCGACAAGGGTCTTTCCAAATACAAGTGCTACCGCATTGATGACAGAGACACTTTATTCTTCGAGGACCGGATTGTGGTTCCTAAAGGTGATCTAAGGAAAGTCATAATGAACGAGGCGCACAATTCTCTTCTTTCCATTCATCCTGGAAGTACGAAGATGTACCATGACCTCAAGCAGTTGTATTGGTGGACTCGAATGAAGCGAGAAATTGCTCAGTTCGTGAATGAATGTGATGTCTGTCGAAGGGTGAAAGCAGAACACCAACGACCAGCTGGTCTCCTCCAACCTCTTGCTATCCCAGAATGGAAGTTTGATCATATCGAAATGGACTTCGTGACTGGATTTCCAAAGTCCAAGCGCGGAAATGATGCTATCTTCGTTGTCATCGACAAGCTTTCTAAAGTGGCTCATTTCCTTCCAATCAAAGAGTCTATCACAACAGCTCAGTTGGCAGAGCTATACACCTCCAGGATTGTCTCCTTGCACGGCATTCCACAATTGATTTCTTCAGATCATGGAAGCATCTTCACCTCTAAGTTCTGGGACTCCTTTCAGAAGGCCATGGGCACCAACATTCGCTTCAGCACAACTTTCCATCCTCAAACTAGTGGCCAAGTCGAGCGAGTCAATCAAATTCTTGAAGATATGCTCAGGGCTTGTGTCATTTCCTTCGGCATGAAATGGGAAGATTGTCTTCCATATGCCGAATTCTCCTACAACAACAGCTTCCAAGCGAGTTCGGGCAAGGCCCCATTCGAGATTCTCTATGGCAGAAAGTGTCGTACTCCTCTCAATTGGTCAGAGACTGGTGAACGCCAACTTCTTGGCAATGACTTAATCACAGAAGCTGAAGAAATGTGTAAAGTCATCCGTGATAATCTCGAAGCGGCGCAATCGCGCCAGAAGAGTTACTATGATAGCAAGCACCGTGATTTGGCTTTCGAGATCGGAGACCATGTCTACCTCCGCGTCTCTCCAATGAAAGGCACTCGTCGCTTCGGTATCAAAGGGAAGCTTGCCCCTAGATACTTGGGTCCTTTCAAGATCATTGGCAAAAGAGGCGACCTCGCCTATCAACTTGAGCTTCCTTCCAACTTCGCGAACGTGCACGATGTGTTCCACGTGTCACAGCTTCGCAAGTGCTTCAAGACGCCTGAGCGCACCATCAACTTCAAAGAGATTGACCTCCAAGAAGATCTGTCTTATCATGAGCACCCCGTTACTATTCTTGAGGAAACTGAGCGCAAGACTCGCAACAAGTCAATCAAATTCCTGAAAGTGAAGTGGTCGCACCATTCCGACCAAGAAGCCACCTGGGAATGCGAGGACCACCTCCGTTCCGAATATCCGGAGTTCTTTCAGTCCTAGATCTCGGGGCGAGATCCTCTCGTAGTGGTGGAGTGTTGTAACACCCCGGATGTAACTTTCCATATTTGTAACTCCAACTCTTGCCATTTTCGGCTATGTGTTATGATATTCCCTCCGTGGTCGGGTTTTGTTTTTCGTTTTATATTTTGTTCTTGTCATGCATCTCATATCATGTCATCATGTGCATTGCATTTGCATACGTGTTCATCTCATGCATCCGAGCATTTTCCCCGTTGTCCGTTTTGCAATCCGGCGCTCCCACCTCCTCCGGTGCACCCCTCTTGTTTCTTTTCGCGAGCGGGTGTTGAACGTTCTCGGAATGGACCGAGGCTTGTCAAGTGGCCTTGGTATACCACCGGTAGACCACCGGTCAAGTTTCGTTCCATTTGGAGGTCGTTTGGTACTCCAACGGTTAACCGGGCAACCACAAAGTCCATTTGTGTGTTGCAGCAAAACCCCCTCTCTAAACAGCCCAAAACTCACCAAACTCTCTTCCATGTTCTAGGTCGTTCCATCACGATCGTGTGGGCGAAAACCGCACCTCATTTGGAGCCTCCTAGCTCCCTCTACCTATATATACACCTCCCCCTCCGAATACATTCGCAGATCAACCCTAGCATTTTTTCCCCGCCGCCGCCGGACACGTCCGTACCCCTCCGGACGAAGCCTCGCAGCCACTCCGAGCACGCCACGTGGCAGCCCGCCGCCGCCCGTACCACACACCGCCGCGGCCCGCCGAGGCCCGCGCCCCCGCGCGCGCCTTCCTCCGCCCGCGCGCCGCCGCCTCGCCGTCGCCTCACCGTGCCGCGCCGCCGCCGGCTCGCCGTCGTCTCGCCGTGCCCCGCCGCCGCCGCCTCGCCGTGCCCCCCCGCCGCCGCGCCCCGAGGCCACCGCCCTCGACGCCGGTCGCCGCCGCCTCCCCGCGCCGCTCCGCCTCCTCTCCCTCCGCCGCCGGCCGCCGCCTCCCTCTCCTCTCCCGTCGCCGGCGAGAGCAACCGCGCCAGATCCCGATCCAGTCAACTGCTAGGTTGATTTTCCTCTCCCCGAATATTTCTAAGTAATTTAATATTACAGTATGTGCCCATGTTCATGGCCTCGTAACTCTCTGCATATAGCTCCGTATCACGCGTGTAATATATAGAATTGTTCGTATCGTGATGCTCTTCATTTTGTTCAATTGCACCATGTTCATTAGAGTCCATCTTGATGCCAAAATCTCTGGTGCAAGAGTGCTAGTTGCTGTTATCTGTTGTTACTTAGCAGAACTTGCTGAGTTTGTTATTTTTGTATCATTTAATCTGTGCACCTTATGGGCATGAGCTCTAGATGTGTTTTGTTGTATGCCGTGCCATCTTTACAGAGGTGTATGCCATGTATTTTTGTGATCTCTGTGGTGACTAGCACAAGCATGCAAACTAGGCCCCGTAATGTTTCTGATTTCAGGGACTTAGTATTTTCTCTAAGTCTTTGTCTGCTGTTATTTTGTTGACATGTAAACTTGATGCTACAGAGAGATCCATATATATTTTGGAGATGTTCAGTAAGGATGTTTTGTAGATATTGTTGTAATTGATCCATTCCTGCCCTTTTTTGCAATTATGGAGTGCCATAGCATGACTCAATCTTGCCTGCATCTACTACTGTTACTCCACACATTGACCGCTATCCAGCATGCATCTAGTGTATTAAGTTCATGGAAAAACGGAGTAATGCAATAAGAACGATGACATGATGTAGACAAGATCTATTTATGTAGAAATAGACCCCATCTTGTTATCCTTAATAGCAACGATACATACGTGTTGGTTCCCCTTCTGTCACTTGGATCAAGCACCGTAAGATCGAACCCATCTCAAAGCACCTCTTCCCATTGCAAGATAAATATATCAAGTTGGCCAAACAAAACCCAAATATCGGAGAAGAAATACGAGGCTATAAGCAATCATGCATATAAGAGATCAAAGAAGACTGAAATAACTTTCATGGATAAAAACATAGATCTGATCATAAACTCAAAGTTCATCAGATCCCAGCAAACATACCGCAAAAAGAGTTACATCATATGGATCTCCAAGAGACCATTGTATTCAGAATCAAAAGAGAGAGACGAAGCCATCTAGCTACTAACTAGGGACCCGTAGGTCTACAAAAGACTACTCACGCATCATCGGTGAGGCGCCAATGGACATGATGAACCCCTCCGTGATGGTGTCTGGATTGGATCTGGTGGTTTTAGAACTTGCGGTGGCTGGAATTGATTTTCTCGACTCCCCTAGGGTTTGTGGAATATTGGGGTATTTATAGAGTAAATAGGCGGTTCAGGAGGCACCCGAGGTGGGCACAACCCACCCGAGCGCGCCTGGGCCTCCAGGCACGCCCTGGTGGGTTGTGCTCCCCTCGGAGCACCCCCTCAGGTGCTTCTTCGGCCCACTCGATGTCTTCCGGTCCAAAAAAACAAAAAGTTTTGTTGCGTTTGGACTCCATTTGGTATTGATTTCCTGCGATGTAAAAACATGCAGAAAACAACAACTGGCACTTTGGCACAATGTCAATAGGTTAGTACCAAAAATTGATATAAAATGACTATAAAATGATTGTAAACATCCAAGAATGATAATATAACAGCATGGAACAATCAAAAATTCTAGATACGCTGGAGACATATCAGCATCCCCAAGCTTAATTCCTGCTCTTCCTCGAGTAGGTAAATGATAAAAACAGAATTTTTGATGTGGAATGCTGCCTAAGATATTCATCTCATATTATTTTCTTTGCTGCATGGGCATTTGGACTTTTATATGGTTCAAAGCAATAGTCTTGTTTTGACATGAGACTTAAATACTCAAGCATATCAACAAGCAACCATGTCTTTCAAAATATCAATGCTAAAATAAGCTATCCCTAGCCCATCATGCTCAATCATTGATCCATTCATGAAACACACTCGCATATTAGCTACACCCAATGCTCAAGTACGATCATAGTGCCCCTTAAGTTGGTGCTTTATAAGAGAAGATGGAGACTCAACTTAAAAATAAGAATTGCATAAGTAAAAGAAAGACCCTTTGCGGAGGGAAGTAGGGATTTGTAGAGGTGCTAGAGCTCAAAGCAAAAAACATAGAGATAAAAACATTTTGGGAGGCATGCTTTTCCTGTCAACGAGAACGATCGAGAAGTTCCCAATACTTTCCATGCTAGATATATCATAGGAGGTTCCCAAAGAGAAATTAAAGTTTATTCCTTTTTCAACCATACTTTCACTTTCCATGGCTAGCCGTATCCACGGGTGCCTTCCATACCAACACTTTCGAAGGAATTTACTATTTTACAACATAAAGTAAATTCATTTTTCATTTTGGGACTGGGCATCCCTAATACCTTTGCCTTACTCTCGTGCAATGACAAGTGAATAAACACTCATCGTGAGAATAACATATCTAGCATGGAAATATATTAGCCACCCCCAACTGCTTCATGAGCGGTATGAGCATACAAAAAAGAAGTTTATTTTGAAAATTAGAGATGGCACATACAAATTTGCTTAGAACGGCAAAAGAATACCACATATAGGTAGGTATGGCGGACTCATGTGGCAAAACTGGTTTAAAGGATTTTGGATGCACAAGTAGTGATCATACTTAATGCAAAATGAAGGCTAGCAAAAGATTGAGAAGCGACCAACCAAGAAACGAATAATGTCATAAGCGAGCATTGAGCATAATTAACACCCAATAATGCACCACAAGTAGGATGTAATTTCATTGAATAAGTATTGACTTTCGTGCTTGCATACGGAATCACAAACCTTAACACCAAAATTCTTACTAAAGCATAATTACTCATCAACATGACTCACATATCACATCATCATATCTCAAAACTATTACAAGGAATCAAGTTTATTTTGTCCAATGATCTTCATGAAACTTTTTATTATATCCTTCTTGGATATCTATCACTTTGGAACTAATTTTCATGTGTTGCTTTTGATAAGCTCGAACAAATATAAGTGAAGATCATGAGCATACTATTTCTTCCTCTCAAATTAATTTTAAGTGAAGCAAGAGAGAATTTCTTAAAAAAATTACTAACTCTCAAATAAATATAAGTGAAGCATGAGAGCATTTCTTCAAAAATACTAAAGGACACCGTGCTAAAAAAAGATATAAGTGAAGTACTAGAGCAATAACATAGCTCAAAAAGATTTAAGTGAAGCATAGAGAACAATTATAACAAGTCATGGCATAATTTTGGCTCTCTCAAATAAGTGTGTCCAGCAAGGATTCAAGTCTTAAAATAAAAAGAAAAACAAGCAAAGACTCATATCATACAAGACGCTCCAAGCAAAACTCATAGTAAGTGACGAATAAAAATATAGTTCCGAGTGAAATACCGATGGTCGTTAGAAGAAAGAGGGGATACCACTCGGGCATCCCCAAGCTTAGTTGCTTGCTTCTCTTTGGATAATAGCTTGGGATGCCATGGGCATCCCCAAGCTTAGGCTCTTCTTACTCCTTATTCGTTCATCCATCGTAACATCACCCAAAACTTGAAAACTTCAATCACACAAAACTCAACAAAACCTTCGTGAGATCCTTTAGTATAAGAAAACAAATCAGTACTATAAGTACTGTATATCTATTTTATTCCAACTTTTCTATGGCAAAAACTCATCAAAGAAAACCATAGAATCATCAAAACAAGCACACAACGCAAAAAACAGAATCTGACAAAAATAGAACAGTCCGTAGCAATCTGGATATTTCGAATACTTCTGTAACTCCAAAAATTCTGAACAAATAGGCCAGCATAAACAATTTTATATAAATCTTGTGTAAAAAATTCAGAATTTTATCACGCTTCTGTGATTTTTAACAATTGTTTTGCTGGACGCAAAAGTTTCTGTTTTTCAACAAGATCAAAGCAACTATCACCCAACATGATCCTAAAGGCTTTGCTTGGCAGAAACACTAACTAAAACACAAAAAACACAATCATAACAGTAGCATAATTGTGCAAACACTCAAGAATAGAAAGCAAAAAGCAAAAATAAATTTTATTCATTGGGTTGGCTCCCAACAAGCGCTGTCCTTTTTTGCCCCTAGCTAGGCATAAAGCAAGGATCTAAGTATTGTCATCTTTGTTTCTAGATCCATAAGATGCCCTCATGATTGATTCATATGGTGGCCTAACTCTTGTTCTAGGGAAGTGTTCCATACCCTTCCTTAGTGGAAATTGAAATTTAATATTGCCTTCTTTCACATCAATCACGGCACCAATAGTGTGTAAAAACGGTCTACCAAGAATAATTGGACAAGACGGATTGCAATCAATATCAAGAATGATAAAATCTATGGTCACATAATTCCTATTTGCAAAAATAAGAACATCATTAATTCTTCCCATAGGCTTTTTAATAGTAGAATCCTCCAAGTGCAAATTTAAAGAACATTCTTCAATATCGGTAAGACCAAGCACATCACATAAAGATTTCGGGATTGTAGAAACACTAGCACCCAAGTCACATAAAGCAAAACACTCATGATTTTTAATCTTGACTTTGTTAGTAGGTTCCCACTCATCATGTAATTTACTTGGAATTGAAACTTCTAATTCCAATTTTTCTTCCAAAGCTTTCATCGTAGCATCAACAATATGTTTAGTAAAAGATTTATTTTGTTCATAAGCATGGGGTGAATTTATCATTGATTGCAACAAAGAAATACAATCAATCAAAGAGCAACTATCATAATTAACGTCTTTGTAATCCAAAAGAGTGGGCACATCACTAGTTAATGTTTTGACCACTTCAAACCCACTTCTCTCAATTTTCTAAACAAGATTTTCATCCTCCAAATTATTGGGACGCCTTCTAGCTAAAGTTGACTCTTCTCCAGTCCCTGTATCATCAATCTTAATTTTACTAAACAAGGAATCAATAGAAGAAACACCAACCATTTTAAGATCTTCATTATTTTTATGAAAGCAATCACTAGAAAACGCTTTTTCTATAAATTCTCTTCTAGCTCTAAGCATAGCGGTTCGTTTCTAACTTTCACCCATAGAAACATAAAGAGCTTTAGTTGATTCCTCTACCTTAGGCACAAAAAATTTCATCTTGAGATTTTCCACATCATGAGAAATTCTATCAACACTTCTAGACAAATCATCAATCTTATTCAACTTTTCTTCCATTGTAGCATTGAAAACTTCTTGAGTATTGATAAATTCTTTAATATTATTCTCAAGATTAGAGGTGTTCCTATTATTATTATAAGAAGGATTACCATATAAATTACCATAATTATTAGAGGAATTACTAGGAAAAGGCCTCATATTAAAATTACCTCTATAAGCATTGTTATTGAAATTATTTCGCGAGATAAAATTCACATCTACGGCATCACTATTTTGCTCAATCAAAGTAGACAAAGGAACATCATTAAAATCAATAGGAGCACTTTTATTAGCAAACAATTTCATAAGAGCATCAACTTTTTCACTCAAAGAAGAAATTTCTTCAACTGAATTAATTTTTTTACTAGTAGGAGCTCTTTCGGTATGCCATTGTGAATAAGTTGCTATAATATCATCAAGAAATTGGGTGGCTTCACCCAAAGGAATTTTCATAAAAGTACCACCCGCGGCAGAATCTAAAAGATTACGAGAAACAAAATTCAACCCCGCGTAAAATTTATGTATGATCATTCAAAGATTTACCCGTGAGTTGGGCAATTCCTTAGCATCATTTTCATCCTTTCCCAAGATTGTGCAACATGCTCGTGTTCATGTTGCTTGAAATTCATGATCTTGGTTCTAAGGGAAATAATTTTTGCGGGCGGAAAATACTTAGTAATAAAAGCATCCTCGCACTTATTTTAAGAATCGATACTATTGCAAGGCAAAGAAGAAAACCAAATTGCACGATCTCGCAAAGAAAACTGAAAGAATTTCATCTTCACAACATCATTGTCCACATCTTTTTTCTTTTGCAAATCGCATAATTCCACGAATGTGTTAAGATGGGACGCGGCATCCTCATTAGGAGTACCGGAAAATTTATCTTTCATAACAAGATTCAGGAAAGCAGTATTAATATCACAAGACTCCGCACTAGTGGCGGGAGGAGCAATCGGAGTGCCAATAAAATCATTGTTGTTGGTATTGGAGAAGTCACACAATTTGGTGTTCTCTTGAGTCATTGTGACTACGCAACAAGATTTGCACTAAAAACAGATCCGGCAAGAAAACGGCGAACGAAATTAGGGCGAATAAAGCGGCAAATTTTTGTGAAGTGGGGGAGAGGAAAACGAGAGCCCACTAGTACGCGTTGGTCCTAAACAAACGGTTTTTAACCCCTTTCCGCGACGGCATTTGGAACCATCGCCAAGTGAGTGTGGGCGATAGGGGTGTCCTTCCCACACGACCCAGAAATCGTCGGGGATAGTCCCTCCTGGGACCCAGGCTGGGGCCGTGTGCGATCGGGCGAGGCATCGAAACCCAATCATTTCCATAGGTATGTACATCCCACACGGCAATCTAAGAAAAACATTTCCGTAGGTATGTACATCCCACATGGTGAATCCCAGAAAAAACATTTCCGTTCATATGTATATCATACACAGTCAATCCAAGGAATACGTTTCTGTTCTTATGTACATCCCACACAGTCAATCCAGGGAAAACATTTCCATTCGGACGTACATCCCACACCGTTTTATGTGTAGGCTCGTGGGTGAAAGGTGTAACTATCACAAATGATCTGCCTTGGTTAACTATTTGCTTTTATCAACTATATCACACACGATTTGATGAAGAAAACTGTGTGGCATTGGGCTATCCATCGCAAGCGCTTTTACTGCTAGAACCGTTTGCAAAGGTCCATGACACATTTAGCAAGTTTATTAGTTTACAATTAGTAACTCCAGTATTACGCAAATTCACATTTCATATCGAACAACTGTTTGCCAATTTCATATAAGGCACATAAATATATTATAACATCATAGTACGGTAGCTACATGAAAACAACACAGTACAACATATAGCTAGTTCAACTTCATAAAAACAATATATTCATTTCCCTAATCGAGATCATCTAGGGTCGTCTTATCCACCTGTGCTTTCAGTTTAGTAAGAACCCGTTTTGCATGGGCCAACTGGGAAAGTGCTTCCTGCTTCGCCAACACCATCTTAGCAAAGTCTGATTTAAAAAATCTGAGCTCATTCTCCACCTTCATCTTTTTATCCCGCATCTTGAAATATGCTTCAGTGTTGACAACAGTTTCTCTTAGCCTACGTGTCTTCTCTTCCTCATACATGCTCCAGAGCTTCGCTAGGCACATCTTCAAAGACTGTGGCCACTCTTGATCAACCCACTCCAAGTAAGAACACTTCCGTTCATCCTATAATATTTAAAACTAGATCAGTAACAATTGTAGGGGAAATGGGTTTATAGCAACATAGAAAATCACCAATGCTTATTTTGAAAAACTAAAGAAACATGTTAATTATGACATATCTTCTCAAAAAGATCAATGTGCAAATGAAATAATTGGTACTGAGACAACAACCAAATTCTGGAACATCAGAAGCTATCATTAACTACAACGACGCTACAAGTTCTTACTCATGTACAATAAATAACAATTTTACATTTTATGAGGAAGGTAAATATAACTGAAACAGCATAGCGACAGTGTTTGGATGACAGCAAATTGATACTAACAGGTGTGTACATGCACAAATTTAGTAACATAGAACTAATAGCACTAAGGTCGTCCACTATGTATGCCAAAACTGGGGTAAAGACAACTGTTGCTACATCTCGCACCGGTGCCCTACACAGGCGAGCCGATGCAGCAGAAAAAAATCAGGGACCCGGACTCCGGAGCACGTAGTTGCTCCGATGCCCAGTTCCATCGTTCCATAAAGATTTAGTATTTTACCGCTGGCTAGTCGGATGTGTGGACTAAAGTTGGCTGCACAAACTGCTGAACCGGTGCCAAATAATTTTCTAATGGCATCGCTGATGGGATGGCAACAATTTAAGATACTAGGTACAAACTATGACACTGTCTTAGGATGCGTTTGGTTGAAGGTGTGGTCGGTAGGGACCGTGACAGTGTCTGAATCACATCTAAATAATGCTTTGTAACAATGAAAGAGGGTCTAACCTTCTCTGCACATGCCAGAAACTTCCTCCCACTGTCCACAGAATCAAATGCAACTAGCTTCACGCATGGAGATTGATGGTGACAACGAGCAGATAGATCTTCAGCCACCCCCTCCATTCATTGCCATAGATGGTCCTACGGAGCTACAAGAGGAAGAAATGACTAAAATCGACCGCCGAGTAAAAGTCATTCCAAGTCATAGCCCGAGAGAGAGAAGAGAGGCATACCCGGGTGGTGAAGGAGTAGTTGCCGGAGGAGGAACCGCTAGAGAGCTCTTTGAAGAAGATCATGGCGACCCCGGCGGTAGGATGCGAGACGGCGAGAGCGAGGAAGCGGCTATAGCTTAGCAAGGAAGGAAGGAAGGAGGAAACAGGGGAAATGTGACTTGTGGTTGGGGAGAAAAGGGGGTGGGGAAGGGGGGCGGGGGTAGATATTTTGGCGGTAGGCCAAAATTTTGGAAATGTGGAGGGAAACTTTGCGCGCGGTGCCGCCGGACCATTCACTTTGAAAGATTGTGTGCATCGCAAACGATTCTTCTGCGTTACGTGCATGGGATGAGTTTGATAATTCAAATTTTGGTTGAAATTTCCACGGGTACATCATTGCATAATTTAACATCGCTTGCTAATTTGGGCACACAAAAGAGCGTACAGCAGACAGACCACACTTACTGAATGGAGCAATTTAGTAATTAAACAGAGCCAGTTGACCTAAACATTGCTCTAACAAAAGACCAGCATTAAAAACAAAGCCTAAGTATGCATAATTTTAACAAATCCGCCGCGGCGCCGACCTATGGATCGCCGGTGTGAGATGAGACATCGATGACTTGTCCTGGCGACATGCCACCGTTGGTGGACTCCGCGTCCCCCTGCTGAAGTGGACCGCGTCCTCGTCCTCGTCCTCGGCGCTGCCCTCAAGGTTGTAGTACTCGTATTAGTGGCTGCGCCAGAGCTCGCGCTTGTACTCCACTGCCGATTCCTCGACGAACTGACTCTTCTCTACCTCGACCTCGGCCACGCGCAACTCCTCCTCCCGATGATCCTCGATCTCCGCCGCCTCCTGCATCTCCAGCTCCCGCTCGGCGACCTCATGAGGAAGCAGGTGCTCCATGGCCACCGCCGCCTTTTCAGACGTGGGTTGCATGCTGGAGTCCGACGTGGCCTGGAATATCTTGGTGTGTGCATCGTCGATCTTGGTGTGGATGGACTCGACCCGGGCCAGGCGACATCAGCGGCACAGACGAGAGCTTAAGTGCTCTCGGCGTTTGCAGCCGCCGTCACAGCAGTAGCTGCAGCCGTCTCGGCTGCTGCAGACGCCCTCTCGACGGAAGCGGCCGCGCTCAATGCGGATGCGGCAGCACTCTCGGTGTAGGCGGTCGCGCTCTAGGCGCAGGTGGCGGCGCTTGGGGGGACGCGGCCATCGTACGGGCCTTCACGAAGCGTTTCCATGACGTCATCTTTGCAAGAAGGGGGTGCGGGAATGGGGATCGGGATTCGTGGATTCGGGGGTTGCTGGCACTAGAGCAGACGAGCCGGCGAAGCTTAAGGAGGGAGACTTAAGTAGACCCAGATATTTTCATCGCAAACGGTTCCTAGAAAACAACTGTGTGTGATGTTGTAGATATTTTTTATTAGCTGTGAAAGACGAATTTGGAGTAAGGTCCCAACGGATGGTGTTTTAAATGAACGAGAAATTTTGTAGTACTAATACAACTGTCATGTCAAATTTTTGAAAATTTCAGGGGTCATTTGACCTTGTAAGACATTTAAGTGATTTTCTAGCCATTTAATGACCGTAATTGAAATTTGAACTACATGTACATGCAACAGCTAACCATAACGGTTTGAAAACTCATATTTCGTATACTTGTGTGTGATTTAATTCGATGTGCAGTAAATTGCAAGGAATTTTCAAACATATTGGTCTAACGGCTATGACACAATTAACCATGGAGTGACATGGCATTTTAATTCCAAAAAATAAAAAAAATCAGAAACACATGAAACCTTGGTTGATGTAATGTCATGCCACCAAGATGATGTGGTAAAAAATTGGCATGTTTGATGAAACTTTGGACACACACCCCTCACAAACCGGAGCAACTCACTACAAAGCTCGTGGTTCCGAGAGGGAACAATGCAGGTTTGATGACGAACGGGAGATAGCTTCCTCTTACGGACTTCAATTTTTTTCTACGTCGAACATGCACTACTAAAACTATAATGTGATTTTTTTTAAAAATTCTAGGGGTCATTTGGCCTTTAAAAGACATTTAAGTTATTTCTAGCCATTTAATGACCGAAATTCAAATTTGGACTACATCTACATGCAAAACCTAACCAAAACGGTTTGAAAAATCATATTTGTGTACTTGTGTGCGAGTTATTTCCATGTGCAGTAAACTAGAAGGAATTTTCAAACATATTTGTCTCACGACATGGACATATGCATGCATACGTATGCATGGAGTGACATGGCATTTTAATTACAAAAAAATCAAAAACACATTAAACCTTGGTTGATGTACTGTCATGCCACCAAGATGATGTGGTAAAGAAATTGGCATGTTTGACGAAAGTTTGGACACACCCCCCTCACAAACCGGAGCAACTCACTAGAAGGCTCGTGGTTCCGAGAGGGAACAATGCATGTTTGACGACGAACGGGAAGCTTCCTCTTACGGCCTTTAATTTTTTTTCTACGTCTAACGTGCACTACTACAACTGTAATGTGAAATTTTGGAAAATTCTAGGGGTCATTTGACCTTTTAAATACATTTAAGTGATTTTATAACCATTTAATGACCGTAATTCAAATTTGAACTACATCTACATGCAACGCCTAACCAAAACGGTTTGAAAATTCATATCTGTGTACTTGTGTGCGAGTTAATTCCATGTGCAGTAAATTAGAAGGAATTTTCAAACATATTGGTCTCAAGGAATGGGCACATGCATAGAGTGCATGCCATGGCATTTTAATTCCAAAAAATTAAAAAATGATCAGAAAAACATGAAACCTGGCTTGATTTAATGTCATGCCACCAAGATGATGTGGTAAAAAAATTGGCCTGTTTGACGAAAGTTTGGACACACACCCCTCACAAACCGGAGCAACTCACTAGAAGGTTCGTGGTTCCGAGAGGGAACAATGCATGTTTGATGACGAACGGGAGATAGCTTCCTCTTATGGCCTTGAAATTTTTTCCTACGTTTAACGTGCACTAATACAACTGTCATGTGAAAAATTTGAAAATTTCAGGGGTCATTTGACCTTTTAAAGACATTTAAGTGATTTTCTAACCATTTAATGACCGTAATTCAAATTTGAACTACATCTACATGCAACGCCTAACCAAAATGGTTTGAAGAATCATATTTTTGTGTACTTGTGTGCGAGTTAAAAAATCATCAGACGATGTAAATATCTGGTGTTCAAAAAAAAATGTAAAGATCTGGCAAGACAACCGGCTCCCACACGATTGGCACTCTATCTCGCGGCTCGAGGTTTGGTAGGTGATTGGCAGGGATCATTAATCAGACACGGTTCTGTATTGTAAACCATCAGCTATTATGTTCACACACGGATTTTGCTGCGGGAATTGTGTGTAATTCAAACTACATTACCCATAAATTCCGGTGACCAGCGTGTGTATTGTCCCCGTCGACCTAGATTTCGGCCTCCAATAAATACTACCTTGCTTACGTCGTCCTGCCTGCATTCTCATCTACATCCTCCCCTCGCTCACTCTCTCTCTCTCTCAAATATCTGCCATGGCGCCGCCGGTCTTCCCACGCGCCGACGAGGAGTCACCGCCCCCCCGAGGACGCTCACTCGATTAGCAGCGACGAGGACCCCTACGTGCCGCCTGACGAGGTTGCGCGGGACCCCCCAACTTTGGATTGGTTTTGGGGCCAGTACAATCTTTGTCTGTGGAAGTTGCTGCCGCCGGCTGAGAAAGCCAGGCAAGTGGCATTCAAGAAGGAGATGGCGGAGGAGGAAGCCAGGTACGAGGCGGCCTGTGAAGCCCGTGATGCCGCCTGGAAAAAGGAGGCGGCGGAGCTTTGGGGGCGGGCGGGTTCTCGTGCCGAGGAGGTGTGCGAAGACGGATACTTCGCGAGGAAGGTCATAGGCGCTGGGCGCCTCGTCGCTGCGTGGAGGTGGGCCGATAAGCTCCAGCATGCCACCGACGAGGAGCTCCAGTGGGCGCCCAACGAAATGGCAAGATCGGCCGCGCGCGTCCGCCAGTAAGAGGCAGATCGGTACGTCAAGCGCTGTGAGGCGGAGGAGTCGGAGTACTGCCTCCGCACTGGGAAGACGCCGCGCACCAGGGAGCTGCTCGCGAGGGGCTGCCGAAATACTGGCCCGAGGAGGGATTATTAGTTTTCGTATTGTTCGTTTTCAATTTTATGCATTGTACCTAGTAGTTAAGTATCATCACGTATATGTGATGATATTATATATATATATATATATATATATATTATGTGATGAACTAATGAACAATATATATATATATATATATTATGAATTTCATTTTCTATCTATTTTTGTATACTAATTTGAATCTAGCTGTTATCATCCACATATACAGAATGGAAAGCGTATATACGCACATTCAAACAGAACATATAAGAATGGAAAACAGAGTACACACATTGAAACAGAGCAATACTATGATTGCTGTGAATAGATAGTTATCCACGTTGAAACGACTTTTCAAAATAAAACGCGTCCATGAGACCATGACCAGCAGCCCTTGCCTAGGGTAGCTCTAGGCTCTGCCTGAACTCGTGCAAGCGTTCGTCCAAGCGGTTGACACGCTCGCGGTATATCTGGAGCGCGATCTCGAGCTCCAAGTTGGCTATTTCATCAGAGATCACCAGCTCAAGGATGCGACGGCCATGTTCCTATACTGCGCCCAGGTGGACACCTGGGCCAAGGAGGCAGTCGAGCCTACGGACCAGCGCGTTGGCATCCAGCGGGCGGCGGACAAGGCGAACGGCGGCACCCATGCGAACGGCGCGGCAGGCGTCCGGTGCAAGTACGGCGCGGCCAGCCTCTGGTGCAAGTACGGCGCTGAGGGCCTCTACCCACTCCTGGCGAGGAATGGGGTACTGACGGGACGTGTACCCAATTGCGACGCTGTGTCGACAGCAGGCAAGCACCAATGGATCCGCTCTTGCTGTGCGGCGCGCCGCGCCTCTCGCTCTGCGGTGCTCCAACGGTCTCGCCATGCGGTGAGCCGCAGCCTATCAGCGTGGACGCGCCTAGCTTGCTCTGTGGCGCGCCATCGATCATGTTGTGCGGCGAGCTGCAGCCTGTCAGCGCTGACATGCCTATGTTGATCCGCGGCGCTCAAGTGCCATGCGCCAAAGGTCTGCTCAACCCTGGCGATGACGCGCATCACGGCGTCGTCCATCGCGTTGCCGGGGAGTGCCTCAGCCTTGACGGGCCGTGGCGCCTGCTCGTTTTCCTTGTCGACGAGGTTGATGGCAGAGGTGGAGCTTTAGTGGGTTGGCATGCTTGGAAAAGGTGGATGTGCTACAGGCTGCACTTGTCGCCTCCGTGCGTCGCGTGCCGCCTATGCGCTATATAGCAGGGTGGCGGGAAACAAGTGAGGAAATGGCAGGAAACAGTGGTGTGTTCATAAAACGCCATCAATTAATGGAAACTTCGCATCCTTATGGCGTATCCGGATGACTGCCCGTCCCCCAATGGCCAATAGATGTTGTGTAGACAGAGCATATCACATACGTCTTATTAGCCGCAACCGTCTATCTTATTATCGGTCTTCGCACACATTTCTGATTACAGACCTGTTTGCCACGTATCACACACATCTTGTTAAGTTGAACCGTTTCCCTTCTCATGTCTCAACGCAAACAGTTCATCCGAGTGAACCGCATGCCGTATATCGCACACACCTTCATCTGGCTGACCGTTTCTTTTGTGTTGCCGAATCACAAACAGTTCATCCGAGTGAACCGTATGCTGTATACCGCACACACCTTCATCTGGCTGCCCGTTTCTTTTGTTTGTCCTCATCACAAATAGTTAATTGAGCTGAACCATATGCCCTGCGTCACACACGCAACTAAAATTTGAACCGTGTTCAATGCATCCTCCATCGCAAACGTTTGCACATTTTTTGACAGTTATTTTACACCACCGTTTGTGATTATGGCATCGCACACAATTTCGTCGATGGGTCTCTGATCGTAGTGTCGCGTTAACAGCAACCTGCAGCAGTGGCCAAATGGCAAATAATATAAATTGCAAGGAGATGAGATTTTTGATTAAGAACCTGGTAGATGTTGATGATGTCTCCCCGGCAACGGCGCCAGAAATTGGCAAGTTGACAGGAGACTATCTTGACTTGATCCTCCCCGGCAACGGTGCCAGAAATTCCTTTTGATGTCTGCTAGAACTACGTCAGTATTTCCCCAAAGAGGAAGGGATGATGCAGCACAGATGAGACCAAGGTTATCGAGCCAGTAGGAGAACCAAGCAACACTACGTAAACAGCACCTGCACACAAATAACAACCACTCACAACCTGACGTGTTAAAGGGGTTGTCAATCCCTTTCGGGTAACGGCGCCAGAAATTGGCACGTGGACGAGAGAAAGTTGTAATAGATTGATAGATCAAACGCCAAATAAAATAAAGTGCAGCAAAGTATTTTTGTATTTTTGGTTTAATAGATCTGAAAATAAAAGCAAATAAAAATAGATCGTGAAGGAAAATATAATAAAGAAGAGACCCGAGGGCCGTAGATTTCACTAGTGGCTTCTCTCGAGAAAAATAGCAAACGGTGGGTAAACAAATTACTGTTGGGCAATTGATAGAACTTCAAATACTCATGACGATATACACGCAATGATCATTATACAGGCATCACGTCCAAGATTAGTAGAACGACTTCTGCCTGCATGTACTACTATTATTCCACACATCGATCGCTATACAGCATGCCTCTGGTGTATTAAGTTCATGGAAAAATGGAGTAATGCAATAAGAATGATGACATGATGTAGACAAGATCTATTTATGTAGAAATAGACCCCATCTTGTTATCCTTAATAGCAACGATACATACGTGTCGGTTCCCCTTCTGTCACTGGGATCAAGCACCGTAAGATCGAACCCATCTCAAAGCACTTCTTCCAATTGCAAGATAAATAGATCAAGTTGGCCAAACAAAACCCAAATATCGGAGAAGAAATACGAGGCTATAAGCAATCATGCATATAAGAGATCAAAGAAGACTCAAATAACTTTCATGGATAAAAACATAGATCTGATCATAAACTCAAATTTCATCGGATCCCAGCAAACACACCGCAAATAGAGTTACATCATATGGATCTCCAAGAGACCATTGTATTGAGAATCGAAATAGAGAGAGGAAGCCATCTAGCTGCTAACTACGGACCCGTAGGTCTACAAAAGACCACTCACGCATCATCGGAGGGGCACCGATGGACATGATGAACCCCTCCGTGATGGGGTCTAGATTGGATCTGGTGGTTCTTGAACTTGCGGCGGCTGGAATTGATTTTCGTCGACTCCGCTAGGGTTTCTGGAATATTGGGGTATTTATAGAGTAAAGAGGCGGTTCGGGAGGCACCCGAGGTGGGCACAACTCACCAGGGCATGCCTGGGCCTCCAGGCGCGCCCTGGTGGGTTATGCTCCCCTCGGAGCACCCCCCAGGTGCTTCTTCGGCCCACTGGATGTCTTCTGGTCAGAAAAATCCACAAAAAGTTTCGCTGCATTTGGACTCCGTTTGGTATTGATTTCCTGCGATGTAAAAACATGCAGAAAACAGCAAATGGCACTTGGCACTTTGTCAATAGGTTAGTACCTAAAAATGATATAAAATGACTATAAAATGATTATAAACATCCAGGAATGATAATATAACAGCATGGAACAATCAGAAATTATAGATACGTTGGAGACGTATCACTGCCGGATGTCCGGACTGGTCGGGCCGGATGTCTAGGGCCTGGAGCTTGCTTGCGGCTAGGCTGCTGCTGGTGGTGAAGCCACCAGGGGCCGGATGTCCAGGGCAGGGGCCGAATGTCCAGGTCCTGTGGACTTTCTCTGGTTTCTCTCGTCGTGCTCCTTCGTCCGTGTACTTGGGGACTTGTCCATCACCACGAACATCTCCGAGAGGGTCTTCTTGGTACCTAAGCACACATAGCATTCCGGCTTTAGGTAGTAGCCATGTCTCACATGTGTCATACGGAATATTGCTAAGGAGAGATGTCACCTCGGTATCTAGAGCTCTTGCACATGCTCGTGTCTTCGGTCCACTAGGCACTTGGGGAGACGTAGGTAGGTCCATGGGGATGATCGTAGGATGCTCCGCATCACTTATCCTCCTCAGGTAACTTACCAACTCACCCCCCTTTTTGCTATCTCATAAACATCGCAATTTTCTTTTAACCTCCCGAGAATTCATCAAGAGATTCGAGCCTGCCCCCTCATCATCATCGGGGCCCCGCACGTCCGCGACCGGTGCTCCTGGAGTTGCCTCCTTCCTATTCTTCCCCGCCTCACGTGCAAGGTGAGGAAAACTGCTCCGCGGATGCGGCGGTTGCACTTTCCACCTCCCCCATTCCTGAAAAACATTTAGAGGCCGCCTCTCAAGGTGAAGGGGATCTCTCCCGGAAGGCACGAAGCAGTCCTCTCCTTCCTCCGGCGAGGAGCGGGCCTTCGACATGAATTAGGGGGCCAACATGTATTTCAGAGCTGCGACGAACCAGACCATCGTTCCCCCGGCTTCACCCACTTTGCCAGTAGCACGCCGTCCTCCTGTCATCACATGCGTTGGTGGAGGAGATAGCACCATGGTCGCATTTGGGGTCGGGGCTCTACACCCGCATCTCCTCCTTCTGAGTTGTAGAGGGGCTCTGTGGCGGCTTCTCCTCCCACCTTGCTCTTGTCTACCCGCCGGGCCTTGGAAGAGGCGAGCATTTTCCTATCCTCTCGCGAGTCCAATATCCTTGCCCATGAAGAGGCAATGTCCCAGTGGGAGAGGAACAACCTGCTGCCAAAGCTACGGAGGAGCTAGCCACGACAAGAGCTGAATGGGAGTGGGTTGACACCCGTCGGCGCGAGCTTGAGGAGGAGGGTCACCAAAAGGTCGCGAGAGGTCTTAAGGAGGGCAAGGATGCCCTGGCGGCGGTCCGACAGAGGCTCATAGCCGAAATGAACCACTTTGATACCAAACTTTGGGAGGCAGAGGCAGCTCTGTCACGCTGTTCCCTGGAACTGGATGCCCGTGAGCGTGAGGTCCGCGATCGGGACATTTCGCTGGACATTTGGGAGGCTGACATGCTCGAGAAGGAAGGGGCTCCTGAGGATTGCCTGTCCCTCATCACGTCTTGCGAGGAGCAAGCAGTGCTCAGGAAGCCACCCTGAGCTCCCACACATCTAAATTAGAGACCGATGAGGGGACCTTATCAAGAGGTGTGCCAAGCTCCACAAGTTGATCAACAAACAACTTGAGCAGGAGCTTCAGGCGATTGAGTCTGAGCTCCAGGGTGTACGGGATGCCCAAACCCATGTTCTTGTGGTAGAGCAGGACCTGGCAGCCGCGTTGCGACTTGTTGAAGGAGAGCGTACTCAAGTTCGGATGACTGAGGAGCGTTTGGATAATGCCAACAAGGAATCGACGGCCACATTCTCTGCCTTGGAAGGACGCCTTACCGTTGCTAAGGCACGGGTCAAGGAGTTGTCGTTTGCCGCAACGGAGCAGACGAACATGCCCCGGGGTGCCGCTCGCAGTTTGTTTTTCAAGGTCTGCAGGGAGCTCAAGGTCCCCCTGTGGCCTCGAGACGATCTGGACTTTTTGTCGGCAGGCAGCATGGAAGGGGAACCTAAAGCGAGAAGGCCGTCACATGGCAGAGTGCTTGTTGGCTTGCTACGCCAGCCATGATGCAGAATTTCCTCTGTACCCCGTGGAGCGGGGAATCAGAGATGTGGATGGCTCCGGTGAACGTGTGGGAGTGTGGGTTTCTCATTCTGCCCGCATGCTGGCCTTTTTCCTCGATGCCCCATCATCGTCATCCGCCCCTTATACGTCTTCAATGTATCTACTTTTCCAAACACTTTTGCCCTTGTTTTGGACTCTAACTTGCATGATTTGAATGGAACTAACCCGGACTGACGCTGTTTTTAGCAGAATTGCCATGGTGTTATTTTTGTGCAGAAATAAAAGTTCTTGGAATGACCTCAAAATTCACGGAGAATATTTTTGGAATTTCTAAAAAATACTGGCGAAAGAATCAAGACCAGGGGGCGCACACCCTGTCCACGAGGGTGGGGGCGCGCTTCCCCCCTGGGCGCACCCCCTGTCTCGTGGGGCCCCTGAGGCTCCACCGACCTCAACTCCAACTCTATATATTCAGGTTCGGGGAGAAAAATCAGAGAGAAGGATTCATCGCGTTTTACGATACGGAGCCGCCGCCAAGCCCTAATCTCTCTCGGGAGGGCTGATCTGGAGTCCGTTCGGGGCTCCGGAGAGGGGAATCCGTCGCCGTCATCATCATCAACCATCCTCCATCACCAATTTCATGATGCTCACCGCCGTGCGTGAGTAGTTCCATCGTAGGCTTCCTGGACGGTGATGGGTTGGATGAGATTTATCTTGTAATCGAGTTAGTGTTGTTAGGGTTTGATCCCTAGTATCCATTATGTTTTGAGACTGATGTTGCTATGACTTTGCTATGCTTAATGCCTGTCACTAGGGCCTGAGTGCCATGATTTCAGATCTGAACCTATTATGTTTTCATGAATATATGTGAGTTCTTGATCCTATCTTGCAAGTTAATAGTCACCTACTATGTGTTATGATCCGGCAACCCCGAAGTGACAATAATCGGGACCACTCCCGGTGATGACCGTAGTTTGATGAGTTCATGTATTCACTAAGTGTTAATGCTTTGGTCCGGTACTCTATTAAAAGGAGGCCTTAATATCCCTTAGTTTCCAATAGGACCCCACTGCCATGGGAGGGTAGGACAAAAGATGGCATGCAAGTTCTTTTCCATAAGCACGTATGACTATATTCGGAATACATGCCTACATTACATTGATGAACTGGAGCTAGTTCTGTGTCACCCTATGTTATAACTGTTGCATGAAGAATCGCATCCGACATAATTATCCATCATTGATCCAATGCCTACGAGCTTTTCACATATTAATCTTTGCTTAGTTAATTTACCGTTACCACTATTACAATTACTACAAAACTGCTATTGTTACTTTTGCCACTATTACCATTACTTCTATACTACTTTGCTACTAAATACTTTGCTGCAGATATTAAGTTTTGCAAGTGTGGTTGAATTGACAACTCAGCTGCTAATACTTGAGAATATTCTTTGGATCCCCTTGTGTTGAATCAATAAATTTGGATTGAATACTCTACCCTCGAAAACTGTTGCGGTCCCCTATACTTGTGGGTTATCAAGACTATTTTCTGGCACCGTTGTCGGGGAGCATAGCTCTATTCTTTGAGTCACTTGGGATCTATATCTGCTGATCACTATGAGGAACTTGAAAGACGAGAAAACAAAAATTTATCCCTCAACTACGAGGGGAGGTAAGGAACTGCTATCTAGCTCTGCACTTGATTCACCTTCTGTTTTGAGTAAACTTGCAACACCTAATCCTGCTTCTGCTATTAATTCTGATATGTCGCATGTTATTGATGATGCCACTTCTGCTATGCATGATGCTTATGATGAAACTACTTCTATGCTTGATAATACTGTGCCTCTAGGTCAATTTCTTGATGAACAACTTGCTAGGGCCCGAGAGAATGAAATTATTGAAACTGGTAATATTGATGAAAGTGATTATGAAGATTCTCCCCCTAGATATGAATTGCCTGTTGTGCCTGAGGGTTATGTATTGGATGAAGAAACTGTTAGAGATTTTCTTGCTTGCAATGATAGTCAGCTAAGCTGAAAGAAAAATCTTTGAATGCTAGAATGAAATATGACCCTGCTTTTGCTACTTCACCTATCTGTATTACTGATAAGGATTATGATTTCTCTGTTGATCCTGAGATAATTACTTTGGTTGAATCTGATCCTTTTCATGGCTATGAATCTGAAACTGTTGTGGCACATCTTACTAAATTAAATGATATAGCCACCCCATTCACTCATGAGGAAAAAATTCGTTACTACTATATCCTTAAATTATTTTCGTTCTCATTAAAGGGTGATGCTAAGACATGGTTTAATTCTCTTGATCCTGGTTGTGTGCGTAGTCCCTAGGATATGGTTTATTACTTCTCTGCTAAATATTTCCCCTCTTATAAGAAACAAGCTGCTTTAAGGGAAATATATAATTTTGTGCAAATTGAAGAAGAGAGTCTCCCACAAGCTTGGGGGAGGCTTCTCCAATTACTTAATGCTTTGCCTGATCATCCTCTCAAGAAAAATGAAATACTTGATATCTTTTATAATGGACTAAGCGATGCTTCCAGAGACCACCTGGATAGTTGTGCTGGTTGTGTTTTCAGGGAAAGGACTATTGATCAAGCTGAATTACTATTGAATAATATGTTGAGTAATGAGAATAATTGGACACTTCCTGAACCAACTCCTAATCCAACTCCGAAGAAAAGGGGTATTCTATTTCTCAGCCCTGAAGATATGCAAGAGGCAAAGAAATCTATGAAAGAAAAAGGTATTAAAGCTGAAGATGTTAAGAATTTACCACCAAATGAACAAATACATGGTCTTGATAACCCGACACAGGTAGTAAAGGTAAATTCTCTCTATAGATATGATACAGATGAAATCCCATCTACTAAGTTTTCTAGCTAGTGCTTAGATGAGTTTGATGATTTTATGGCTAAACAAGAAAACTTCAATGCTTATGTTGGTAGACAATTGAAACGTAATGCTTATATGATTGAACACTTGAGTAATTATATGTCTAGAGTTAAAGGTGAACTTAAACTTATTAGTAAACATGCTTCTATAGTTACCACTCAAGTAGAACAAGTGCTTAAAGCTCAAAATGATTTTCTCAGTGAATTAAAGAACAAGAAAAATGATAATGCTGTTAGAGTTATGACTAGAGGGGGTAAAATGACTCAGGAACCTTTGTATCCTGAGGGCCACCCTAAGGGAATTGAGCAAGATTCTCAAAGAATTAATGTTGATGCACCTAGTCCTTCTAAAAAGAAAAATGGTAGGACTTTGCATGCCCCTAGTGAATCTGTTGTTGACACAGCTGAGAATCCCAATGATATTTCTATTTCTGATGCTGAATCACAATCTGGTAATGAACACGAACCTAGTGATGATGTTCATGTTGATGCTCAACCTAGCAATAATAATGATGTAGAGATTGAACCTGCTGTTGATCTTGATAACCCACAATCAAAGAATCAACGTCATGATAAGAGAGACTTTGTTGCTAGGAAGCACGGTAAAGAAAGGGAACCATGGGTTCAGAAACCCATGCCTTTTCCTCCTAAACCATCAAAGAAAAAGGATGATGACGATTTTGAGCACTTTGCTGAGATGATTAGACCTATCTTTTTGCGTATGTGTTTGATTGATATGCTTAAAATAAATCCTTATGCTAAGTATATGAAAGATATTGTTACAAATAAAAGAAAGATTCCGGAAGCTGAAATTTCCACCATGCTTGCTAATTATACTTTTAAGGGTGGAATACCAAAGAAACTTGGAGATCCAGGAGTACCAACTATACCATGCTCCATTAAAAGAAACTATGTTAAAACTGCTCTATGTGATCTTGGAGCTGGTGTTAGTGTTATGCCTCTCTCTTTATATCGTAGACTTGATTTGAATAACTTGACACCTACTAAAATATCTTTGCAAATGGCCGAGAAATCAACTGCTATACCTGTCGGTATTTGTGAGGATGTGCCTATTGTGGTTGCAAACGTTACTATTTTAACTTACTTTGTTATTCTTGATATTCCCAAGGACGATAGTATTATCCTTGGTAGACCCTTTTTGAATACTGCAGGTGTTGTTATTGATTGCAACAAAGACAATGTTACTTTCCATGTTAATGGTAATGAGCATATGGTACACTTTTAGAGGAAACAACCTCAAGTCCACAGTATCAATTCTATTGGAAAAATTCCATCGATTATTATTGGAGGTTTTGAATTTCCTCTTCCTACTGTCAAAAAGAAATATGATATTCTTATTATTGGGGACGTGCATATCCCCGTTGAGGTAACCTAGTGCTATTCGAAAATTATGTGGCTTCATGCGATTCGCAATGAGTTTGTTAACAAGACTTGATCAACCTTGTTAGTGGATTCCTTTTTGATGAGCATGAGATGGATGAAGTTAGAAAGCACAACTTTCTGTACCCTCCTTTTACTTTCTGTTATTTAGATTAAATAAAGAAAAAATAGTATTTTCTGCCTGTTTTCTGAATTATCCTTGCAATAAAAAATACCCCAAAAATAAAAGTTCTCCAAATGTCCCGAAAATGAAATATGATTTTTTTCTAGAATATTTAAGAATTTCTAGCACTGAGAACACACCAGGGTGACCACCACCTAGCCACGAGGGGTCCAGGGTGGGCCCACCCCCTGGGCGTGCCCCCCTGCCTCGTGGGCCCCACGTGGCCCCCCTCCACTTATTCTTGCACCCACACACTTCGTCTTCCTCCAGAAAAATCACCACATAGCTCAAACTCGTGTTCTAGCTCATTTTGCTGCGATTTTCGATCTCCTTGCTCAAAGCTCCACTCACAAAACTGCTTTGGGGGATTGTTCTTTGGTATGTGACTCCTCCAATGGTCCAATTAGTTTTTGTTCTAGTGCTTTATTTATTGCAAATTTTTGCTTCTTAGGTGACCCAATTCTTGAGCTTGCATTTCAAATTTATTTGGTCCCAAGTAGTTGTAATGCATGATATAGTCTCTAGGCACTTGTGGGAGTAGTTGCTTTCAATTTTGTTGAGTTTTGTTTACTTTTATTTTGGGTTACTAAAAATTTCAGAAATCTTCAGGAGAAGAAAATGATGAAGAGATTGTTGAGAGGCTCTTCGAGCCGAAGCTCGAAGGATAAGCGAAGTGAGGAGGATAAGAAGCCCAAATATAATCTCCCTCGCACTGCGGAGGTTCGGCCGTGTGAATGGCCTTGCGATGAGTTCTTCAAGGCAGCTGGGATTCATGATGATTTTTATTATTTGGCTGAGAATGCAGGCCTCACCGACTTCCTCCGCGACCAGCGCGAACAGTATCTCCTACTCACAAATATTTTTGTGCAAAATTTTCATTTCCATGCTAGGAGATCACCACCTTCAGTGGAGTTTCATTTATATGATGAAGTTAAGGACATGTCCCTATATGATTTTGTCGGGTATGCAAGATACCCTTTGAGGGCAGCATAGAGGAACCACACCGTAATGATGTGGAGGGATTTATTAATGAAATTGATGTAGGGGAAACGAGGAAATTTTCAGGTGCAAGAATTACTAGCATACATTTTCCTGTTCTATGTTACTTTGCAATATTTGCTAGTAGATTCCTGATTGGTCGTGGGAACAGTGGAAATCCTAGTGCTCCCGATATTGTTATTTTGTGCCATGCTTTGTTTCGTGATACCACTTTCAGTTTAGGCGCTATTGTTGCTAAACGGTTAAATCTGAACCGCACAAAGGGTCCCATCTTTGGAGGCATCTTTGCTTCGCGCCTTGCTGCACACTTTAACATACCTATTAGGCATTGTGAGAAAGAAGAAAAGTTGCTGCCCCCTGTCTCTCTAGATTATAAGAGTATGGTAGCACATGACTTTATTGTTAAAAATAAGAAGAAACTGCTTAAGCATAATATGATATTTGATAAAAAATATTGTGAGATTATTACTTTGCCTGCGCCCTCTTTGTTTAACATATTTTCAGGCACGTACCTCATTTTGCCGGAGGCCATTCATGCATACTTGAGCGTGACACCTGCTCCAGAGGCTGAGCCGGAGCCACCACTTGACCCTTATCGACAGCCAATTTATCAGTGGGATCCAGAGGAGATCGCCAACCAGTGGCACCCTGAGGAACCTACTCAGTACCCCGAAGAGAGCAACTTTGATCCATGGGCATAGACCAACTTAGGACAAAAGCCTAAGGTTGGGGGAGTACGTATTTCTCACCGACATTACATTCATGTTCACACACTCATGCCAGTTGTCGGTGCTCGTACTTTTTCATTGTACTATCCATGCTACTTTATTTTCCTTTTTCTCGCTTTCTTCTTGTGTGCCTGAATAACCTTAAGAACAACTAAAAAATTTAGTTGTAGCTTTTAGCTAGTTTACTTTCCATGCCTGTAGTAGTAATAATTAAAAGAAAACCCCAAAAGATTTCTCGTTCTTCTTTTGCTTGTTGGGAGCTTCCCATGTAAATAGTTTTATTTCTTTTCTTTGGGGGTCGAGAGGAGAAGACCACGATGAAAATGTTGAAGTGGCTCTTATATGCATAATTGTTCATTTAACCAGGAGCCCATATTACCTTGTCTTCTCCCTTGAATTAAATGCTTGCAGATTCCGGCTTAGTCCAATGCACGTGCACTATTATTATTATTATCCACACCGTTAGGTCGTGCAAGTGAAAGGCAATAATGACGATATATGATGGACTGATTGAGATGAGAGAAGCTGGTATGAACTCGACCTCTCTTGTTTTTGTAAATATGATTAGTTCATCGTTCCCGATTCAGCCTATTATGAATGAAACATGTTTGCAATGACAAGTAGAGATTATAGTTGCTCATGCCATGCATAATTAGCTAGGAGTTTATAATGGTTTACCTTGCGTGCCAACATGATATTAAAATGGTTGTGATGTGGTATGACAGGGTGGTATTCTCCTTTGAACGATTCGAGTGGCTTGACTTGGCACATGTTCACACATGTAGTTGAAACGAAATCAACATAGCCTCCACGATATTTATGTTCATGGTGAATTATATCCTCCTCATGCGTGCACTCATTGTTGATTAATTTTAATGCAAGTTCATGACTGTTGTCGCTCTCTAGTTGGTCACTTCCCAGTCTCTTTGTAGCCTTCACTTGTACTAAGCGGGAATACTGCTTGTGCATCCACTTCCATAAACCCCAAAGTTATTCCATACGAGTCCACCGTACCTTCCTATATGCGGTATCTACCTGTCGTTCCAAGTAAATTTGTATGTGCCAAACTCTAAACCTTCAAATGAAATTCTATTTTGTATGCTCGAATAGCTCATGTATCAACTAGGGTTGTATGTATCTTCCATGCTAGGCGGGTTATTCTTAAGAGGAGTGGACTCCGCTCCTCATTCACGAGAAAATGGCTGGTCACCGGGATGCCCAGTCCCATGCTGAAACCAAATCAAAATAATTGCAAACAAAACTCCCCCAGGACTGTTGTTAGTTGGAGGCACCCGTTGTTTCGGGCAAGCCATGGATTGATGCTTGTTGGTGGTGGGGGAGTATAAACTTTACAATTCTGCTTGGGAACCGCCTATATGTCTGTAGCATGGAAGATATAGAGATCTCTCGGTTGTTATGTTGACAATGAAAGTATGCCACTCAAAATATTAGTTATCTCTATTTCAAAATCGAGCTCTGGCACCTCTACAAATCCCTGCTTCCCTCGGGGAAGGGCCTGTCTATTTACTTTTATGTTGAGTCATCCTCCTCTTATTAAAAAGCACCAGTTGGAGAGCACCGCTGTCATTTGCATCCATTACTATTAATTTATATTGAGTATGACTATGACTGGATCTCTTTTACCATGAATTACAATGTCTAGCCAGTCCTTGATCTTCAGAGCTGCTCTGCATTTATGTTTTGCGGTCTCAGAAAGGGCTAGCGAGATACCCTCTTGTTATATCATATTATGATTGTTTTGAGAAATTGTTGTCATCCGAGATTTATTATTATTGCTCGCTAGTTGATTATGCCATTGATATGAGTAAACATGAGACCTAAATGTTATTGTGAATATGGTTAGTTCATAATCTTTGCTGAAAACTTGAATGCTGGCTTTACGTATTTACAACAAGAGCAAACAGAGTTTGTAAAAGTTTTTCTATATCACTTTCAGTTTGTCAACTGAATTTCTTGAGGACAAGCAAAGTTTTAAGCTTGGGGGAGTTGATACGTCTCCAACTTATCTACTTTTCCAAACACTTTTGCCCTTGTTTTGGACTCTAACTTAAATGATTTGAATGGAACTAACCCGAACTGACGTTGTTTTCAGCAGAATTGCCATGGTGTTATTTTTATGCAGAAATAAAAGTTCTTGGAATGACCACAAACTTCACAGAGAATATTTTTGGAATTTATAAAAAATACTGGCGAAAGAATCAAGACCAGGGGGCCCACACCCTGTCCACGAGGGTGGGGGTGCGCCTGCCCCCTAGGCGCGCCCCCTATCTCGTGGGCCCCTAGAGGCTCCACCGACCTCAACTCCAACTCTATATATTCACGCCTGGGGAGAAAAAAATCAGAGAGAAGGATTCATCGCGTTTTATGATACGGAGCCGCCGCCAAGCCCTAATCTCTCTCGGGAGGGCTGATCTGGAGTCCGTTCGGGGCTCCGGAGAGGGGAATCCGTCGTTGTCGTCATCATCAACCATCCTCCATCACCAATTTCATGATGCTCACCGCCGTGCGTGAGTAATTCCATCGTAGGCTTGGTGGACAATGATGGGTTGAATGAGATTTATAATGTAATCGAGTTAGTTTTGTTCGGGTTTTATCCCTAGTTTCCATTATGTTTTGAGATTGATGTTGCAATCACTTTGCTATGATTAATGCTTGTCACTAGGGCCCGAGTGCCATGATTTCAAATCTGAACCTATTATATTTTCATGAATATATGTGAGTTCTTGATCCTATCTTGCAAGTTAATAGCCTTCTATGTGTTATGATCCGGCAACCCCGAAGTGACAATAATCGGGACCACTCCCGGTGACGACCATAGTTTGAGGAGTTCATGTATTCACTAAGTGTTAATGCTTCGGTCCGGTACTCTATTAAAAAGAGGTCTTAATATCCCTTAGTTTCCAATAGGACCCCGCTGCCACGGGAGGGTAGGACAAAAGATGTCATGCAAGTTCTTTTCCATAAGCACGTATGACTATATTCGGAATACATGCCTACATTACATTGATGAACTAGAGCTAGTTCTGTGTCACCCTATGTTATAACTGTTGCATAAAGAATGGCATCCGACATAATTATCCATCACTGATCCAATGCCGACGAGCTTTTCACATATTGATCTTTGCTTAGTTACTTCACCATTGCCACTATTACAATTACTACAAAACTGCTACTGTTACTGTTGCCACCGTTACCGTTACTTGCATATACTTTGCTACTAAATACTTCGCTGCAGATATTAAGTTTTCCACGTGTGGTTGAATTGACAACTCAACTGATAATACTTGAGAATATTCTTTGGCTCCCCTTGTGTTGAATCAATAAATTTGGGTTGAATACTCTACCCTCGAAAACTGTTGCGATCCCCTATACTTGTGGGTTATCAGCCCCGACGCATGTTGCCAATCCACTGGACGATTATGTACCTGAGGAAGACGAAGCAAAGGCGGGCGCTAAGGAGTGAGCTTTGGTGCATGTCATTTTTTGGATGGGGAGGCTCTTCGATTCAGGGCCTCTATACTCTTGTAATGCAGTTGTGTTCGTGTTATTCCTGCACAACAAATTCATTTTATCATGATTCTTATGTCCTTTCATGGGGTATGTTTTTTTGCAAAGGCATCTTTTACTTCTATGTGTATCATGCTTGTTTTCCCCATATCGTTAGGTGCTCCCGGGATCGATGCGCACCGGCGATGAGGTTCTTGGAGGGTCCGAGTCCTTCCTCATGGTGTGCGCATCGCCCCGTGGGTTTCACGGGCTTGTAGGCACCAAACTCTACGGCCCCGAGTTTCGATCGGGTTACCTTTAGGAGTGCTGTAACGTATTTCCCATGATGTTTTCATCTTCATTTGCACGTTGGGAACCTGTCCGGGGTACTTGGCTTTTTGGACCGACACTTCCCGGGGCCAACCATACACCCAAACAATGCCTCATTAATAGTCAGGAAAAGTATGATAGGCACTTAAGCGCAGTAGACCCTTTTTATTAAAACATGAAAGTATAAGAGCGCAAGGAAACTTAGACTTGTTTTTGCCCCCCCTTTTTTGCTTCCCGTATCTCCCGGGAACCTTGCGCCAGTCCTAACTCCATCAGCCGTTGCGATGGTCGTCCGGGATTTGTGGTGTCAATAATCTTGCGACGTAGGGGCGATGACGTGCCCATGCCTTCTTTAGCTACTCCCGTATCTTCCTTCCCGTTATCCCTTAGTTCCTTCCAGAGTCTTCTGTATACCTCACTTACCTTTACCATCAGGAGACCGAGGTGTTCTTTTCTTCTCAAGGACCGGGGGATTGACCGGAGGCGGTCACTGATACGTCTCCAACGTATCTATAATTTTTTATTGTTCCATGTTATTATATTATATGTTTGGATGTTTTATATGCATTAATATGCTATTTTATATGATTTTTGGGACTAACCTATTAACCTAGAGCCGAGTGCCAGTTTATGTTTTTTCCTTGTTTAAGAGTTCTGCCGAAAAGGAATACCAAACGGAGTCCAAACGGAATAAAACTTTCGCCATGATTTTTCTTGGAGCAAAAGACACCCAGGAGACTTGGAGTACAAGTCAGAGGAGCCGCGAGGCGGTCACAAGTGTGGAGGGCACGCCCCCCAACCTTGTGGGCCCCTCAAGAGTCCCCTGACCTAGATCTTCCTCCTATATATACTCTTATACCCTAAAAACATCCAGGGGAGCAACGAAACCACTTTTCCACCGTCGCAACCTTCTGTACCCATGAGATCCCGTCTTGGGGCCTTTTCCGGCATCCTACCAGAGAGGGAATCGATCACAGAGGGCTTCTACATCAACACCATTGCCTCTTCGATGAAGCGTGAGTAGTTTACCACAGACCTATGGGTCCATAGCTAGTAGCTAGATGGCTTATTCTCTCTCTTTGATTCTCAATACAAAGTTCTCCTCGATGTTCATGGAGATCTATTCGATGTAATACTCTGTTGCGGTGTGTTTGCCGAGATCCGATGAATTGTGGATTTATTATCAAGTTTATCTATGAATATTATTTGAATCGTCTCTGAATTCATATATGCATGATTTCATATATTTGCAAGTCTCTTCGAACTATCGATTTAGTTTGACCAACTAGATTGGTTTTTCTTGCAATGGGAGAAGTGCTTAGCTTTGGGTTCAATCTTGCGGTGTCCTTTCCCAGTGACAGCAGGGGCAGTAAGGCACGTCTTGTATTGTTGCCATCGAGGATAAAAATATGGGGTTTTCATCATATTGCTAGAGTTAATTCCTCTACATCATGTCATCTTGCCTAATGCGTTACTCCGTTCTTTATAAACTTAATTCTCTAGACGCATGCTGGATAGCGGTCGACATGTGGAGTAATAGTAGTAGATGTAGAATCGTTTCGGTCTACTTCACACGGACGTGATGCCTATATTCATGATCATTGCCTTAGATATCGTCATAACTTTGAGCTTTTCCATCAATTGCTTGGCAGTAATTTGTTCATCCACCGTAATATTTTCTATCTCGGCAGAAGCCTCTAGTGAAACCTATGGCCCCCGGGTCTATTTTACATCATATTAGTTTCCCATAAACTTGCCAATTTCTTTCGCCATTATTTTACTTTGTAATCTTTACTTTCCATTCCGTATATCAAAAATACCAAAAATATTACTTTACCATTTATCATCTCTATCAGATCTCATGTTGCAAATAACCGTGAAGAGTTGACAACCGCTTATCGCATTGGGTTCAAGGTTGGTGTTTGTTTGTGCAGGTCTTCGGTGAGTTGAGCGTAGTCTCCTACTGGATTGATACCTTGGTTATCAAAAACTAAGGGAAATACTTACTCTACTTTGCTGCATCACCCTTTCCTCTTCAAGGGAAAAACCAACGCAAGCTAAAGAGGTAGCAGGAAGAATTTCTGGCGCCGTTGCCGGGGAGATCTACATCAAGTCAAGACATACCAAGTACCCATCATAAACTCTCATCCCTCGCATTACATTATTTGCCATTCGCCTCTCGTTTTTCTCTCCCCCACTTCTAAAACAATTTTCGAAAAGATTTGCCTTTTCTTCGCCCCTCTTCCGTTCGTCTTCTTCGCTTGCTTTTTGTGTCCTCGTGTGTTGGATTGCTTGATTTGTCTCGATGGCTCAAGATAATACTAAATTGTGTGACTTTTTAACACCAATAATAATGATTTTATTAGTACTCCGATTTCTCCTGATGCTAATGCGGAATCTTGTGAAATTAACAATGCTTTGCCGAATCTTGTTATGAAAGATCAATTTTTCGGCCTTCCCAATGAAGATGCCGCATCCCATCTGTCGTGGTTTTGTCACGGCAGATGTCCTAGTGTGAGGACTTAGTCGTGGAGCCATCGCAATGTAGTTAGCTTAAAGGGGTTAAAGCGGGACAAAGGACGCAAGGAGTTTATACTGGTTCGGCACCTTGCGGTGAAGGTAAAAGCCTAATCCAGTTGTGGTGGAATTGCTAGGGTTTCGATGACCAGGGAGCGCATACGCTTTGCCTGGCTCTCTATCTGTTGTTTCTTGTCCCTAAACCGCTGCCGGGTCGTCCCTTTATATACATAGGTTGACGCCCGGCGGTTCACGGAATCTCGGCCGGCTCATAAACGTGTCCGGCTCGCTTTCTACCCTTTCCTATCTTACAACACAAGTCATACATCATATGGCGGTTTACATCTACGGGCCCTAATCTGCCTTTGGGCTTTGGGCCTTCTTGTTAATCTCCTCCGTAAAGCGCCATATTCCTTGTCTTCATGGGCTTCAATATGAGTAAATCACTATGAGTATAACTCGGCCCCTCCTGGGCGGTTTATACTCAATAGTTATATCCCCAACATTAGGCCCCAGGTTGATTTGAACTTGTTCATGTAAATCTTCAACACTTAGAAAAATTCCTTCAATACCTTCGCGAAAACTTTGTAACTCGCCGTGACGTCATCTTCCAAGATCATGATAATCCGCCATGACGTCATCTGCCACTAACTTTACACATAGCTAAAATCTTTTAATGCATCTCCTTTTCTTTAATGAATCTCCAAAGATCGAGGCGTCCGCACGCCTACAGATCCTTTTTTGGCCTCCTCGATTCCCGCGCTTGCCTCTTATCCATTTGCCTTATAAATAGGGTTGAGGGTCTCTTTCACTCCCCCCCCCGTGCCTCTTCGCTTCGTCTTCTTCCTTGCATCGACCTAGCGCTCGAGCTCAGCCGCCGCCGTCAAGCCTCATCTTCGACCTCAACTCCGGCTGCTGCATCACCCTGAACGCACCAGAAATCGCGGCGCCTCTCCACTGTTCCATCAGCATCAGTAAGCCTTCCTTTCTTCCGCCATAGATCTGTCATTAGGGTTTCAACGTTCTTCGGTGTTCGTTGGTGTTCGTCACTGTGTAATGGTTCCTTGACTCAAACCTCGATGTTTTTCCTGTATGGCGATGGCCATAGTTCCTCTTTTTCATCAGTGCATCTCGTTTAAGTAGAAAATCCGATCTGAACCTTCATCAACTGCTCCTGTACCAATATTTAGGTCTGAATACATTTTCTTTTTCTAACACGCGGTAGATCCAAAACTATAATGCCAATCTGCGAAACCTGTTTTTCATCACTTAGTCATTTTTCAACTTTAGATCTATACCTTCAACACCTGCATAGGCGGTTTAACTTTAGAAAATGATAACCCGCCAGGTACCATTAGTCCCCTCTTAAACCGCCAATCGGTTATTCATTTCTGTCTCTGGTTTAACAATCTTGCATGCTTTAACAATTTATGTCTCTTAACCTGTAACACTTCATGCTTGCCAATCATGAATCTTATACCGGCATAAATCTTCCTTCAGGTTATTGCACAAATGGACAAGTCTTTTTATGCTTGCAATTGGGTTCCTTCCCGGGTTACTGAAGAACAACTGAACGGGTGCGTTGCAACCGACGCTTTAGCAAAAAAGGAAGTTATCCACGTGAGAGCCCCTGGTCCAGAAAATCCTCCTGAGCCCAAGGATGGAGAAGTAATTGTGTTCGATGATCATCTGGGTCGAGGGTTTAGCCATCCCGGATCAAATTTTTTCCGTGATATGCTTGCTAGCTTCCAACTCCGCCCACAAGATATCGGACCTAACTCTGTGTCCAATATTTGTAATTTTCAAGTGTTTTGCGAGGCTTATCTGCAAGATGAACCCACTGTTGACCTGTTTAGAGACTTCTTTAATTTAAACCGCTGGACTGAATTTACGGACGGGCCAAATACTGAACTTGGCGGGGTTTCAATGCAGAAAAGGAAGGATGTCAGCTTCCCTCACGCCAAACATCATAGTCACCCCAAAGACTGGAACCAGACTTGGTTCTATTGCCGAGATACATCTCCAGCTGATGAGAACCCCTGCCGGATTATCGTGCTCACCGGCTTACCAACACACATCCATTTCCCCAAAGGTTGTCTGCAAAGGAATGGGCCAACTATTCACCGCAGCTTTCAAAGCTCATAGCCTTTGTTGCGAACGGTTTAACATGCATTGACTTTGTTCGTTGCTGGATATCCTGGAGCATTCTGCCTTTAAGCCGTCGCCCCAGTTTATGTGCGAGTACACAGGGGACTTAAAAGATCCTCAACAGCATATCGACATTCAGCTAACTGAGGCTGAAATTACAGAAGCTGCTAAAAAGATACTGGATGAACGAGTGGCTGTCTGCAGCAAAACAGGGCTTAGTCCCTTTTGCGTTGCCAATAAACCGCTAGCTGTAAGAATGATTAGCTCTTGTTTTAATACGGTCCTTTTAAATATTTCCTTATAACTTTTTTCAATCTTTGACAGGGTGATGATCCGTTTTGGAAGAAGAAGCCGCGGGATAAACCAGCGAAAACCCCTCGTGTCAAGACTAAGGTCACCAAGAAGCCTGCCAAAAAGAATACCGCCAACTCCACCGATTTAAACTTTGATGATGACGATGAAAATCACGAGTCAGAGGTAGAACTTGATTCACTTGGTTCCTTCTTCGTACATCTTATTTATAATGATTATTATCAGGAGGACGCAGAGGCTAGTCAAGCTGGTGACGTAGAGGTAATTATTCTTTCCTCCGGCTCAGAACCTCTGCCAACTCTAAAAACTCGTCAAGCAAACCGGAAATTAAGATTTTCTCACCCTCTAGCTCACATGGATCCAAACTTTCTTTTGAAGAAACAGCAACACGAAGCTTGCCGCATAACCCGGCATAGCGGCCATGTGGTAACTTCTTCCGGTTTACCGAACACGCCAGTTCGTAAGTGTCGCCCAGAGGTCTCTTATAATTCTGCCCCACGTTATCCTAAGGCGGGTTATTTCCGGCAACCTCTTACTCCATCTGATTCAAATTTCAGGGAACTTCCCATTCCTCTTCTGGCGAATCAAGAGAGACGCAACTTCCAACCCTTAAAACGGTTCCTGGGTAAGCATGTTTAAACTAACCCTTAATATTTTTTGCTTTACTCACTATACGAACCTTTGTGTTTGTTCCTTTCAGTGCCAAGCCCAGACCCAGCAAAAAGGCCAAGTTGAATAAACCGGCTGATGATAACCCGGCCACTGAACCAGAGAAGATCCCAGAACAGCTTGAGCCAACTGCTGATGCTATTCTTGATGATCCGCCGCTGCAACATCATGAAACCTTTTCTGAACAGATGGAAGATCCCACAGGCCACGCTGCTGGCCCGCCAAGCCCGGCTAAAGCTGCAGATAAACCGCCAAGCCCAGTCAAAGCGGCTGATGACAAAGCGGATGATGTTATTGTTACTGGCTTTCGCTACACAACTCCTGGCAACCCCGTTGCTTTATCAAAACATAGTGCCAAGGAATACTTTGTTGCTGTGGATAAGGGCAAGTGGAAAATAGATTTGGAAAACTATGCCCACCTCAGCGCCCAAGATATCCACTCTGGGTTTTTAAACTGTCTGTACACAAGCCGCGACTATGAAGCCGGTTTAGTGAACCTGATGAAAGAGCGATATGAGGTAAATACTGTTAACTCTGCATAATTGTTTCTCCCTTGTGTCCAATTTCTAATACCAACTCCAGTAGCCCCCAAGGGCCGGTTTATGATATCAATGTAAACCGGGACTTTGTAATACTTCAACTTTTGCCTGCGTATCCCCCAAGGGCCAGTTTATCTTTTCAAGATGAACCGGGACTTTAGAGTATTAATCTTTCAACTTTTGCCTGTGTAGCCCCCAAGGGCCTGTTTATCTCTTCAAGATGAATCGGGACTGTATTATTGAGCAACTATACATTAGCCCCCAAGTGCCAAGAATAATAGTTGAATTGATCTTGGGACTTGTAAGAAAATTTTGATAAGAAGCAATAGGCATTAGCCCCCAAGTGCCAAGTGTATAACTTGTTATGTGCTTGGTACTTCAAATAAATGCTGCCAACTGATAACATGTATGTCTCTTATAGGCTAAGCTTAGCAAAAAGGAATCTCAAACCGCTGACCTTCAAGAAAATATCAAGTCCCAACAAGCAGAAACCTCCAAAGCCAAAGAGGAGCTGACCAGTGCCTTAGCAGCCATGGAGAAAGTGAAGGAAAACTTCAAGATGGAATGGGCAGACTGGGACATAGAGAAAGCCACATTGCAAAAGAGGGCTGAGGATGCAGAAGCAGCCCTTAATCCGGTGGTAGAAGAGCTGACTGGTTTGAAGCGGCAAATAAATGCCATGACCACTTCTGTGTTTGGTAAGTATCCTTATTATAAGCTTGTAACATGTATTATCCCATAAACTGCCGGTTTATCAACGTGCGTAATGATGCAGGATCTCGCATTACCCATCTGGGCTCTGATATGCAGAAGAAATTGAAGGCTACCTATACTCTTATAGAGCAATTATATACCGGCGCGCAACGGATCATCTGTACTGCCTCTCATAACAAACCGCTCCCAACCTTGATCAAGGAAACAGTAGAGAGGCTGTCAATGCTGCCTGCCCAGTTTGAGGAGTTAAAAAGACCAGCTGCAAGGGCAGCTGCTCCGACCGCACTAGCCCGGGCTAAAGCATGGATATCAGATCTTGACCCGGCTGACGTGGGAAATGGCTATCCGAGCATAAAGGAGGACGGATCAGATTTTGACAATGATGATCTCCAAGCTTTGATGAAGGAAATGCGCCCATTAGCTAGCAAATTGGCTGAAGAGACTGATCTTTCTCATTACCAGTCGATTTACGACGCCGATAACAAACGGGTTAATGCGCCAACTTATGATGTGCAAAATCTTATCCCGCCAATCCGTAAGCATACCTATGCCCTTGATGTTGAACCGTCCACCCTTATAAGTGATGAAGTTGTCTTCCAAGCCTTAACTGGGATTGACTGGGCAACCATTGACTTCCGGCCACTGGGTGGAGAGGAGGAGGATGAACCGGCGCAGGATGATCCACAACCTTCAGGTCTTCCCGGCGAAGATTCATGATCCGGAGGCCGGTTGAACTTTTGCATACTGCGACACTTGTGAAAAAACAATTATCCTTTTGGGCATCAAAGCGCCTTGTAATAGGCTAGTTTAAACGCTTGGTCTGCTATGCCATCGTGCATATTCACTTTGCATGACACTGTTAATCCGCCATGATTAAGATATGCTATGTCTACTTATGATCCTGAACAACTTATTCAACCTGTTCCTGCATATAAGATGTTTAAAGTGTCCTGGCGGTTTACCGCTAGACGGGTCATAATGCCCAACATATAACCAGGGTTTATAACCAAGGCTGTGTTTAGAAATAACCAAATATGAAATATATCATACCTGTAATATTGAACCACGTTGTTGGTTTACCAACTTATGGTGGTGAGGGTGATAACCCAAATCCGGAATATTGATAAGTCCTCCTATGTTTTGCCGGTTTATAGCAAAGCTGGACCGGTTTAAATAAACACCGGATTATCCTTATATCATAATGGTGACTTGTAGTCGAAATCCAAACCGGGTTAATAAACACCGGATTATAGCTGAGTATATGCTGATGACTTATAATCGAAAGCCAAGCCGGGTCAATAGACACCAGCAATCTTTTAAGTTTGTTCGGCCGACTGATAGTCAACAGCCAGACCGGGTCAATCAACACCGGATTAGTATAAACTTCATCAAAATAAATCTCAAAAAGAAAGATTGCAAAAGAAAACATACAAGAAGCGAGGCTTTTCATGGGCTGCCAGGCCACCGAGTTAAACCATTTGACAAAGCCTTATAAGATGGACCTCACATTAACCAATCGTCATTTTAACTAAGACAAGTTCAGGGTTTGTATAAGATTGACTTGTCAAACGTTCGACGGGTCGTACCAGGATTACCTGGGCAGAGTGACTTACTTAAAAAGGCAGGATAACCCGTGGTTTTAGGTGAATACACCTGGCTTCCAAGCCTGGCTTTTATAGCCTATTACAAGGTTATAGACTCTGCGTTCTTTCAGAATAAAGAGCCCCCAAGCAATATTTTGAGATGTGCTCAATGGGCGCCTATGTTTGAGTTGTGCTTTGCAACAGACTCTCTTTGGCCCCTATTGACTTTGGGTAACAAGCCCCCAATTTTTTTTATGTGGCCTATAAGCCGGATCAATGGGTAATCAAAACTCCGCTTTATAAACAGAAGCCCCCATGTAACCAAAAAACTTTCAAGGAAGAACGGCAGAGGCCCCGCTTTAGCAGGGATGCCGGTTTATTTTATTGATCATCATAATATATACATTGTCAAGAATATGTACATAAGAGGAGCTTATGGCTCAGGTGTAGTAAGGCCGAAGATGAGCGATATTCCACGGCTGGTGGGTCTCCTCCTCCGATTTACGTGAGTCTTTCTGCTCTCGAACATCGATAAGGTAGTATGACCCGTTGTGCCGATTCTTGCTGACCACAAAGGGTCCTTCCCAAGGCGGGGATAACTTGTGCATATCAGTCTGATCCTGGATGAGCCGGAGCACCAGATCGCCTTCTTGAAAAGTTCTGGTTTTAACCCGGTGGCTGTGATAACGACGCAAATCCTGCTGGTAAATCGCCGAACGAGCCGCTGCAATATCATGCTCCTCATCTAACAAGTCAAGTGTTTCCTGACGTGCTTTCTCATTGTCAGCTTCAACATAAGCCGCCACACGGGGCGAGTCATGATGGATGTCACTAGGGAGAACCGCCTCTGCTCCGTAAACCATGAAAAAAGGTGTGTAACCCGTAGATCTGTTGGGTGTGGTATTGATGCTCCATAACACAGAAGGTAACTCCTCCACCCAACAACCCGGCGACCATTGTAAAGGAACCATAAACCGGGGCATGATGCCTCTCAGGATCCCTTGATTGGCTCTCTCCACTTGACCATTAGATTGGGGGTGATCCACTGATGACACGTCAAGCCGGATGTGCTCATGTTGACAAAATTCTTTCATAGCACCCTTGGACAGATTAGTGCCATTATCAGTTATGATACTGTGTGGAAAACCAAACCGGAAAATCACCTTCTTGATGAACTGAACCGTCGTGGCCACATCACACTTACTGACTGGCTCTGCCTCCACCCACTTAGTGCACTTATCAACCGCCACTAGAAAGTGGGTCTTCTTATCCTTGGACCTCTTAAAGGGCCCAACCATATCCAGCCCCCAAGTTGCAAACGTCCAAGTGATTGGAATCATCCTCAATTCCTGAGCCGGAACATGAGCTCGACGTGAAAATTTCTGACAACAATCACACTTTTTCACCAAGTCCTCAACATCAGCATGAGCCGTCAGCCAATAGAAGCCATGATGAAAAGCTTTAGCTACCAGGGACTTTGAACCGGCGTGGTGACCACAATCTCCTTCGTGGATCTCACGCAAAATCTCACAACCTTCTTCAGGAGATACGCAACGCTGAAACGCCCCTGTTACACTGCAATGATGCAATTCTCCATTGATAATGGTCATTGACTTGGATCGCCGGATTATCTGCCTGGCCAAGGTTTCATCCTCCGGTAACTCGCCCCGGTTCATATACGCCAAATATGGGACTGTCCAATCTGGGATAACATGAAGAGCCGCCACCAACTGAGCCTCCGTGTCAGGAATAGCCAAATCCTCCTCTGTTGGTAGCTTGACCGACGGGTTATGCAAGACATCCAGAAAAACATTGGGTGGCACCGGTTTACGTTGGGAACCCAAACGGCTTAAAGCGTCCGCCGCTTCATTCTTTCGCCGGTCCACATGGTCAACCTGATAACCCTTGAAGTGACCAGCCACAATATCCACCTCTCGTCGATACGCCGCCATGAGCGGATCCTTGGAATCCCAAGTACCAGACACTTGTTGAACTACCAGGTCCGAGTCACCAAAGCACTTAACCCGGCGTAAATTCATCTCCTTAGCAATTCGAAGACCATGGAGTAAGGCCTCATATTCAGCTGCATTGTTAGTGCAAGGGAACAATAAACGGAGAACATAACAAAACTTATCACCTCGTGGGGAAGTTAACACAACTCCAGCCCCCGAGCCCTCCAATTGCATGGACCCATCAAACTGAATAGTCCAATAAGTGTTATCCGGCTTTTCTTCCGGCGCCTGCAACTCCATCCAGTCATTGATGAAATCCACAAGCGCTTGGGACTTGATTGCCGTACGAGGCATATACTTTAACCCGTGAGGTCCAAGCTCAATGGCCCATTTGGTAACCCGGCCAGTTGCTTTCCTGTTTTGGATTATATCTCCCAAAGGGGCAGAACTGACCACAGTGATGGGATGACCCTAAAAATACTGCTTAAGCTTCCGACTTGCCATGAAAACTCCATACACCAGCTTCTGCCAATGTGGGCACCTCTGCTTGGACTCCATAATGTAACGCCCACGATGCGGCTATATCTCCCACGTGTCGAGGCACGACTTAGAGGCATAACCGCATTGTGGTTTTGTCGCACGAAGGGTCATCTTCACACAATCCCATGTAATGAACAAGAATGGGATAAAGAGTTGGCTTACAATCGCCACTTCACACAATACATAAATAAAACATACATCATTCAGAGTACACACATAGGTCCGACTATGGAACCAAAAGAAAAGAAGACAACCCAACTGCTAGATCCCTGATCGTCCCAACTGGGCACCACTACTGATCAAAAAGGAAACAAACAACACAACGGACAAGATCTTCATCGAGCTCCCACTTGAGCTCAGTTGCGTCATCTGCACTGGTCTCATCGGCACCTGCAACTGTTTTGGAAGTATCTGTGAGTCACGAGGACTCAGCAATCTCACACCCGCGAGATCAAGAGTATTTAAGCTTATAGGAAAGGATGGTGTAATGAGGTGGAGCTGCAGCAAGCACTAGCATATATGGTGGCTAACATACGCAAATGAGAGCGAGAAGAGAAGCAACGAAACGATCGTGAACTAGCAATGATCAAGAAGTGATCCTGAACTCCTACTTGCGTCAAAAATAACCCAAGAATAGTGTTCACTTCCCGGACTCCGCCGAGAAGAGACCATCACGGCTACACACGCGGTTGATGCGTTTTAAATAAGGTCAAGTGACAAGTTCTCTACAACCGGATATTAACAAATTCCCATCTGCCACATAACCGCGGGCACGGCTTTCGAAAGATACTACCCTGCAGGGGTGTCCCAACTTAGCCCATTATAAGCTCTCACGGTCAACGAAGGATAAACCTTCTCCCGGGAAGACCCGATCAGTCTCGGAATCCCGGTTTACAAGACATTTCGACAATGGTAAAACAAGACCAGCAAAGCCACCCGGATGTGCCGACAAATCCCGATAGGAGCTGCACATATCTCGTTCTCAGGGCACACCGGATAAGTCAAGCGACGAGTAAAACCAGACCTCGAGTTTCCCCGAGGTGGCCCCGCAGGCTGCTCGGTTCGGACCAACGCTCGAAGGAGCACTGGCCCGGGGGGGTCTAAAATAAAGATGACCCTTGAGTCTGCAGAACCCAAGGGAAAAAGGGGATAGGTGGTAGCAAATGGTAAAACCAAGGTTGGGCCTTGCTGGAGGAGTTTTATTCAAAGCGAACTGTCAAGGGGGTCCCATAAATCACCCAACCGCGTAAGGAACGCAAAATCAAGGAACATAACACCGGTATGACGGAAACTAGGGCGGCAAGAGTGGAACAAAACACCAGGCATAAGGCCGAGCCTTCCACCCTTTACCAAGTATATAGATGCATTAATTAAATAAGAGATATTGTGATATCCCAACATAAACATAATCCAACATGGAGCAATCTTCATCTTCACCTGCAGCTAGCAACGCTATAAGAGGGGCTGAGCGAAGCGGTAACATAGCCAAACAACGGTTTGCTAGGAAGGTGACAAAGGTTAGAGGTTCATGGCAATTTGGGAGGCTTGAAGAGCAAGTGAATAGGTAGCGCAGCATAGCAATAGAGCGAACAACTAGCAAGCAAAGATAGAAGTGATTTCGAGGGTATGGTCATCTTGCCTGAGATCCCGCAAAGAAGAAGAACGAGTCCATGAAGAAGACAAACGGATGTAGTCGAACGAATCCTCACAACTCCGGAACGAAACCGAAGGTAACCAGAGAAGCAAACCGGAAAGAAACAAACAACATAGTAAACAACCATCACAGAAACATGGCATGATGCACAATCAAGTATGATGCATGTCCGGTTTAATGAGGCATGGCATGGCAAAGTGCAACAAACAACACTACAAATTAAGTGGAGCTCAATATGCAACGAGTTGCAAATTGACGAAACACCACGTCAATTATTTAGTTCTCTCTCATTATGTACTCGACCATATTAAATGTTGATTACCATGGCAAGAGGTGAAGCATAATAAACTATCTATTTCAGGCAATTTAAAAGAGGCCGGAACAACAAACAACAATTCCGATAAATCCTCATGTCATAATTTAGATTTGGTACTGTACTGCCATAAACGCAATTTTAATATTGTTAAACAGCAAAATGAAGTGAACCATGTTAATCTATGCATTTTTCTACCCCATTTACATATATAATTTATTAAAATCCGAGCTACGGTTATTTAGTTAAGAATTAAATCATTTTAACATGGCATTTATGCAAATTTAAACAAACATCATTTTAAACAATTTTAAACATGGATGAGAGTGGCATATTATTAAACTACATAAATTTCTGAGCATTTTACATATTTAGTTTGTTTTAATCCGATGCACGGTTGTGGAGTTATTATATGCATGATGTATGAGGGGTTTTCTGCAAATCTGTCATTCACTGGATAAATAGGCAAATTCGTAGAACCAGGAAAAAACATAATAGCTCGAATCTGCTGGAACTGGGCTGCTCGCCACGGGCTGAGGCCCAGGTTGGCGGAGAGGGAGGCCGGCAGGGGGATCTCGCAGCGGGTGGCTGGGCCGTGGCGCGGCCCACGAGCGCGTGGGAGGCTGGCCAGTTGCACGACGAGGAGGAGCGCGGTCAACGCGCACGGGCGCGGGACGAGCGACCTGCTCGTTGCTGCTCGATGCAGCCGGCGGCGACGGAGATGGAAGCAGGGGCGTGAGGCGGAGAAGTAGAGGGGCGACCGGATCTGGTGGGTCGGCGACGGAGCTCCATGGTCGGCGGGGAGGTCCACAGGTGTTCCTTGCGGGAGAGAGAGAGCCCGGAACATGAGAGAGAGAGGGAGATCGAGAGGAAACGAGGCGGGGCGGCGGTGCTGAAGACCTGAGGCGGCGGCAACCGACGGCTCCGGCAGGCGGACTCGCCGACGCAGCGAGGGGAGAGCAGCGCTCGGGCTCCCTCCCGATCCAGGTGGGATCGAGCGGGAGGCGCTCGGGCGCGGGAGGCGCACGTTCAGGCGGCGGAGATCCGGGCCTGCGCGGGCCCGAGATGGGCTCCGCGGGCCGCGGCGAAGTGGGGCGCAGGGAGGGCAGGTGGCGCGTGCTGGTTGGCTGCGGGCGACGCTGGGGGGATGAGGTGGCGCGCGGAGGTTGACCGGGACGGCGGCTTGGTGGATTTGGCGGCGACAAGTGGCGGAGCAAGGGTGGCCGGGCGCGGAATGCGAGGAGGGGCGGCGGTTGCAGGTTAGGGGAGGTTAGGGGCTAGGGTTTGCCTGATTTGGACGAGGGAGTGTCCATTTATAGGTAGGGGGCTAAGAGAGGGGGGGTTTCGGAGCCTCCGATCGCGATCCGACGGATTCGATCGCGAGGGGGGATTTGGCAGGCCTTGGTGGGCTGATTGTGGCTATGTAGAAGACCAAGGGCAGAGAGGAGAGAAAGGAAGGAGAGGCCTGATGGCAGTATGGGAGACCGAAAACGGATGCAAGTTTTAAAAACAATGACGGCAACGAGTGCCGATGCAATGCAAATGACGCGATGATGAATGCAACAAACAAATAAACACCCGACGGTCACGCAAAACATGGCAGGCGTCTAGAGCGTCGGTCTCGGGGCGTTACAACACTCCACCACTACAAGAGGATCTTGTCCCGAGATCTAGGATGGCACCGGAGAAAAAACGGAAGAGGAAGAGAAAAGGTAAAGCTAAGTTGCTTCTTTGACAAATGAGTGAAAACAAAGAACCTTGAGAGGTCGCAAAGCTTGAAGAAATGACACAACGGAGATGAACAAAATTTAAAACACTCCGTTCAGCAAGAGGAACAAGGAACATTACAAGAACCTTGTAGGTTGAAAAACATGGAAATAAGAGGTTAACGGATCAAAAGGAATATGAAAGCACACCGGAAAAAAGAGAAACAAGGAACTCCATGTGAACCTTGGAGTTTGCAAAGCTATGAATGACGAGAACAACTGACGAGAAGTACATGCGAGCACTCCGGTTGAAACGAGATGTACAAGGAACGATAATGATCAATTACGATAACGCTCCGGTTGGAAAATGGAAGGGGTACAATATGGACTTGGCAAAATGAAAGCACTTGGATGAGACTCCGGTTAGAAGAGGAATGATAGACATCAACACTCTGGTTAAAACAAGATAAAGAAGGAATGAGAATGGTATAATTTGGGCAGCACTCCGCCTGTAAATGGAAGGAATTGAACATGATCTTGACAAGATGAGAGGATACTCGATGAAATTAACAACATGTTGCCTCCGGAACTAATGAAAGAATGGCACAAGGGGTAAGAAAGATTTCAGACAGCACTCCGGTTGAGGAAGGAGACAAAACTTGATAAGATGAGAGAACTCGAAAGAAAACACGACACTCCGGTTAAATGGATAAGTAAGAAAAGAACACGATCCTCACAATTTGAGATGATGAGCGAAGAGAGCAACATCACCATGCCTCCGGAAGAAGAAAAATAGAAGATAGATCATTGGAATAAAGAATGGAGAAGAAAATGACAACACCTTCCACAAATGAATTTGGAACGTATCCTTGCAAGAAGGTTAGAACGGAGTTGTTGGAAAAACCCAACAACTAAAATAATAAGCTTGTAGTGGGCTTATGGAAAACTTCTCAAAATTATGAGGTGAGCTTCTGCCACCAACGAAAGCAAATGCTTGTTTGAGATCAACGAAGAGATGAAAACTTCTCTCGCCGAGAGGATAAGAGAAAACTTGGATCATTGATAGACACCATAATAGCAATATTCCTTAGGGAAGGTTGTAGGTGAAATATAACCCAATATAACTCCAACAAAAGATTGATTGGTTGAAAAGATCTCTTGAACGAACAGAAAATGATGGATTTAAATATGTCACTCTTGAAAACTTTGTGAATCAAGAAACACGAAGGGAAATTATCAAGAATGACATAACGCCACCTCAAAAGATAAGATAGAGAAAAATTGCACTTCGAAATGCAAGAAGAAGAATGCTTGAACTCCTCAAGACAAACATGTGTTGAACACCATGTTTATTTTATAGTAAAGCTTGACTGATCTTGAATCCAAGAGAAATCTTCAAGAACAATTGAAGAATGAAAAGAATCCTTGACGAACCACCATGTTGATCCCCCGTATAGAACTCCGGTAATAAAAGAATGATCAAACGAAATGGAAACTTGAAAAGAACTCCGGGAGAAGCCTTGCAATGATTAGATGAAGTTTTGAAATGATAAAAACGAGAAAACTTGGAACTCCGGAAAGAAAAGATGAACAACTCGAACCGAGAATGTGGTATGATGAACAACTCCGGAAAGAAGAAATTAATCACTTGGAGGAAACAAGAATAAGAATTACATTATGCTTAGCCTTCACCAATTTAGATTGATGACAAGCAACGGATTTGGCATACTACTTATTCTCGTAGAAAGGATTAAGATAGATCTAGCGCAAACTAGTGAAGGTCTTCATCGAAACACCGGTAGGATTGAAACAACGAATAAATTGATATGATAACGAGGGAAGAGAAATCTTGAACGAACCACCGCGAGAATTGAAAATGAACGAAGAAAAGATCAAGAAACACCGGGAAGAATTAGAAAATGAACGAAGATACTTGAGAGAATTTAGATACAAGTGAACGAAGAGATCACGAGCTGATTAGAGAATACTTGGACGATGCACCAGAATAATATGGAGATGACCGAAGAGACATCAATTTAGAATAATTGGAGAACGAGGCTGAAAGCTTAGAACGAAGAAATCTTCTGAAATGATGGCCTTCGGAGAATCAAACTGAAAAGACTCATGAAATACTCCGGATGGGTATGAAAAGAATTCTCACAATCGAAAACAATTATGAGAGGATGGCATAAGCTAGAACTATGAATCTTCAAGAGAACGGATAAGATTTGGAGGAAAAAAAACTCTTCTTCGGTCTTCAAATGTTGAGAATGACGATGAGAAACACCACCATGAATTGTTGAGATACCCCGGGATGAAAATTAGAAAGGTTGAACCAACGATGAAAAGAACTTGAAAGATCTTGGAGAAAGAAATATGACTGATGATAAATCATTCTTACGTCAAACTTTGAAAAGAATTTGCGAATAACTCCAGAAAAAATAGAAGAGTCAGGTAAGATCCTGGGAAAAGACCTGTGGGTTAGGGCCCACTCAAGAGAAACACCGTTGAAATGATTTAAAAGAGAGATCGCACTAGTTGAATTAAATGGTTTGAATGAGATAACAACCTCGAAATAGTTAGAATTGATGCGGAGTGGAAACACGAATCTTCAGAGATATCTTCAGCACTCCGGAACAATTGAATAGCAAGCGGGGAATGATTAAGAGATGCACCGACATGAGAAAACATTTGAAACGAGGAAAGGCTATGATCGACAAAGCTTGAATTGAATCCACCGGAGAAGAAAAGAATGAAGAATGATAAACTTGAAGAACATCTTCATGAGAACCACCGGGTAAGAACATTGATTGAAAAGAATGAAGGGACTTCACATGAATAAAATGGATACTTGGTTAAGACATCTGATTCCTTGAAGGAAAACGGTGGGAGGGTGGGAAAACAAAGGCACTTTGGGACGGATGAAACAAACACCGTTGAGAAAAGCTTAGAACTGATCTTGCGAATGTTGGAATGACTGGATGCACTTGAAGAGAAACACGCCGATTGGAAAAGAATTAACATGACGACCTCGATGATCAAGAAGGATTAGCATCCACATAGGAATATGAGAACACCGCTTAGAATAAGGTATGGAATCCACATTTGACTTCGAAGCAACTCAAATACCACAATAAAAACAAAACAAAGGATTGGCTCGCAGAATAAGCCGGAACAAACATATGATAGAGATTTCGTCCGAAATTTTCGTGGTGGGGCCCACACGGGCTCAATCGTACAGCACCATCATGTACAAGGCTGTGCACATGACATACGAAGCGTCCCCGAGTCGGCATAGCCAAGGACTCTTTAAGACACTATGAGACCACTGTAAAACCAACCGTGTACAGGCGGACCACTGGACGTCGAACCCCAATCTCATATCATGCATCTGTCGGAAAGATATCCTAAGAGCTACTTGAATTCCCACTTATAAACTCCCGAAACTTTTTGGTTATGCAATCTGGTGTTGGGGATACAGGGGACACAAAATATATCACTCAAACTAACAATACCTAGATCCAGCTGTATCCATCCGTCAACACATAACCAAGAAAACTCCGGAATCGTTTACCTCAACCTTCGAAAAGCATCCGTTATACGAGTTATGGCAATACTCCCGAACTCCCGCCCCAGTACTGGGTGGCGTCGAGGTGATCTCACCAACAACTGCATAAAAGAGATTTTGATGTCGGCGAAACTCAGGTATTCCAGAACTGCAACGATAAAATTGTGACGACAACACCTCGGAGCTCAACTCCCCGGGACACTGCCACAACCCCTAAATGTCAGGAGGCACCAAGAACAATGTTCTCGTCACAAAACCATCGGAACGATTCCAAGATACCCGCGTGATCCTAAAAAAAATTTTAGTGAAATTTGAGGAGAGAAGAGTCAAAACTTCTACGCCAGGGGACCTCACCAGAGCGACGAAGGGACTGTGGAGTAAAAAGAATCCTACTCTCTGATATATATAATCCTAAGACTCAAAACATTTTTTTCTAGACTCAACAACGTCAGCGATTCGATCAAGGAGGGGGCTCCTAAGTCGGGGATGGCTCTGATTACCAACTTGTAACGCCCACGATGCGGCTATATCTCCCACGTGTCGAGGCACAACTTAGAGGCATAACCGCATTGTGGTTTTGTCGCAAGAAGGGTCATCTTCACACAATCCCATGTAATAAACAAGAATGGGATAAAGAGTTGGCTTACAATCGCCACTTCACACAATACATAAATAAAACATACATCATTCAGAGTACACACATAGGTCCGACTATGGAACCAAAAGAAAAGAAGACAACCCAACTGCTAGATCCCTGATCGTCCCAACTGGGCACCACTACTGATCAAAAAGGAAACAAACAACACAACGGACAAGATCTTCATCGAGCTCCCACTTGAGCTCAGTTGCGTCATCTGCACTGGTCTCATCGGCACCTGCAACTGTTTTGGAAGTATCTGTGAGTCACGAGGACTCAGCAATCTCACACCCGCGAGATCAAGACTATTTAAGCTTATAGAAAAGGATGGTGTAATGAGGTGGAGCTGCAGCAAGCACTAGCATATATGGTGGCTAACATACGCAAATGAGAGCGAGAAGAGAAGCACCGAACGATCGTGAACTAGCAATGATCAAGAAGTGATCCTGAACTCCTACTTGCGTCAAAAATAACCCAAGAACCGTGTTCACTTCCCGGACTCCGCCAAGAAGAGACCATCACGGCTACACATGCGGTTGATGCGTTTTAAATAAGGTCAAGTGACAAGTTCTCTACAACGGGATATTAACAAATTCCCATCTGCCACATAACCGCGGGCACGGCTTTCGAAAGATAATACCCTGCAGGGGTGTCCCAACTTAGCCCATTATAAGCTCTCACGGTCAACGAAGGATAAACCTTCTCCCAGGAAGACCCGATCAATCTCGGAATCCCGGTTTACAAGACATTTCGACAATGGTAAAACAAGACCAGCAAAGCCGCCCGGATGTGCCGACAAATCGTGATAGGAGTTGCACATATCTCGTTCTTAGGGCACACCGGATAAGTCAAGCTACGAGTAAAACCAGACCTCGAGTTTCCCCGAGGTGGCCCCGCAGGCTGCTCGGTTCGGACCAACGCTCGAAGGAGCACTGGCCCGGGGGGGTCTAAAATAAAGATGACCCTTGAGTCTGCAGAACCCAAGGGAAAAAGGGGATAGGTGGTAGCAAATGGTAAAACCAAGGTTGGGCCTTGCTGGAGGAGTTTTATTCAAAGCGAACTGTCAAGGGGGTCCCATAAATCACCCAACCGCGTAAGGAACGCAAAATCAAGGAACATAACACCGGTATGACGGAAACTAGGGCTGCAAGAGTGGAAAAAAACACCAGGCATAAGGCCGAGCCTTCCACCCTTTACCAAGTATATAGATGCATTAATTAAATAAGAGATATTGTGATATCCCAACATAAACATAATCCAACATGGAGCAATCTTCATCTTCACCTGCAGCTAGCAACGCTATAAGAGGGGCTGAGCGAAGCGGTAACATAGCCAAACAACGGTTTGCTAGGAAGGTGACAAAGGTTAGAGGTTCATGGCAATTTGGGAGGCTTGAAGAGCAAGTGAATAGGTAGCGCAGCATAGCAATAGAGCGAACAACTAGCAAGCAAAGATAGAAGTGATTTCGAGGGTATGGTCATCTTGCCTGAGATCCCGCAAAGAAGAAGAACGAGTCCATGAAGAAGACAAACAGATGTAGTCGAACGAATCCTCACAACTCCGGAACGAAACCGAAGGTAACCAGAGAAGCAAACCGGAAAGAAACAACAACATAGTAAACAAGCATCACAGAAACATGGCATGATGCACAATCAAGTATGATGCATGTCCGGTTTAATGAGGCATGGCATGGCAAAGTGCAACAAACAACACTACAAATTAAGTGGAGCTCAATATGCAACGAGTTGCAAATTGACGAAACACCACATCAATTATTTAGTTCTCTCTCATTATGTACTCGACCATATTAAATGTTGATTACCATGGCAAGAGGTGAAGCATAATAAACTATCTATTTCAGGCAATTTAAAAGAGGCCGGAACAACAAACAACAATTCCGATAAATCCTCATGTCATAATTTAGATTTGGTACTGTACTGCCATAAACGCAATTTTAATATTGTTAAACAGCAAAATGAAGTGAACCGTGTTAATCTATGCATTTTTCTACCCCATTTACATATATAATTTATTAAAATCCGAGCTACGGTTATTTAGTTAAGAATTAAATCATTTTAACATGGCATTTATGCAAATTTAAACAACCATCATTTTAAACAATTTTAAACATGGATGAGAGTGGCATATTATTAAACTACACAAATTTCTGAGCATTTTACATATTTAGTTTGTTTTAATCCGATGCACGGCTGTGGAGTTATTATATGCATGATGTATGAGGGGTTTTCTGCAAATCTGTCGTTCACTGGATAAATAGGCAAATTCGTAGAACCAGGAAAAAACATAATAGGCCGAATCTGTTGGAACTGGGCTGCTCACCACGGGCTGAGGCCCAGGTTGGCGGAGAGGGAGGCCGGCAGGGGGATCTCGCAGCGGGTGGCTGGGCCGTGGCGCGGCCCACGAGCGCATGGGAGGCTGGCCAGTTGCACGACGAGGAGGAGCGCGGTCAACGCGCACGGGCGCGGGACGAGCGACCTGCTCGTTGCTGCTCGATGCAGCCGGCAGTGACGGAGATGGAAGCAGGGGCGCGAGGCGGAGAAGTAGAGGGGCGACCGGATCTGGTGGGTCGGCGCCGGAACCGGACGGCGACGGAGCTCCATGGCCGGCGGGGAGGTCCACAGGTGTTCCCTGCGGGAGAGAGAGAGCCCGGAACATGAGAGAGAGAGAGAGGGAGATCGAGAGGAAACGAGGCGGGGCGGCGGCGCTGAACACCTGAGGCGGCGGCAATCGACGGCTCCGGCAGGCGGACTCGCCGGCGCAGCGAGGGGAGAGCAGCGCTCGGGCTCCCTCCCGATCCAGGTGGGATCGAGCGGGAGGCGCTCGGGCGCGGGAGGCGCACGTCAGGCGGCGGAGATCCGGGCCTGCGCGGGCCCGAGATGGGCTCCGTGGGCCACGGCGAAGTGGGGCGCAGGGAGGGCAGGTGGCGCGTGCTGGTTGGCTGCGGGCAACGCTGGGGGGTGAGGTGGCGCGCGGAGGTTGACCGGGATGGCGGCTTGGTGGATTTGGCGGCGACAAGTGGCGGAGCAAGGGTGGGCGGGCGCGGAATGCGAGGAGGGGCGGCGATTGCAGGTTAGGGGAGGTTAGGGGCTAGGGTTTGCCAGATTTGGACGAGGGAGTGTCCATTTATAGGTAGGGGCTAAGAGAGGGGGGGTTTCGGAGCCTCCGACCGCGATCCGACGGATCCGATCAGGAGGGGGGATTTGGCAGGCCTTGGTGGGCTGATTGTGGCTATGTAGAAGACCAAGGGCGGAGAGGAGAGAAAGGAAGGAGAGGCCTGATGGCAGTATGGGAGACAGAAAACGGATGCAAGTTTTAAAAACAATGACGGCAACAGTGCCGATGCAATGCAAATGACGCGATGATGAATGCAACAAACAAATAAACACCCGACGGTCACGCAAAACATGGCAGGCGTCTGGAGCGTCGGTCTCGGGGCGTTACACATAAGCACCTCACTGATATAATAAACCGGCCATTGAACCGAATACTCCTTGCCAACCTCCTTGCGCTCTACTACAATGGCCACACTGACAGCCCGGGCATTGGCAGCCACATATAATAACAACGGCTCTTTATCGACCGGAGCAGCAAGGACAGGTGGCTCAGCTAACTGCTTCTTCAAGTCCTCAAACGCTGCATTAGCAGCATCACTCCAGACAAAATTGTCTGTCTTTTTCATCATCAGATATAGAGGGATAGCTTTCTCTCCCAACCGGCTGATGAACCGGCTCAACGCTGCAATACAACCCGCCAGACGCTGAACATCGTTGATACACGCCGGTTTAGCCAGAGACGTAATAGCTTTGATCTTTTCTGGATTAGCTTCAATTCCCCTGTTAGACACCAGAAAACCCAAGAGCTTGCCTGCCGGTACACCAAAGACACACTTGCCTGGATTAAGCATCATCTTATAAACCCGGAGATTATCGAAAGTTTCCTTCAAATCATCTATTAACGTCTCCTCTTTCCTGGACTTGACCACAATATCATCCACATAAGCATGAACGTTGCGCCCAATCTGATTATGAAGACAATTCTGCACACAACGCTGATAAGTCGCCTGGGCACTGTTGAGCCCAAAAGGCATAGACACGTAGCAGAAGGCTTAAAAGGGAGTTATAAAAGTTGTCTTCTCCTGGTCCTTAACTGCCATCTTGATCTGATGATAACCAGAATAAGCATCCAGAAAGCTCAGACGCTCACAGCCCATCGTCGCATCAATAATCTGATCAATACGAGGGAGAGCAAAGGGATCAGCTGGACAAGCCTTGTTCAAATCTATGTAGTCACACACATACGCCAAGTGCCATTCTTCTTAAGTACTAGCACCGGGTTAGCTAACCACTCAGGGTGAAAAACCTCCACAATAAACCCCGCTGCCAAGAGCTGGGCTACCTCCTCACCAATGGCCTTGCGCCTTTCTTCATTGAAGCGGCGAAGAAACGGCTTGACCGGTTTAAACTTGGGATCGATGTTAAGAGTGTGCTCAGCGAGTTCCCTCGGTACACCTGGCATGTCAGAAGGTTTCCATGCGAAGATGTCCCGGTTCTCATGGATGAACTCGATGAGTGCACTTTTTTATTTCGGATCCAGATTAGCGCTGATGCTAAACTGCTTGGATGAATCGCCAGGAACAAAATCAACCAACTTAGTCTCATCAGCCGATTTAAACTTCAAGGCCAGATCATGCTCTGTAGTTGGCTTTTTCAAAGAAGTCATATCCGCTGGATCAACATTGTCCTTATAAAACTTCAACTCCTCTGTTGCACAAACCGACTCAGCATAAGCCGCATCACCTTCTTCACATTCCAAAGCTATCTTACGGCTCCCATGCACCGTGATAGTCCCCTTATGACCCGGCATCTTGAGCTGCAGATAAACATAACAGGGCCTTGCCATGAACTTAGCATAAGCCGGTTGTCCAAACAGAGCATGATAAGGGCTCTTAATTTTCACCACTTCAAAGGTCAATGTATCTGATCTCGAATCATGATCATCTCCAAAAGCAACTTCCAGAGCTATCTTGCCAACTGGATACGCCGACTTACCAGGCACCACACCATGGAAAACAGTGTTTGACGGTTTAAGATTTTTATCTGTCAACCCCATGCGACGGAAGGTTTCATAATAAAGGATATTGATACTGCTCCCTCCATCCATGAGCACCTTGGTGAACTTATACCCTCCAACCTGGGGCGCCACCACCAATGCCAGATGACCCGGATTATCAACCGAGGGCGGATAATCCTCTCGACTCCACACAATGGGCTGTTCAGACCAGCGCAAGTAACGGGGCACTGCCGGTTCAACGGAGTTGACTGCTTTTTTATGAAGCTTCTGGTCATGCTTGCATAGGCTAGTGGTGAAGACATGATACTGCCCACTATTCAACTGCTTCGGGTTGCTCTGATAACCCGACTGTTGCTGTTGTTGACTCTCCTGATGATGCTGCTGGTTATAACCACCTTGGTTGCCATGATTGCCTTGATTGCCTTGAAGTCCTGAGCGAGAATTGCCTCCACCATAACCCGGCCCATGAGAACCGGGTCCTGAACCACCGCCCGGTCCATGACCATCTTGGAAAAGATTTGAGTTTTTGAACTCCCTCATAATAAAGTAATCCTTCCAGAGGTGCGTAGCTGGCCTTTCTTGCGTCCCGTGTCTTGGGCAAGGCTGCTTTAACAGGTGCTCGAGATTGATACCTGATCCTCCACTCCGTGGGGGCGGTTTACCCTTACGACGCTGGCCATTATTCTCCATGTTGGTGTTAGCCACAAAATCCAAACTATTATCCGCCTTGCGCTTACCGTTGTTTCCATGGCCCGCCGGGTTATGTTGTTGCCCTTTGGTGTTGCCGCTCTTCTTTCCCTTTCCCGGCTTTTCATCGCCAGACTCGGGGTCCTTGGTACTATCAGAGTCGGCATACTTAACCAGAGCTGCCATAAGCATCCCCATGTCATTGCAGTGACGCTTGAGCCGTCCCAACTTCAGCTTCAGAGGCGTGAACCGGCAATTGCCTTCCAATGTTAAGACTGCTGTATCGGCATTGATGCGGTCCGATGAATGCAAGATTGCTGAAACCCGGCGCACCCAGTGAGTTGTCGATTCACCTTCTTCTTGGACACAGGCGGCTAAATCCACAATTGACATGGGCTGCTTGCACGTGTCCTTGAAATTCTAGATAAACCGGGCCTTTAACTCGGCCCATGATCCAATGGAGTTAGCTGGCAAACTTTTCGGCCATGTCGGAGTAAATGGCCACGGGTAGCCTAACCGACTACCCCTGGCTCTTCAGAAAATTTATCAGGCCTTTGGGCCTTCAAGCACTCCAAGCATTTGGGCCGCCTTCCCCGGCCGGCTACCACTAAAGCCGACTCCCGGAAGGCGACCCAGCCTCACCGACTCCTCCCCAGGACGACTACGGGGTGGCCGACTCCAAGAAGCCGACCAGGAAGGACGCCGACTCCTAGGGGTCGGCCAAGATCACAACCACCCCTCCATAACGGCGACGTGACCGGGTGTGGCCACAGTGCGGCCCATGACCCCCGAAGCCCGAGGCGGGCATGGCTACAGGAGGCCGTACGGGAGGGACGTCTCCCGTGCGGCTCGGCACTGTAGCCACGCTAGCCTCGACGTCGTCCACGACCAACTCCTGTACGGCCCAAGGACTGCGGGCCCCTTCAGCTAGAGAGAGGCGTGAAGGCGGCCCAGCTTTTCCTAGTCGGCCAAGAGTATAGCCGGCCTCCAGAAGCCGGCTACTCCCTTCCTCGAAGCAGGAGCCCCATTAAGGAGACAAGACGAGGTGAGGCTACAGTGATAGCCCCCAAGGCGGCCCACTGTAGCCACGCTCACCTCGACAACGCCCTCATCATCAGAGGCGCGGCTACAGTAAGCAGCCGCCGACAAAACCCTAGGCGGTGGGACCGGCCTGTCGACCAAGTAGCCGGCAGCCGGCGGGACCCACCAGCCGGCGGGACCCAGCAGCCGGCGGAGAAGCCGGCGAGCGTAGACACTGACGGCTGGGACCAGATCCCAGTCGGATTACCATTGTACCCCCGGGGGGTAGGCCTATATAAACCCCCCGGGGCACCCATGCAAAGGGTTCACTTCTGGGTTGGCCACTGAGCATAGTTGGCTTCTAGGTTCGACCCACGCATAGCATACACACCATAGATAGAGAGAAGCAAGAACTAGCCTTGTTCTTCTTCTCCCTTGATCTCAACAGCTCTAGGAGCGATTGTAGCTACCCTTTATCGATCTAGTGATCATGCGGAGACCCCGCAGAGCAGGACTAGGGGTGTTATCTCCTCGGAGAGCCCCGAACCTGGGTAAGATTCGCCGGCGTGCATGTCTTCGCCTCATCCCGTTTCCGGGCACCGGCGACGTTTTATTGGCTCCCACAATGATAAGCCATCCCTTGGCATATGTCGCACCAACCACCCGACATTTGGCGCCCACCGTGGGGCCAGGTGCACCGTCGTCCGGAGATCTGTTCTGGACGGGAACCCTCTTCCTTCCCCACGAGCGCAGCCAGCCTGCTACGCCCGATGGCGTTTGCCCCGACGCGCTGCAAGGCGTCGACGACGCCTGCGCAGCGAGCCGCCTCGCCGATCTGCTCGGCGAAACTCGCATCTCCGACGAGCCTGCGTCCGACGCAGGCACCGACTACCCCGAGAGCCGCCTCGTCAGCCTCCTCGACCAACTTCACGTCTCCAGCGAGCCTGCTGCGGACATGGAGTCGGTCAGCTCCACTGACCCGATGCTCATCGACTCCGACACCGCGTCGCTCGACGCCTACCCCTCCGACGTGGTGGTCTTCGACGACCCCCTCCCTCGAGCTGACAGCGGCAGCAGCGCTGTCACGGAAGTGCTGGTCATCAGCCACGCCTCCAACTCAGGCGAGAATGCCTGCGACGCTCAGCAAGCGGCGATGCACGACCTCTCCGTCCCCATCCCGGCCGACGCCGACGCCGAGACCCTGGAGGCACGCCGCCTTGCCCTCATCGCGGAGGGCAAGAAGATAGCCTCGATGAGACGCCTCACCGAGGCCCACCAGCGCGAAGTCGACCGCGCTGCCTTCGGCACGCCGCCGCCTAGCGGCCCGAGCCGAGCCGGCTTCGTCCAGAAGCACGGCGCGGCCGTTGCCAGCATGCTGGGCGCAGATCGCCCCGTCTACGCCACCCCGCTCGAGAATCTGCGAGCCGCTCAGGCGGCTGCAGAGGAGCTCAATGGGCTGAGAGCCGACGAGCTCCCCTACATGACAAGACGGATCCAGCAGCTGATCGACGCGGCTGTAGAACGGCACAAAGCCGGCGCCCGAGCTGATAACCATCCCCCGCGCCGAGAGCACGCTGCGACGTCCCGCTCGCCGACTGCGAGCGGTGCGCGCCAGAAGAAAGACAAGGAGCCGGCTGCCAGCCATAGCCGGACTCGCATTACCATCGAGCGCGACGCGGATGGCCGCCCTCGAGCTGTAGAGCACCAGGGAAACCTGCCTCCTCCCCCGCCTCGAAGAGAAAGACGCCTCACTCCACCGCCTCTCACCCATCCAACTCGTGGCGACCGACTCGGCCGCCGAGAAGGAGTCGGCGAGAATGACGCCCGCCACAGGATCGACCGCCTTGCTCGATCCTTGGCGTTAGAAGAAGAAGACGATGTCGGCCCGCCATGCTTTGGCCCCCGCATCCGCGACAAGCCCTTTCCCAAAGGGTTCTCGCTCCCCAGAGATACACCCAAGTACAACGGCTCAGTGAAGCCGGAAGATTGGCTCATCGACTACTCCACAGCCGTCAGCATCGCCAACGGCAATCGGCGCGTCGCCGTGAAGTACGTCCCTTTGATGCTGCAAGGCACGGCGCGCACATGGCTCAACAACCTCAAGCCCTACAGCATCAACAGTTGGCTGGACTTCACCGAAGTTTTCGTCCGCAACTTCACCAGCACCTACAAGCGGCCTCCCAAGCCTCGCCAGCTCTCCCTCTGCGTCCAGGGGCCCAACAAGTCGACCCGCGACTACCTCACGCGATGGGCCGAGCTCCGCAACTCCTGTGAGGGAGTGCATGAGGTCCAGGCCATCGAGTATTTCACTGCCGGGTGCCGAGAGGGCACCCTCCTCAAGCACCGACTCCTCTGCGACGAGCCGGCTACCCTCGACGAACTACTGGTCATCGCCGACAAGTATGCCACCGCCGACTCCTCCATGAAGACCGAGCTCTGAGTGGACGCATCGGGGAAGGTAGTTGCTCCGGCTCCCAAGACGCCGACTGGCGACCCTAACCGGTGCTCCTACCAGAACGACCACAAGGGCAAGGGCCCCATGCCGACTTCCTCCAGTCGGCAGGTGGCCACAATTGAAGACGAGCAGCCCGAGGAGCGGCCTGCTCCCAAGAAGAAGGGTGGCCGTCCGCCCTGGCAGCCGTCCTTCTCCTACGAACAAGCACTCGATGCTCCCTGCAAGTTCCACAGCGGCGCGAAGCCGTCCAACCATACAACACGGAAATGCCACTGGCTCACCCGCATCACCAAGGGCGAAGGGATGGTGTCGCCTCCGCCTCCCGGCCCGCCGCCTCCAGCTCCCCAGCAGCCGGCGGCCCGGCCGGCAGTCGGCGCCATCCAAGACGAGTTCCCCGAAGCGCACGACGCCTACGTCGTCTTCACAAGTCAAGTCGACGACAAGCGCAGCCGACGCCGGCAGCACCAAGAAGTAAACGCAGTCACCTCTAGCACCGCCGAGTTCATGCACTGGTCGGAAAAGCCCATCAGCTGGAGCCAGGCTGACCACCCAGAGGTGATGCCTTCGCCTGGCTCCTATGCTATGGTCTTGGACGTCACCCTTGCGACGGAGAGGCGAGCTGCCAGATTTTCCCGCGTCCTGATAGACGGCGGAAGCAGTATCAACATACTGTACCGCGATACCATGGACAAGCTGAACATCAAAGCAAAGCAGCTCATGCCGAGCCGCACCGTCTTCCATGGTATCGTACCCGGCCTATCTTGCTCTCCAATCGGCAAGATCAAAATGGATGTTCTCTTCGGAGACAAAGATCACTTTCGCCGGGAAGCAATATGGTTCGAGGTGGTGGATCTGGAGAGCCCCTATCATGCACTACTTGGCCGACCTGCGTTGGCCAAGTTCATGGCTGTGCCCCACTATGCCTACCTAAAGATGAAGATGCCGAGCTCGAAGGGGATCATCACGGTAGCCGGCGACTACAAGAAATCCATCGAGTGTGCCATGGCCAGCAGCCGGCTGGCCGAGTCCCTCGTGGTGGCCGAAGAGAAGAAGATGTTGGGGCGGGTAGTGGCCATGGCCAGCAAGCAGCCGGCCTTGTCCCCCAACCCCAAGGACTGTGATGCACAGGGCTCCTTCCAGCCTGCCAAAGAGACGAAGAAGATACCTCTAGACCCGGAGCACCCGGAGAGGTTCGCCGTGATTGGGGCGAACTTGGATAGTAAATAGGAAGGCGAGCTCGCCGACTTCCTCCGTGAGAATCAAGACATCTTTGCATGGTCCCCAAAGGACATGCCGGGTGTCCCGAAGGATTTCGCCGAGCACAAATTACATGTCCGAGCTGATGCGAAGCCAGTCAAGCAACCCCTCCGCCGACTATCAGAAGAGAAGCGAAGAATCGTGGGAGAAGAGATAGCCCGGCTCCTTGCAGCCGGCTTCATCATGGAAGTGTTCTTTCCAGAATGGCTTGCCAATCCAGTTCTAGTTTTGAAGAAGAATAACAAGTGGCGCATGTGCATAGACTACACAAGTTTGAACAAGGCCTGCCCAAAGGATCCGTTTGCTTTGCCACGGATTGACCAAGTGATAGACTCCACAGCCGGATGCGAGCTGTTAAGTTTTTTGGATGCATGCTCAGGGTATCATCAGATCATGTTGGACCCGGCTGACCGCCTGAAGACTGCCTTCATCACACCCTTTGGAGCTTTCTGCTACCTGACAATGACATTCGGCTTGAGAAACGCCGGTGCCACTTTTCAGCGTTGCATGCAGAAATGTCTCTTGAAACAACTCGGTAGAAATGCCCACGTCTACGTAGACGACATTATGGTGAAGACAGAGAAGCGCGGTACCTTGCTGGAAGACCTGAAGGAAACATTTGCCAACTTGCGCCGATTCCAGATCAAGCTCAACCCCGAGAAGTGCGTGTTCGGAGTGCCAGCCGGCCAGCTGCTAGGCTTCCTGGTCTCCGAACGCGGCATTGAGTGCAACCCTGTCAAGATCAAAGCCATCGAGAGGATGGAGATTCCCACCAAGCTGCGAGATGTGCAGAAGTTCACTGGCTGCTTAGCCTCCCTGAACCGTTTTATCAGCCGACTAGGAGAGAAGGCTCTCCCCCTGTACCGACTCATGAAGAAGTCCACTCACTTTGAGTGGAATGATCAAGCCGACCAAGCCTTCCATGAGTTGAAGAAAATGTTGACCACTCCGCCTGTCCTGGCTGCGCCGACTGAGAAGGAGCCCATGCTCCTCTACATCGCCGCGACAAGCCGAGTCGTCAGCACTATTGTTGTGGTCCAGCGCCCGGAGGAAGGCCGAGCCCAGCTGGTCCAGAGGTCGGTCTACTATCTCAGCGAAGTACTGTTCAGCTCAAAGCAAAATTACCCGCACTACCAGAAGATGTGCTATGGGGTGTACTTCGCTGCCAAGAAATTGAAGCCCTACTTCCAAGAGCACCCCATCACGGTCGTGTGCACTGCCCCACTCGCCGAGATCATAGGCAGCCGGGATGCATCCGGCCGGGTGGCCAAATGGGCCATTGCCTTGGCGCCCTACACGATTTTCTATCAACCCCGCACCGCCATCAAGTCGCAAGCATTGGCCGACTTCCTCGTCGACTGGGCCGAGACCCAGTACTTACCGTCGGCTCCCGACTCCACCCATTGGCGGATGCACTTTGACGGGTCCAAGATGGGCACCGGCTTGGGAGCCGGCATCGTCCTCACCTCTCCCAAAGGCGACAAGCTCAAGTACACGCTGCAGATCCACTTCGCCGCCTCCAACAACGTGGCCGAGTACGAGGCGCTCGTACATGGGCTCCGGCTAGCCAAAGAACTCGGCATACGCCGGATCCTGTGCTACGGCGACTCAGACTTGGTGGTCCAGCAATCATCTGGTGACTGGGACGCCAAGGACGCAAACATGGCAAGCTACCGTTTCCTCGTCCAGCAGATGAGCGGATACTTCGAAGGGTGCGAGTTCCTTCATGTGCCAAGGACCGACAACGACCAAGCAGATGCCCTAGCACGGATCGGCTCCACCCGACAAGCCATACCGACTGGCGTCACCCTCCAGCGCCTCCTCAAGCCGTCCATCAAGCCGTCTCCAGAGTCGGATTCCATCTTCGTACCGCCTGCGCCAGAAACAGCCGGATCCGGCTCAAGAAATCCCGCAGGCGGCACGGGGACTTCGACGACTGCCCCGGGGACTGACGTAGTCGCACCCGGCCCAGGGACTTCAGAACCTGGCCCGGGGACTGCAACGACACAAGAAGCGGTGGTCGACTCCAATGCAACACCCAACCCACCCACCCGAGTCATGGTGGCCACATTAACAGCAGAAGAAGTCACAGCTCCCTCATGGGCCCAGCCCATCCTCAAGTTCCTAGTCAGCAGAGAGCTGCCGGCTGATGAGATCGCAGCAAGACTAGTGCAACGACGAGCCGCAGCATACACAATAATCAACAGGGAGCTTGTGAAGCGCAGCGTCACTGGAGTCTTCCAGCGTTGCGTCGACCAGAAAAAGGAGTGGCAATCCTCAAAGACATCCACCAAGGCGAATGCGGCCATCACACCGCCTCAAGATCCCTCATGGCCAAGGCTTCCCGCCATGGGTTCTTCTGGCCGACTGCCTTGGAGGATGCTAAAGAAATAGTCAAGAGCTGCAGAGGATGTCAAGTCTTCAGTTCCAAACAACACCTGCCGGCTTCTGCCCTCAAGACCATTCCCCTCACCTGGCCTTTTGCGGTCTGGGGACTGGACATGGTGGGCCCTTTCAAGACAGCCCGCGGTGGCTTGACACATCTACTCGTTGCTGTGGACAAGTTCACAAAGTGGATTGAAGCCAAGCCAATTAAGAAGCTGAACGGGCCGACTGCCGTGACATTCATCACCGACATCACTACTCGGTACGGCGTGCCGCACAGCATCATCACCGACAACGGCACGAACTTCGCCAAAGGCACACTGGCACGTTTCTGCGCGACACAGGGCATCCGACTGGACTTAGCGTCCGTTGCCCACCCGCAGTCAAACGGCCAGGTCGAGCGAGCAAATGGACTTATCCTCTCCGGCATCAAGCCCCGACTGGTTGTACCACTGGAGCGATCGGCCGGCTGCTGGCTCGAAGAGCTGCCGGCTGTCCTCTGGAGTCTGCGCACTACACCCAACAAGTCAACCGGCTTCACTCCATTCTTCCTTGTGTACGGTGCCGAGGCTGTCATCCCAACAAACATCGAGTTCGACTCGCCTCGGATCACCATGTACACGGAGGAGGAAGCCAAAGAAGCAAGAGAAGACGGCGTCGACCTACTGGAAGAAGGCCGGCTGTTAGCCCTCAGCCGGTCTGCCATCTACCAGCAAGGCCTGCGCCGCTACTACAACCGCAAGGTCAAGCCAAGATCCTTCCAAGAGGGCGACCTTGTGCTCCGGCTGATCCAGCGAACAGCCGGCCAGCACAAGCTCTCGGCCCCTTGGGAAGGTCCCTTCGTCGTCAGCAAGGCACTCGGCAACGACTCCTACTACTTGATCGACGCGCAAAAGCCAAGAGCACGCAAGAGAGATGACTCCGGCAAGGAGTCGGAGCGACCATGGAACGCAAACCTCCTAAGACGATTTTACAGCTGAAAAGCAGTATGTATCACGCTACCCCTTTTGTATTAAGTTACAAACCAACAGGCCCCCCGAACAGTACTCGGGGACTGCCTTTTATTTATCTATGAATGACGAGTGTCATATCCATGAATGTATTATTACATTTTGAATTCTTGTCCGGCACCGGGTCCGACTAGTCGGCCCGGGGACTGGCCGCCTTGAGCTATATCGAAAGTCCTTCCTAAAGTCAGCAAAGTAGTGCGCCGGCTCCCGAGTCCTCCCTTGTTGAAAGTCGCAGCTCAAAGAACTGACTGTCCGACTAGCAAGAGGAAAGACAGAAAGGACGCCCACACGAAAAACGGCTAAGGAACAACTACCCTATATAGCAAAGAGACGGCCTCCATATATGCCTGCCGGCTGTCAAAGCAGCCGGCTGGCCGGCTTCCTAAAAAACTTAGCTTAAGTCCGGCAGAGCTAAAAGTACTTCCCCCTCCCCAATCGGCCAGGCACCCCCCGGCTACAGATTGCAGAGCAACTGTTTGACTGGGGAGGCGGCAACCAAGGGAGGGCGGCAAAGGAAAAAAGCAGAAGGACAAAAAGCGAAAGTGCAAGGAAAGACCGATTGCATAACTTATATACATAAAGCCGCCCACAGGCCGGCAACAGACTTAAGTTTGAATACACCTAGTGGGTGGAATTGTGCAGACTTAACCAAACATTGTTCAAAAGTAACAAGACAGGAAAATAAAAGAAAGAAGACTAAGGCGTGACACGAGGGCCGAGCTGGTCGGGGAAGGCTGAAGGAGTGGCTGCCTAGCTGGTCCCGGCTTGACCACCTCCGGCGGCAGGAGACGCACTCGCACGCGACATAGTGCTGGAGGCGCGGTCAGGCTGGCCGGCTACTCCACCAGCCGGCTCGGCGTCTTCACCCTCCTCCTCCTCCTCTTCGCCCTCGTCGCTGGAGTCGATCTCCTCCGCCGAGTCCTCGCCGTACGCCGGGTCCAGCCCGAACCAATCTTCCGGCTGGGCGACTCCATTGTCGTCCACCTCGAGGGCGAAGACGTTGGTGTCGGTGTAGTCGGCGATCGCTGAAGCCTGCCGAATGATGGCCGGCCGCGCCGGCTCCACCTCCGTGTCGGCTTGTTGCCTCCAAGTAGCCAGCTGGTCCAGGTTCAGGCCGGGATACCAGGCCTTGACGAACTCCAGCGCCCGCCTGGCACCGGAGCGAGCCGCTGATGCCTTCCAAGCCTCGAAGCGACCGACTGCTACCTCCAGCCAGTCGGCGGTCCGACTGGGGGTGTGAGGGACCACTTGACCGGGCCAGAGGGCGGCCAAGACCTGCGACCCGGCACGCTGAAGCCGGCGGAGCAGCCTGTGAGCCGGCTGGATGCGAGCCTGGATCGCCAGGAGCTGCTCCTCCAGCGAGCGGCCGGCGGTTGGCGAGATCTCGAAGCCGGCTTGCCTCTTCGCCTGGCGACGGGCTTCGATGGCCTGGTTGGCGGCAGTTGAATAGCCAGGGAAGTACTCTGCGCAAAGAAGAAAAGAAAAGAAGAGCACCAAAATCAGAAAAACAAGCCGAAGTGGCAGATGGCAAGAAAGGGTGAAGGGGTAGACGACTTACCGTCAACCAGGTCCTCAATCTGGCCATAGCCGGAGACCAGAGTCTGCCTGGCCTCTGCCCAGCCGGCCGCCTCCGTCTCGAACTCGGCCTGGAGGGTGGCTTCGCGATCCTCCGCAGCCTTCAGCTCAGCCTTGTGGCCTTCCTCCTGGTCGGCCAGCTTCTTGACCAGGCGGTCGCGCTCCTGCATCAAGGCGGCGAGCTCTGCGTCCTTGGCACGAAGAGCAGTCTGGGATTCCCCCAGCTGTGCCCTCAGACTGGCGTTGGCCGCTGCAGAGATAGAAGAAGAAGAACAATAAGGAATGATCAAGGAAGATCCGAGCCGACTGCTCAGCAGTCGGCCCGAATCTCGGGGACTACACCCAGCGGGTGCGCTGACGCGCCCCCACATGAGATAAAGATCAAGTCACATACCTCGGCTTTCAGTGAGATCGGCGGTCTTCTGAGTCAGCTCCCGAGCCTGGGAGTTGAAGGCGGCCGCTCGGAGGTTGTGGTAGTCCTGCAAGACGGACAGAAGACCGACGTGAGAACAAAAGCAGCAAAAACAAAATCTCCAAGAAGTTCCAAGCCGCCTGCTCAGCAGCCGACTCGGAACTCGAGGACTACACCCAGTGGGTGCGCTGACGCGCCCCCACGAGAGAAATCAAGATCAAGAAAGAACAACATGAGAATACTAACCCGGATGGCTGCCCGCGTGGCGAGGAATTCGTCGGTGAACTGCCTCAGCGCCGCGGCTTGGCTTTGCAGCCGGGTCCGGACGTCTTGTGCAGCGACGTTCACCACGGCTGTCCCTCCGCCCAGCGTCCACCCTGAGGTAGCGCTGGCCGCCTCCGCGTCTCGGGCCGACGAGCTGGAGCCCACGGCCGGCTGTGGCTCCGACGCAGCCTTCTGCGGTTCAGACGCGGCCTTCCCTGCACGCCGGCTTGGCGGAACCCGGACCGCCACCTCAGCCCCCGCGGCCGGCTCGCCCTCCGCCGACTGTGCGGGCGCAGGCTCAGGCTGGCGGCCTTGGGTCGCCCTAGTCGGAGGAGTCGGCCCCGGCGCCTCCCCCAAGATGACGACGTCGTCGCCGCTTCCTCCCAGCCCCGGCTGGGAACCGCTGGCTCCCCCTGGCGAGGGATCCACGTCCCCGGGCGCCATGGTGCGCAGGGGGGTGACCATCAAAGCCTCCCCTGCCGCCGCTTCGGCCTCGACCTCTGCCTGGGCCTTGGCTGCGGCCTCGGCGAGCGCCTTCGCCGCCTCCTCCTCCCGAGCTGCCTGGGCGGCCGCTGCCCTCCGTGCCTCCGCCTCCCGCGCTTCCTGCTCCTCCCGCACCTCCCGCGCGTTCCTTTCCGTCGCCTCCAGGAGGGCGGCGCGGGGATCTACGCGGCGGGTGGTGCTCCCAGAGCCCCCTGGCGACTCGACGACGGAGCCGGCAGCCGCCCGCTCAAGTGACAGCGGAGCTCTGACCATTGAAAAAGAAGACGAAGATTCAAGAACCACCAAAGGAAAGAAAGAAGGACAGTACATAGAAATAAAGAACTTACGCCGACACAGTCTGCGGCTCCTTCACCACTTTGCGGAAGCGAGCCGCCTTCGCGGCCGCCTCTTCCCGCCTGGTGGCCGCCGCCCCACCCCTGGGCTTCTGTCCGGCTACCGAACATGCCCTGGGTGGCGCGACGTTTCTGACCTCTACCCCGAGCAGGCTGCGCGCCGGAGGAGCCCGCGCCGCGTCCGGATGCCGGCTGGCGATGCGGGACGGCTTCGGCTTCGTCCTCGTCCGGCCAGTCGTCGAAGGTAGCGGTGAACCCGGAGCCGCCTGCTTCGCCGCCGGCTTGGCCGCCGGCTGGCTCGGCGGCATCCTCCATATGGACCGCCCCCAGGTCGGGGTCCTCCTGGTCGTGTTCGGTCCGGTCGGGGACGAAGCGGCGCTCCACGTCTGCCCCGCCGGCCGGCCGGAGCAGAGGACTCTGTCAAAAGAGCAAGCCGACTGAGTTAGTGTCGGCCCAGAGGAACTCGGCGACAAAGCTGAGAGAGAGAGAGAGAGAAAAAGAGACAAGGGGAGCGTACCATAGGCGGAGGATTGGCACGGCTGTATGGCTCCTTGCCGAATTGCCAGTCTTCGGAAAGTTGGCAGTTGGCGAGGTAATTCACCATGTCGGCGGCGGCGGGCTGCGGCATCTCCTTGGTGCACATCCGGCTCGGATCGAGCTGGCCGCTCATCTGACAGATCAGATGAGGCCGGCTCTGGAGCGGAAGGACCCGGCGCGTGACGAACGCGGCCAGGAGGTCAGGCCCCGTCAGGCCCTCCGACTGGACCATCACCCGCAGGCGGGTGATGGCGGCATTTCCTCCCTGCGACAGCGTCACGGCCCGGAAGGACCACTGGGGCAGCCTGCCCGCCGGTGGGCCGGCCACGTAGGCCGGCAGGTTGAGGTAGTCGCCCCGGGGAGCGATGCTCAGCACGTAGAAGTATGACTTCTGCCACTTCTTCACCGATTGGATCAGGGTGATGATGGGGAAGGGGTTGTCGGCGCCTGATCTCCGCGACGTGATGAAGGCGCCGGTCTGAGCCGGCACGCCCCGCACGCGCGTGCCCAGCTTCGACTGGAAGAACTCCCCCCAGAGCTCGAGGGTGGGGAGGACGCCAAGATAGCCCTCGCACAGGGTGACGAAGGCCGACAGCAGCACCACCGCGTTGGGGGTGAGGTGGTGCGGCTGGAGCTGATAGAATTCCAGCCAGGAGCGGAAGAAGGCGCTCACTGGCAGGCCGAAGCCGCGCAGGAAGTGCGAGCGGAAGACCACCCGCTCGCCCTCCCGCGGCGCCGGCCTGACTTCCTTCTCCGGCGCGAGGCGGTCCTCCACTTTGTCCGCGCTGGGCAGACGCCGGGTGTCGCGGAGGAAGTCGATGTGGTCGTTATGGACGATGGAGCCATCCCAATCCCCGCCAAGCTGCTCTACGTGGGGAGGCATAGCGGAAGCTAGCACGGCGGCGGAGGAGCGTGCGGAGGAAGAGCGCGGCGGCGAGGCGCTGTCGCGAGAACGAGCAAGGCAAGAAGACGGTGGAAGTAGGAGGAGCGTGCGAGGGCCTGCCGCCCTCCACCTCCCCCTACTTATAGCCTCACGCGGCCGAAGAGGCCGGACGTGGGGGGGAGACATGGGATTAACTGCGCCCACTCCCCCCACGTCTCGCGTTTATTACGCATAAGTGCGAGCCGAAACTGCCGCACGGAACGTGCGGGCGGTTTCGGGATACAAAGGATCCGCGCCTGGGCCGGGGCGCGGACGTGGCGGGCCCCCTCTCTGCGGCGATGTCCCGTCACGCGCGTGGGCTGGCAGGCTTTCCGGCCACGTGGCACGCCAACGGCCCGAGGCCGGCCCGCGGCCCGGTGCACGTACCTGCGGGTTCCCGCCCCCCCCCCCCCCAACTCCAGGAGAATTCGACTAAGGCGGCGCGCCTGACCAAGGCCGGCTCCCAGCTGCCGGCTTGTCACGATAGGAAGCTGATCGAGCTTCTTGAACCCCACTCCACCTCGAAGCCCAATCAGCTTCGGGGACTACTGTCGGAGTAAATGGCCACGGGTAGCCTAACCGACTACCCCTGGCTCTTCAGAAAATTTATCAGGCCTTTGGGCCTTCAAGCACTCCAAGCATTTGGGCCACCTTCCCCGGCCGGCTACCACTAAAGCCGACTCCCGGAAGGCGACCCAGCCTCACCGACTCCTCCCCAGGACGACTACGGGGTGGCCGACTCCAAGAAGCCGACCAGGAAGGACGCCGACTCCTAGGGGCCGGCCAAGATCAAAACCACCCCTCCATAACGGCGACGTGACCGGGTGTGGCCACAGTGCGGCCCATGACACCCGAAGCCCGAGGCGGGCATGGCTACAGGAGGCCGTACGGGAGGGACGTCTCCCGTGCGGCTCGGCACTGTAGCCACGCTAGCCTCGACGTCGTCCACGACCCACTCCTGTACGGCCCAAGGACTGCGGGCCCCTTCAGCCAGAGAGAGGCGTGAAGGCGGCCCGGCTTTTCCTAGTCGGCCAAGAGTATAGCCGGCCTCCAGAAGCCGGCTACTCCCTTCCTCGAAGCAGGAGCCCCATTAAGGAGACAAGACGAGGTGAGGCTACAGTGATAGCCCCCGAGGCGGCCCACTGTAGCCACGCTCACCTCGACAACGCCCTCATCATCAGAGGCACGGCTACAGTAAGCAGCCGCCGACAAAACCCTAGGCGGTGGGACCGGCCTGTCGACCAAGTAGCCGGTAGTCGGCGGGACCCACCAGCCGGCGGGACCCAGCAGCCGGCGGAGAAGCCGGCGAGCGTAGACACTGACGCCTGGGACCAGATCCCAGTCGGATTACCATTGTACCCCCGGGGGGTAGGCCTATATAAACCCCCCGGGGCACCCATGCAAAGGGTTCGCTTCTGGGTTGGCCACTGAGCATAGTTGGCTTCTAGGTTCGACCCACGCATAGCATACACACCATAGATAGAGAGAAGCAAGAGCTAGCCTTGTTCTTCTTCTCCCTTGATCTCAACAGCTCTAGGAGCGATTGTAGCTACCCTTTATCGATCTAGTGATCATGCGGAGACCCCGCAGAGCAGGACTAGGGGTGTTATCTCCTCGGAGAGCCCCGAACCTGGGTAAGATTCGCCGGCGTGCATGTCTTCGCCTCATCCCGTTTCCGGGCACCGGCGACGTTTTATTGGCTCCCACAATGATAAGCCATCCCTTGGCATATGTCGCACCAACCACCCGACAGGCCAAGTACGAGCTGTTCCTTCCAACATCATGGTGAAATATTTAGCACATGCAGCATCGCTAACATCCAGCATTTCCATCGCCATCTCATAGCTCTCAATCCATGATTCGGGAGGTAAGTCGGCAGTGTAGTTGGGTACTTTACGAGGACCTTTGAAATCCTTGGGAAGCCACACATTACGTAGAGCCGGGGTGAGACACGGTACTCCCAAAGAACTGAAAGCAACACCTGGTTCCACCGAAGTCATTGGACGATCCGAAGTAATGTGACGAGCCGCGTACTGTGCCGCTAGCTTGGCTTCTCGACTTGCCCTACCGTGATCCACCATGTCTTGAGCGTTAGCACCAACGCCCACCGGGTTATTCCCTCGAGGCGGGTTACGGTTCCGCACACTGCTTGACATAGCCGGTTCATCAATATGCCTGATATAACTCCAGCTTGGGCGGGGGGTGGAATGATCCTCTCGCGGCTGTACGAATAAGCCTGTTGCTGAGTCAAAGCTGTCTGAAGGAGCTCTCTAGCCCGTCACCTCTCAACTGCTACTGGGGACTCGCCTTTGACTGGGAGAGCCGCCAACCGTGAAGCGGCGGCGACTATGTTATCCAAAGGGTTAGAGTAATGACCCGAAGGCGTTGATATGTGTTGTGACTACACATTGTTCTAACGAGGCGGAGCCATCGTGTGCGGCTGAACCGGCGCCCCCGCTCCAGGTGCCTCCACCCGGTTTACCACTGTCTGGTTACTGGTCCCTACTCCTGGCATGTTAAAGAGATTCCTTGCCTCATAAACCGGAGGTAGGTGAGACCGATACCTCCTCCTCATGACATCATTTGACGCGTTCTGATCCAACATAAGCCGGTAAGCCTGTGCATCCAACTCGGCCCGCTCTGCAGCCATCCTGGTATCCTCAGCTGCCAGGTCTGCCTTGGCTTGAGCTATCTGATCCTTCACTTCACAACTTCCGCGTTATGCTCATCCTGATTCGCCGGGTTAACTTCTGCCACCAGCAGTGTTGCCAACGTGTCGAATAAGTCGGACAAAAGCTGAGCTGGCGGTCGCGCAGGGCCTCCTGCCCCGGCTGCTGTCGCCGCTGCTGACCCCGAGATCAGCGCCGCTGCAGTCGAAGAGTGTTGTGCACGCTGTGTACCGGCCATGAAGATCGCAACCCGGCTCGGCAGATCAAAGGGGTCCGGAATACTGTCGCCATCGGAACAGCCCCCAAGCCAGCCATCTTGCAATTGGTACAGTGACTCGGTCTCTCCGGTAGATGACTCGTCATCAGAATAAATGACAGTTTCACCACCAGATGTCGATCTATCCTCAGATTCCGCTCCGTGGATGACTCCCATGAAGGCACGCTTCATGGCAGGCTGAACCCGGGCGGGTCTCGCACACTGAGCCGTTTCGACGATGTCGGTGCAGATGTCCGGCTCAGGGCCCGGTTCGCCGATCTTGCCAATGAAGACGTGAATACCGCCGAAGGGGACCCGGTACCCGTACTCAATTGAGCCGGCCTCGGGGCCCCAGCCTGCATCTTCGATGTAGAGCTTGCCGCGACGACTCTTGGTCATCCGGCCCACAGCGTATCCCTTGAGCCCTTCGAAGCTGCCCTCTAAGAACTTGAAACCATCGTGCGATTGCCCCACGGTGGGCGCCAACTGTCATGGCTTTGTCACGGCAGATGTCCTAGTGTGAGGACTTAGCCGTGGAGCCATCGCAACATAGTTAGCTTAAAGGGGTTAAAGCGGGACAAATGACGCAAGGAGTTTATACTGGTTTGGACCCTTGCGGTGAAGGTAAAAGCCTAATCCAGTTGTGGTGGAATTGCTAGGGTTTCGATGACCAGGGAGCGGATACGCTTTGCCTGGCTCTCGATCTGTTGTTTCTTGTGCCTAAACCGCCGTTGGGTCGTCCCTTTATATACACAGGTTGACGCCCGGCGGTTCACAGAATCCCGGCCGGCTCATAAACGTGTCCGGCTCGGTTTCTACCCTTTCCTATCTTACAACACAAGCCATACATCATATGGCGGTTTACATCTACGGGCCCTAATCCGCCTTTGGGCTTTGGGCCTTCTTGTTAATCTCCTCCGTAAAGCGCCATATTCCTTGTCTTCATGGGCTTCAATATGAGTAAATCACTATGAGTATAACCCGGCCCCTCCTGGGCGGTTTATACTCAATAGTTATATCCCCAACACCATCTTAATAATTTCGTTAATTTGTGTGATATGCAAAAGAAAAAAGATGTGGATAATGATATTATTAAATTGAAGCTATTTCCGTTCTCGCTTAGAGATCGCGCTAAAACGTGGTTTTCATCTTTGCCGAAAATAGTATTGATTCATGGAATAAGTGTAAAGATGCTTTTATTTCCAAGTAATTTCCTCCCACTAAGATGATCTCCCTTAGGAACAATATTGTGAATTCTAAGAAACTTGATCATGAACATGTTGCAGAAATCTTGGGAGAAGATGAAATTAATGATACAAAATTGTCCTACTCATGGCTTGAATTTGTGGATGATTATACAAATATTTTATGCCGGATTGAATTTTGCTTCTAGAAATCTTTTAGATTCGGCCGCGGGAGGCACTTCTATGGAAATTACTTTAGGAGAAGCTTCCAAACTCCTAGATAATATTATGGTTAATTATTCTCAATGGCACACCGAAAGATCTTCCACTAGTGAAAAAGTGCATGCAATTGAAGAAATCAATGTTTTGAGTGGAAAGATGGATGAACTTATGAAATTGTTTGCTAATAAGAGTGCTCCTATTGATCCTAATGATATGCATTTGTCTACTTTTATTGAAAACAATAATGAATATATGGATGTGAATTTTGTTGGTAGGAACAATTTGGGTAATAACACGTATAGAGGTAATTTTCATCCTAGGCCGTTTCCTAGGAATTCCTCTAGTAATTATAATAATTCCTACAACAATTCTTATGGAAATTATAATAAGATTCCCTCTGAATTTGAGAATAGTGTTAAAGAATTTATAAGTTCGCAAAAGAATTTCAATGCTTTGATTGAAGAAAAATTGCTTAAGATTGATGATTTGGCTAGGAACGTGGATAGAATTTCTCTTGATGTTGATTCCTTGAAACTTAGATCTATTCCACCCAAGCATGATATCAATGAGTCTCTCGAAGCCATGATAATTTCCATTGATGAGTGCAAAGAAAGAACCGCTAAGATGCACGCTAAAAAAGATTGGTTTATAAAACCATGTTCTTCTAGTTTCCGTGAGAATAATAATGAAGATCTTAAAGTGATTGAGGTGACTCCTATTGAATCTTTGTTTTCCAATGTAAATTTTGATAAAGATGGGACTTTAGATGAGTCAACTTTAGTTAGAAGGTGGCCCAATGATTCAAAGTTTTTAGATCTTGATGCAAAAATTGATAAAAGTGGGATTGGAGAGGTCAAAACTTTAGATAGCAATGAACCCACTATTTTGGATTTCAAGGAATTTAATTATGATAATTGTTCTTCCATAGATTGTATTTCCTCGTTGCAATCCATGTTGAATTCTCCTCATGCTTATAATCAAAACAAAGCTTTTACTAAACATATCGTTGATGCTCTGATGCTATATTTTGAAGAAAAGCTTAATTTGGAAGTCTCTATTCCTAGAAAGCTTTATGATGAGTGGGAACCTACTATTAAGATTAAGATTAAATATTATGAATTCTATGCTTTGTGTGATTTGTGTGCTAGTGTTTCCACGATTCTGAAAACTTTATGTGATGTGTTAGGTTTCCGTGAATTTGATGATTGTTCCTTAAATTTGCATCTTGCGGATTACACTATTAAGAAACCTATGGGAAGAATTAATGATGTTCTTATTATTGCAAATAGGAATTATGTGCCCGTAGATTTCATTGTTCATGACATAGATTGCAATCCTACATGTCCTATTATTCTTGGTAGACCGTTCCTTAGAACGATTGGTGCAATAATTGATATGAAAGAAGGAAACATAAGATTTGAATTTCCGTTAAGGAAAGGCATGGAAAACTTCCCTAGAAATAAAATTAAATTGACTTATGAATCTATTATGAGAGCCACTTATGGATTGCATGCCAAAGATGATAACACCTAGATCTATTCATGCTTTATGCCTAGCTAGGGGCGTTAAACAATAGCGCTTGTTGGGAGGCAACCCAATTTTATTTTTTGTTCTTGCTTTTTAGGTCCTGTTTTGATTTGAATAAATAATTTAGCCTCTGGTTAGATGTGTTTTTATGTTTTACTTAGTGTTTGTGCCAAGTAAGACCTATGAGATAGCCTACGATGATAGTCAATTTGATATTGCTGAAAAACAGAAACTTTTGCGCTCACAAAAACAATTCTTATATTTAGCTGGAGAGTGATTTTTAGTTGATTCTTTTTGCAGAAGATTAATAAACAAATTATCTAGGACGTCCTATTTTTTCAGAATTTTTTCTGTTACAGAAGTATTCGAACTATCCAGATTGCTACAGACTGTTCTGTTTTTGATAGATTCTGTTTGTCACGTGTTGTTCGCTTATTTTGATGAATCTATGGCTAGTATCGGGGGGTATGAACCATGGAAAAGTTGGAATACAGTAGATATTACACCAATATAAATAAAGAACGAGTTCACAACAATACGAAAAGTGGTGATTTGTTTTCTTATACTAACGGAGCTTACGAGATTTTTTGTTGAGTTTTGTGTTGTGAAGTTTTCAAGTTTTGGGTAAGGATTTGATGGACTATGGAATAAGGAGTGGCAAGAGCCTAAAATTGGGGATGCCCAAGGCACCCCAAGGTAGTATTCAAGGATGTTAAAAAGCCTAAGCTTGGGTATGCCCCGGGAAGGCATCTCCTCTTTCGTCTTCGTCTATCGGTAACTTTACTTGAGGCTATATTTTTATTCACCACATGATATGTGTTTTACTTGGAGCGTCTTGTATGATTTGAGCCTTTGCTTTTTAGTTTGCCACAATCATCCTTGCTGTACACACCTTTTGAGAGAGACACACATGAATTGTGATTTATTAGAATGTTCTATGTGCTTCACTTATATCTTTTGAGCTTGGCAATTTTGCTCTAGTGCTTCACTTATATCTTTTTAGAGCACGGCGGTGATTTTATTTTATAGAAATTGATGAACTCTCTTACTTCACTTATATTATTTTGAGAGTCTTTAAACAGCATGGTAATTTCTTTGGTTATAAAATTAGTCCTAATATGATAGGCATTCAAGAGGGATATAATAAAAACTTTCATATATAGTGCATTGAATACTATGAGAAGTTTGATTCCTTATGATTGTTTTGAGATATGAAGATGGTGATATTAGAGTCATGCTAGTGAAGTAGTTGTGAATTTGATAAATACTTGTGTTAAAGTTTGTGAGTCCCATAGCATGCACATATGATGAACCGTTATGTAACGAAGTTGGAGCATGAGATGTTTTTTTATTGTCTTCCTTACGAGTGGCGGTCGGGGACGAGCGATGGTCTTTTTCTACCAATCTATCCCCCTAGGAGCATGCACATAGTACTTTGTTTCGATGACTAATAGATTTTTGCAATAAGTATATGAGTTCTTTATGACTAATGTTGAGTCCATGGATTATACGCACTCTCACCTCTCCGCCATTGCTAGCCTCTCTTGTACCGCGTAACTTTCGCCGGTACCATAAACCCACCACATATCCTTCCTCAAAACAACCACCATGCCTACCAATCATGGCATTCCCATAGCCATTCCGAGATATATTGCCATGCAACTTTCCACCATTCCGTTTATTATGACATACATCATCATTGTCATATTGCTTTGCATGATCATGTAGTTGACATCGTATTTGTGGCAAAGCCACCGTTCATCATATTTTTTATACATGTCACTCTTGATTCATTGCACATCCCGGTACACTGCTGGAGGCATTCACATAGAGTCATATTTTTGTTCTAGTATCGAGTTGTAATTTTGAGTTGTAAGTAAATAGAAGTGTGATGATTTTCATTATTAGAGCATTGTCCCATGTGAGGAAAAAATGAGAAAGGCCAAATAAAAAAAGAGAAGGCCGAAAAAAGAGAAAAAAGAAAAAAAGAAGAAAAAGAATAAAAAAAATGAGAGAAAAAGAGAGAAGGGACAATGTTACTATCCTTTTTGCCGCACTTGTGCTTCAAAGTAGCACCATGATCTTCAAGATAGAGAGTCTCCTATGATATCACTTTCATATACTAGTGGGAATTTTTCATTATAGAACTTGGCTTGTATATTCCAACGATGGGCTTCCTCAAATGCCCTAGGTCTTCATGAGCAAGCAAGTTGGATGCACACCCACTTAGTTTTCTTTTTGAGCTTTCATACACTTATAGCTCTAGTGCATCCGTTGCATGGCAATCCCTACTCGCTCACATTGATATATATTAATGGGCATCTCCATAGCCCGTTGATACGCCTAGTTGATGTGTGACTATCTCCCTTTTTTGTCTTCTCCACAACCACCGTCTATTCCACCTATTGTGCAATGTCCATGGATCACGCTCATGTATTGCTTGAACTTGAAAAGGTTTGAGAACGTCAAAAGTATGAAACAATTGCTCGGCTTGTCATCGGGGTTGTGCATGATTTAAATGTTTTGTGTGATGAAGATGGAGCATAGCGAGACTATATGATTTTGTAGGGATAAGCTTTCTTTGGCGATGTTATTTTGAGAAGACATAATTATTTTGTTAGTATGCTTGAAGTATTATTGTTTTTATGTCAATATTAAAATTTTGTTTTGAAACTTACGGATCTAAACATTCACGCCACAATAAAGAGAATTACATGAATAAATACGTTAGGTAGCATCCCACATCAAAAATTCTGTTTTTATCATTTACCTACTTGAGGACGAGCAGAAATTAAGCTTGGGGATGCTTGATACGTCTCCATTGTATCTATAATTTTTGATTGTTCCATGCTATTATATTATCTGTTTTGGTTGTTTTATATGCATTAATATACTATTTATATGATTTTTGGGACTAACCTATTAACCTAGAGCCCAGTGCCAGTTTCTGTTTTTTCCTTGTTTTAGAGTTTCGCCGAAAAGGAATACCAAATGGAGTCCAAACGGAATAAAACTTTCGCCATGATTTTTCTTGGACCAGAAGACACCCAGGAGACTTGGAGTACAAGTCAGAGGAGCCGCGAGGCGATCACAAAGGTGGAGGGCACGCCCCCCAACCTTGTGGGAGCCTCAAGAGTCCCCTGACCTAGATCTTCCTCCTATATATACTCTTATACCCTAAAAACATCCAGGGGAGCAACGAAACCACTTTTACACCGCCGCAACCTTCTGTACCCGTGAGATCCCATCTTGGGGCCTTTTCCGGCATTCTGCCGGAGGGGGAATCGATCATGGAGGGATTCTACATCAACACCATTACCTCTGCGATGAAGCGTGAGTAGTTTACCACAGACCTACGGATCCATAGCTAGTAGCTAGATGGCTTCTTCTCTCTCTTTGATTCTCAATACAAAGTTCTCCCCGATGTTCTTGGAGATCTATTCGATGTAATACTCTTTTGCGGTGTGTTTGCCGAGATTCGGTGAATTGTGGATTTATGATCAAGTTTGTCTAAGAATATTATTTGAATCTTATCTGAATTCTTATATGCATGATTTGATATCTTTACAAGTCTCCTCGAACTATCAATTTGGTTTGGCCAACTAGATTGGTTTTTCTTGCAATGGGAGAAGTGCTTAGCTTTGGGTTCAATCTTGCGGTGTCAGTTCCTAGTGACAGCAGGGGCAGCAAGGCACGTATTGTATTGTTGCCATCGAGGATAAAAAGATGGGGTTTTCATCATATTGCTTGAGTTAGTTCCTCTACATCATGTCATCTTTCCTAATGCCTTACTCCGTTCTTTATGAACTTAATACTCTAGATGCATGCTGGATAGCGGTCGATGTGTGGAGTAATAGTAGTAGATGCAGAATTGTTTCGGTCTACTTGACATGGACGTGATGCCTATATTCATGATCATTGCCTTAGATATCGTCATAACTTTGCGCTTTTCTATCAATTGCTTGGCAGTAATTTGTTCACCCACCGTAATATTTTCTATCTCGAGAGAAGCCTCTAGTGAAACCTATGGCCCCGGGGTCTATTTTACATCATATTAGTTTCTCATCAACTTGCCAATTTCTGTTGCCATTCTTTTACTTTGCAATCTTTACATTTTGTTCCATATATCAAAAATACTAAAAATATTACTTTTCTGTTTATCATCTATATCAGATCTCACTTTGCAAATAACTGTGAAGGGATTGACAACCCCTTAGCGCATTGGGTGCAAGGTTGGTGTTTGTTTGTGCAGGTATTCGGTGACTTGAGCGTAGTCTCCTACTGGATTGATACCTTGGTTCTCAAAAACTGAGGGAAATACTTACTCTACTTTGCTGCATCACCCTTTCCTCTTCAAGGGAAAAACCAACGCAAGCTCAAGAGGTAGCAGTCACTAGCGGAAGGTCACATCCTTCATGTCCCTTTTTCTTACTGACCCCGGGTTGTCTCGCTTCGCCCATGCGAGAGGCACAAAGGGATTTGCCGCCTGTCTTTCGGGCTGAAGCTCCGGCCACCTTGATCATATCAACCAATCCCTTGACCCAAGGTGTCAAAGATGAGGATTCACCAATTGGGATTGGTGGGTGTCTCAACAGGCGGCTAGCCTTTACCAAGGACTCGGAGGTGGATATTCTCTTCTCCTGAGGACATATAGTGCCTTCCCTTTTGTGGGCACCCATACCCCATAAGGCTGGGTGTTTCCCAAGGTTTTCTCCTTCCCTAGCCATGAATTCTTCCTAGTATTGGCAAACTTAGTCTTAGCCCCTTGCCTGGTGCCCCGGATGTCGGAGGGAAATCTCTAGACACCGGGGATCAAGGATACACCATATTTGTTAGTTCGGCCAGGAGCTAAAACGCCAAGTCAATCAACTCTAGAAGATAGGAAAGGAGAGCATGAACACGTAAAAGGTTTATACAGGTTCAAGCCGCCATCATGGCATAAAACCCGACGTCCCGTTAGTATTCCATATAAGCTTGGAAGTACAAGTTCTTGTGTCTACAAAAGAGGTGACCGGGGTGAGATAAGTGGTGGTCGGGGTACTAGCTAGAGTGCCCAATCACTCCTATCTCTATATATACCTTCTCTCTTCTAACTATTCTTGAGCGTGGAAATGGAGTCGTTGGTGTGTGTAGTGTTGCTTGTCCCCCACTCAACCACGACCGTTCCCTTATATAGATCCGGGGGGTACCACACTTGATCTGCTTAATAAATACAATGCAATGTGCAAAGAAGGTGTCCGGTCCGCATAATCACCTTGCTTCTGTCGATCAGTAGGTAGATAACCTGACATTGTGCCAGGTCAGACACTCGAGTACCTTCCCTGATGTTACGCGCCGCACCACCCTTCCGTCTCTTTATTCCTTGCCGGTGTCCCACTACAAAAAAAAAACACTTCCGTGATGATACATGTTTGTCACAGTAGGTCACGTTTTCTGTCATGCATGTACATCCATGACAAATTTATGACAGAATCAAGATAGTCATACCTGTGCTGTCGTAGAAGTGTTCCATGACATTACCAAAATTATCATCACGGAAGTGTCCACTTCCATGACGATAAATCGCGCGTCACAGAAGTGCTTTCGTCAAGGGTGACCGACACGTGGCATCCACCGTAACGGAACGCCGTTAAGCTATCGGGTCGGGTTTAGGATCCGATAACCCGTTAACAGCCCCGACCAAAGGGGATTTTCCACGTATAAAATCATCATTGGCTGGAGGAAACACGTGTCGGCTCATCGCTGGGTCAGATGTCATCCACTCATTGGACAGAAGGCGCCTATGATACGTCGACACGTGGCACGGCCCAACAGAGGCCCATTCCTGTGAAAAGCCGGCCCGTTTGATTTGGTCAAAAGGTGGCGGGCCGGCCCATGGAAAGCCTGTTAACGGCCTGTTCGCATATAGCCCATTTACAGCCCGCTAACCCAAGGCCCGTTACGCCCTATTCGAATTAGGCCCAGTAGCGTCATCTGGGCCATCCAATATGATTCCAGCCCGTTTTCACTTCTGGCCCATGTATGGCCCATGACATCTTTCAGCCCATATGAGGCCCTATGTAACTCTTGGCCTATTAACGGCCCGTGGTGAAACTGGCCCGTAATGAACAGTGTATCACTTTACACCCATTAACGGCCCGTGGTGAAACTGGCCCGTAAAGAACAGTGTATCACTTTATACCCATTAACGGCCCGTTATTCCGTTGGGCCGTTTCCAGCCCATGTTATCTTTCGACCTTCTCAGAGCCCATTTATTCTTGGGCTATTTTCCAGCATTCGTTTACTTACGGCCCGTTACTGTCATTTTTTGCTTGTGGGCCAAATTCAGCCCGTGGTTACAGTCGGCCCGTTTGTGGTCCGTTAATACGTTGGGCCGTTTTCATAGCATCATCAAATACGGCCTATTAACGATGGCCCGTTATGGTCGGCCCATGAACGGACGATTCCAACTCTAGCCCGTTTATGGCCAGAATGCGGTCTGTTTGGCCCATGTTTGGCCAATCGATCATACGGCCCGTATAAGGCCCATTGATGATACGGCCCGTAGAAGGCCCATTGTTTGTACGGCCCGTAGAAGGCCCATTGTTTCTACGGCCCGAAGAAGGCCCACTGTTTCTACGACCCGTAGAAGGCCCACTGTTTATACGGCCCGTAGAAGGCCCACTGTTTCTACGGCCCGTAGGAGGCCCAGTGTCACTACGGTAAATATTAGCCCATGGTTATTGTGGCCTAGTTTTAAAAAATAGGTTATTGCAGCCACTAGCAAACCGCAGAAAAAGAACTGCACCGACTACAAGCAAACAAATAAACAAGACAACAAGGAAATAAATAAGCAAGCAACTTACACTAGGCTATCACGGCTATTACACATATTACATCCACTGGGCATCAAAGTTCGCCACCAGTGCAAAAATAGGGAACACAGCAGCATATAAATGCCACAGCAAAACAAGTCCAAAACTGAAACCACTTCAGAAGAGCTCAAGAAACAATATCCTGGGTACCCATAATGCTGGCAAGATGCTTAGCAAGCTTATTAACTTTCTCTTGTTTGGCGCTTAAGTCCTCTAGCGCTTGCTGTTGCACCAGAAAGTATGCATCTGAATTCTGCAGGGACTTCCTCAGTCCTTCGGCTTCCTGTCGCATAACATCTGATCGATGTCTTTCAACTTGAAGTTGAGACTCAGGAAGCCGAACTGATTCAGGCAGTGAGTTCGAAGAGCTGGTGCCAGCAGTGGTAGCCAGTAACTCGAACACTACATCAAAACTTGACTTTGGGGTTGTCTCAGTGTCTTCAATATAGTTTTTATCAGCTTTCTTGGAGACCAACAGGGATGTCTCACTATCTTGAACCTTATCTGCATTACTTCCTTTACCATTGCATAACAGGGTACTCTTCTCCAATATTTTATCCGCGTTCTAAAAGAGAAACAAACAAACACATCTCAGGTTTACAATGTAGTATATGAAACTCATTTTGGTAAACCAGTTCAGTAGTAAGGTGGACAGGATAACAGCATGAAACAAACATATATCTATGTAGTATGGTCACTTTATGGTCTATATCATTCTAGTTTATGTTGCCAAATCAAGATAGATACAGTTCGAATCATATCTATTTAAGACAAAGCAGCATAGACAGAATATAAGTGTGGGAAACTACACAGCAATAACAACACTTGTAATGTGCATGGCATGAGAACATAACTGTTTATTCAATTGAAACTAAAATCAACATAGAGCAAGTTACAACAGCAAACAGCCAAACACGTTGAAAAAACAGGTTTAAAACATACCTGTTGCACCATTGGAGTTTCAATTGCATCCTTCAAATTTGAAATTAGTTGGTATCAGTAAATACAGTGATGCAAGAGCAAAGTAGTATGAACCATAGCTACGGAACCTGACTTGAGAACAATTCTTCTTCTGCTTTAAGCGTTGACTTCGGGTTCGGAGTGGTGGTCCTCGTGATTTGGGCACTGCAGTTGCCTTACTAACTGCTCGTGTTTGGGTGCCCTGTGGTGGAGACGGTGCTGTGTCAACGGGAATTGGGTGTCTATTTGCTGGGGTTGGGGTTAGAAGGGGTGTAGCTGGTTCTCTGTCCAACTGGGTAGGGGTACAATCTGCATGAGTGTGGGTTATGTGTGGTGGGGCTGGTTCTTGGGCAAGTACAACCGTGGTTCTATCTGCATCGACAGGTAGCACGATCTTTTCTGAAGACCGTGTTTTTACTCCCACAGATACTGCCATCACTCCCTCCAATTGAAATGGCTGATAAACAAGAAAAGTAATTGAATGTACAGACATTGTAAGATAGACAGGTGCGATGGATAGTAGGGAAGAAAACAGGGCATGAAATAATTCACATTTATGTTGTCTAAGCAAACAGAATAGCAGGACATAATTTCACATATATGATGGCTAATTAAACAGGATAGCATGACACAATTTCACATGTATGATGGCTAACTAAACAGGATAGAATGACATACTTCAAAATATGATGACTATGTAAACAGGATGACATGATATAACTATACGATGTGTCTATTAAAGTGGTTGGCATGCCATAAATCACAAACATGCCGTCGATGGAAACATGATGGCATGATATAATTTATGGATAGAATGACATAATTTAAAATATGATGACTATGTAAACAGGATGAGATGATATAACCATATTATGTCTTTAGAAAATGGGTTGGCATGCCATAATTCAGATACATGTTGTCTATGTAAACATCATGGCATGACATAATTCAAATATATGATTTATATACTAAGGAAGTGAGCAGAGGGCAATCGCATATATGATGTGTCAACTAAGGAGATGGCATTCAATATTGTGTATATGATGTAAAAACTAAGCATTGCAATACAACATATGCATTATATGAGTAATATAACCCTGCCAAGTTAGAGCATACACCTCAGGGGGGTAATAGGACTGGTCATCTGCCTCTGAATCCTCCTCTGAAGAGCTATCTGTAACCAGCAAGATATCTGCTTCAGCAGGTAGCATTGTCTGCTCTAAAGACCTTGTTTTCACTCCAGATTTCTCCATCACCAATTCAAATGGCTGATGCACAGGAGAGCAGTTGAATATACAAACATTGTCGACAAAAGCAATGAGAAATACAAAAAAAAGGACGGCATGATATAATTCACATATATGACGCTTTCCTAAACAGCATGGCATTGCATAATTCACATACATAATGCCTTGCAACAAGATAACATTGCATAATTCACATATATAATGTATTGCAACAAGATGGCATTGCATAATTCACATATATGGTAATTAGACACTAAATAGGTGGAATTCACACAAAGCATGTCTAAACTAAGCAAATGACATAGCAATGCAAGATACCATACGCACGATATGAGCAACATAACCCTGCCAAGTTAGGGCATGCACCTCGGGGGGGGGGAATATGACTGGTCATCTGTCTCTGAATCCTCCTCTAAGGAGCTATCGGTAACCAGCAAGACATGCGCTTCGTCAGATAGCATTGTCTGCTCTGAAGGCCTTGTTTCCACTCCAGATTTTTCCATGACCGTGCCGAATGGCTGATGCACAGGAAGAGTAATTGAATGTACTAATATTGTTGACAAATTTAACACGTAATAAAAAATGATGGCATGATATAATTCACATATAAGATGACTGGCTAACTAGGGTGGCATTGCAAAATTCACATATATGATGCCTGGCTAGACAAGATGGCATTGCATGATTCACATATACGATAAAGAAACTAAACAGATGGCATTGACACAAAGCATGTCTAAACTAAGCAGATGACATCTTTAATGTATACAGTAAGCAATGCAAGGCACCATATGCATGATATTACCAACATCAGCATGCCAAGTTAGAGCGAAGACCTCATGGGGTAAATAGGAGTGGTCTTCTCCTTCTGATCCCCCTCAGAACAATTATCTTCCTCTTGATTACGATCCGAAATGGGTGGAGGGGGGCTGCCTTTGCGCCCACCATGGAACGACGTCTGCATGAAATTTTATTGCCACGCAAGGCTCGTCTCTTTTGCTCTACATGATCAGTTCCATTGTGTACAATAACTGGCATGCATAGGAATAAAACATAGTGAGATTATGTAAGGAGTGCATGCACAAATCCAAAGTGATGGTAGCAAACTGTGGATAGACCCAAAACAAATGATAGTAGGCTGATAATAGCTTTAGTTAAAAAATACAGATAATGGCTCCTTTAATGTTTGTTTGCACCCAACATGAAACTCATAGTAGACACCGGATATTAACCAGATAGTAGACAGATAGTACTGATTGCTGCCCCAATATGTACCCCACAACCATTTAAAAACTCAAGTTTCAGCATTAGTTTGGACCTGACTCGGAGTCTAATAGGTGAACACGATGATAATGTAGCATGTCATCATATTAAGCGACGCATAACGTAAGTAGACACAGAAGAGTGCGACCTCTCTTGCGGACCCGTGTAGTCCTCAAGGTCATCTGCTCAGTTGATGATGGTAATGCAGTTGTCGTGGCTTCCGGTGGCGGGGAAGAAGATCTGAGGCGGTGAAAGACAGTCTGGAGAGCGGATCCCTGCTGTGGTGAACCCTTCCGTCGTTGGAGCAGCTGAGCTGGGGTGGAACACAGCGCCGCAGGAGCAGGACAAACCACACAAGGTTTTCTTTGACACATATCTGTAACAGAAGTAATTGAGTAAGGGCTTGTTTGAATTTAAGGATTCTAACAATGCAGGGATAGGAAATAGACAGGAATAGGATAGGAATGCACGTGCAAAATAGTGAATTTAAAAACACAGGATTTCTGCCAATCTGGGTGTTTGATTCACAACAATTGGAAGATCACAGGATGCAAAAAAACATGGTGAGATTAAGTCAAGCCACAAGAAAATGTACGGTTATAATGCTATTATGCTACTATCTCTTAGTCTTGTGCTTGATGAATAGGAATATGAAAAGGAGGAGAAGTGGAAATTAGAATTCCTTCGGTTTTTCTTTCAAGGAGACACTAAAGGAACAAATCCTACAGTTTTCCTTTGCTCCATTCCTTTGCACCAAATTCATGAAAAGTAGTACCATAGCAAACTTTCCAATTCCGATGTTTTTCATTCACTTTTCCTTTCAAGCACTGGCGATTCTAGTAGGCAGGCTTGAGCAAGGAAAATCCTACACTAAAAAAATTGTGCTACTTCTATTACTTGGACCCAGGCCACTGCCATACTAGCTCAACTCCCAGGCCCATCGACAAATGCACAGCTTAAATGCGCAGAGATAAATAATGATGGCGTTCAAGAGAGTCCATCATGGATAGCTAAGTTGCCTGGTACCTCACTGCTTGTCACATAGTAGGATAAAATAATCGTATTTCCCGTTACTACCAGTGCTCAGTGGACAATATATATAACATGTAGAGTAAAAAAGAGATGCAACAAGTGTACAACCTCTTTGGCGAAGCCATGTCGATCTCAGCATGATTGGGTTGGCCGGTGAGGATGCCCCAGCTGACTTGGCTGTCAGAGGAGGGGAAGAAGATCTTAGGCGTCTGGAGATGGAGCCCGAGGTACTGCTCCGCTGTGATGGAGGGTTTCATCGTTGGAGCAGCTCCGGTGAGTTGTACGACGCTGAGGCTGAAGCAGGACAAGAGAGACAACGAACAACGTTAACCTGAGTGGAATTCTAATAGCATCTCCAATACATGACGTAAAATACATAACCACAAAGTGCTAGATGTAAAATACATCAGCCGCTCATCTCTGAACTTAACTGTCGAAACTGAATTTAACTGTCGAAACTGAACTTAACTGTCGAAACTGAACTTAACTGTCGAAACTGAATTTTGCTGTCGAAACTGATTTTGCTGTCGAAACTGAACGCACTAGCAAGGTGAGGCTACACGTCGGTCGACTGACTTTTTCATCTCTGGTCACTCAATTTTGCAGCCGTTGGATATGAAATCAAGGGCCTGCGGTTCATCTTCAACCCCGACCCCCTGAGCCGCCAGCCACCACCGGCCAAACAGCAGCCCCCCGCCGCCCGCGGCCGGCGGTGCGCCGCCCCGCCCGCCCCGAAAACACTCCCCACCGCCGGTCCGCCGCTTCCCCGGCCATCCCTCTAGGCTCTCCCTGTGCCGAGCTTTTTCTCCGGCGATCCCCATGCCACCGCCCCGCCAACGCCCCGCCACTGCCGGCGACCACCGCCCCATCCTGAACCCTAAGATAGATAGTGGGGTACCTCTCCGGCGAGCCCCCCTCCCCGCTGCGGCTGGTTCTTCCTTCACCCCGGCGAGCCCCCCCACCCCCTGAAAATCAACTGACCCAAAAGTCGATTCAGTCGACTGAAGTGTAGCTAAATCGGAGCAGCATCGCAAGCAAGAGCAAGAGCGAGAGCAGCAGCGCGAGCAAGAGCAATAGCAAGAGCAGACCAAGCAGGGGACCGAGAGCAAGAGCAGAGCAGCAGCGCGAGCGAGATCTAAAGTAGCAGCAGCTCCTACTGATGTGGACGTCGTCGCCGAGGGAGCGACGCCGTGGAGGAAGTGGCCGGCGACGCCGCCGTGGATGGAGCCGCGCCGTGTCGGCTCGGGACCGAGCGCCGGCAGCACCGTGAGATCGAATCAAGAAGAAAATGCGGCGATTAGTGTACAACCTCTTTGGTGGCGCCGATTAGGCCGCAGCTTCATTCGAGGAAACGGTGATGATGATGCTCTTCCGGTGGTGCAGGTGAAGACGGCGGTGTGGGAATGGAGGTGGCGCGAAAGACGAGGGGAACGTCGGGGCAGCTCCTTGGAGGTGGAGGACGGGGTGGCTGAACCGGCGGGACGATGAGATCGACGACGGATCCTCATCCGGTACGGTGGATGAGGGATGACGAGGTGTTGCTGTGGACGACGTCGTCGGGGAAGAGGCTCCGGCTAGGTGGCAGACGGAGCAGGGTGTGGGGTTTCGTCGCGGGTTTTCGCGGCCTCGGTGTATGAATGGGTGGGCGGATGGGATGGCAGTGGGGAACCATGGCTTAGAGACGCGCTTGTCCGAAATGTGGGGTAAGTTACGAAAGTACCCCCACCGATTTGAGGCGGTTCTTTCGGTTCAGGGGTACCACGGGCATTTCGCGTGTCGGGATTTCACAGGAGGTGGGAGTTTTCGCGCGCGTTGTAATTTCGGAATAGCAAGGCGCGGGTTGAGATGGAGGGAGTTGTCAGAGCACAACGAGACAAAGATATATCTTAAATATTTCGGGCTAACAAGGCGTGGGTTGAAGAGGCGGGAGTTTCGCAGCACGATAGACAGAGATGCTAGCTTGAATTTTCGGCATAACAAGGCGCGGCTTGAAATTTCGGAAGAACAAGCTTAACGTGTACCCAAAAAAAGACAATTTGCACCTCAACACGCACAACACACACACAAACACCATTTAGACTAGAGTAAGGTACACGTGCATTGCACGCATGAGATTTGGCAACCAAATTATGAATAAATACCACATTATAGCATGCAAGCTTTGAGTCATATATGCATGATGTAGATGTTCGTTTAATTCTTATAGTTCATTTCATTCAAAATCAGCTAGTTTTTATAAGAAAGCTAATCTATTTTAAGATTCATGGAATTGTGCGTCCTAAGACATAAAGTAAAAACAAATAATGGCAAATCATGTAGAAAAACATTTGGGCAATTCTGATACGGAAGATTCTAGAACAAATAAGAAGTGCTTGTGTTTTGATGTTTGTGCATTATGCTTAAGTTCAACCATGGAGTCTTCTAGATTATACATGTGGCGAAATCTGGTGGAATCTAGATGATATCCAACGGCCAGTAGTGCTCGAATTTGCCATCTTTGGACCATCGGATTCGCCTCATCCAACGACCGTCTTTCAAAGTTAAAGTTACCCGCACACAATATAAAAAAATATGAAATATTATATATATATAGGGGTATAGATATAGATATGTGATGCGAAAGCAGCCCATCATCTCCAATTAGAATAGTGTGTCCATGCACGGATGCGACGTGGCCAAATGATGTCTGCCATCGGTATCCCAAATTCAAATCAGTCTGACCTTGTTCAATGTGTATACATTACAACATGCTCGTTTCCAAACCACACCGCGCAGATCTCCGTTATATTCATGCATGCATGGGTTTCAAACATCGGGATCTCTTATTCAAATATTTGAATTCAACTTTACATTGATTATGACCTCACCTATTCTTTTACACCCACACAGTAGTCTTCTCTTTATAATTGTACCACTAACTTTCTCTCGTGCATGCATGCACACACACTACCAGTCGGCATTATCCATCGCACGCATGCAATCTTTTTCTTCAGGCCGGTCTCCCATGAAGGCACACACCCACACACATCCCCCTCTCCATCATATCAGGCATTCTTTATCTCTCATGCGTGCATGCGCAACAATCGATGTTCCTCTATGTATGTGTGTATATAGCTAGGTCTTTCATAGTTTTCCACACAAACCGATCAATCGATATATCCAGTGAGGTCTCACCCTCTTTCCCACGTCCACATCGATCAATCTATACCTCTCTATATAGGATTAACATATATAGCTAATACACCCACATTAATTATATATCCAACGTCCCCCTCTCATCATCCATGCCTTCCGCTTCATCTCTCAGACGCGTGCACAATGGCGAAGACAGCGGGCAGTAAGGGCCCTGCCCCCTCCCCCCTAACATCACTATATATCGAGGCTAATATGAATGTGATCATTAGACAATTGCTAATAAAAATGGTTTAAGTTCATGAATTGACCCTCCTCGTAAAGGATTAGCAATGCTTGGCCCCCTAGCTCATTTATTTTTCATGGCTCTGCCACTGCGCGCAACAGCGCACGTGTTCACCCCCTCTCTCTAAATATCGATCTCGCACTTGTGCATTCCTTCATAGTCTCCCTCCACTCGGCCCCTCGCACCATCTTCTAGCCCCCACCGGATTTTGCCACATGTACAATCTAGCAGACTCCATGGTTGAACTTAAGCATAATGCACAAACCTCAAAACAAAAGTAGTTCTCTTTTGTTCTAGAATCTTCCGTATCATAACTGTCCAAACTTTTTTTCTAGTTGAATTGCCATTATTTGTTTTTACTTTATGCTTTACAATGCACAATTCCATGAATCATAAAATAGATTAAGGGCTTCTTTGATTCAAAGGATTCTCAAAGGAATTTTGGAGGATTCTAATCCTTAGGAATTTTTCCTATCTTGGTTGTTTGATTCGTAGGATTGTAAACCATAGGAATTTTTCCATATGATTCATTTGCACTAGATTTCATAGGAAACATCCCATCCACTCAAACCTCTTTGAAAGAATTCTGCGTTTTTTCTATGCACAATCAAACACTCGTACAATCCTGTAGGATTCAAGACGACATTCCACTATAATCCCATGTTTTTCCTATTCCCGCGTTCTTAGCTTTTTTATAAAAACTAATTGATTTTGAATGAGATGAACTATAAGAATTAAACGAAGGGCTACATCAGGCATATATGACTCAGAGCTTACATGCTATAGTGTGGTATTTATTCATAATTTGGTTGCAAAATCTGATGCGTGCAATGCACGTGTACCTTACTAGTACTTCGAGTATGTGCAAAACACGTAAATTAGAATACCAATGGCACGGTACACAGTGTCTCTCTTACAGTTCATGAAGCCACGTGGCACATGTGGAGGCGTTCTCGCGACCTCCTTGCGTGGATTGATCATAGTGACGTGCTGCTAGTTCCAGAAGAATGTACTCGTCCTCCCTGAGCCATACTGGCGGTACATGCACAAAGCAAAGATGTGCACGCACGCCACGCACGCACTCATTCCCTCGCACGCACACGCGGGTACACGGGCGGACGCAATTTTGTACCAAGATCCATCCCATGTGATAATTTGACGCGTGTAAAGTCGTTCACTTCATTGATGGTCAATTAATACAGCGCATGCAAATTGAGTGGACGTGAGGGCGGAAGAAAGACATTATTACTCCACTGGGCGCATGCGAGTTGTTAAATCGTGGGTTGCTAGTAGTACCTCCATTGGTCTCCTTCGTATTTTGTGCCAATTTTTGACAGTAACATAACATTTACGCATTTGAGCAGTGTAGTACTTGAAATTTATGTTCCGCTAAACTCATCGGGAGCCGTTTCGGGCCTCGAAACCAAAACCATCAATTAATCTTTACCTTGTTCCCATCACATTCGAAAGCCTGCTCACACCTACTAGTATGTACCAAACCTGAACGTGTTCCCACTATGCAGGTATTAGTACTAGTGCTAGTACTTAGGTTATAAAAAGGGGAACTACCTAACCGAAAATTACTCTACCTTTCCTCCTCATTAGTGCTTCTTCTTCGTCCGTCGTTGCCATGGCCGGTGAGCAGAGCTCTAGGTCGAGAACTACTCGTAACAAGGGAGCGGCAACCAAGGCTGTGAAAAAAAAGAGAGGGCTCGCCGCCACGCAGAGACCTCGAAAGATCTCTCACGGGCAGGCGATGGCTCCTAGGAGCGCCCTAGCCGCGGAGGCGAACATGCCGAGCCGGCGGAGCTGGAGTCGTTATCCCTCGACGGCATGCCCGATCAGCTCAATAAGCAGAAGGAGTTCATCCAAGGCTTGATGGAGTTGCTGAAGGAGAGCCTCGACGACATGCCCGCTGAGCTCAATCAGCAGGGGGAGTTGACCGCTGGTTTGGTGATGCTGCTGAAGAAGAGCATTGCCTCGGAGAAGAAGGCGACCGGCGAAATCCTGCGACTTCAGGAGGACAAGGCGACGCTCTGCCACGAGATCGACCTGTTGAAGGAGAAGAACGCCGGCTGGAAGAAGCTGCATGAGAATAGTAGTTCCTCGATGAAGATGATGCAGGCCCTCGTCATGGAACAGAAGGAGGAGTTGGCGAAGCTCCGCATCGAGCACCCAGCTGCTGTCAAGGTACGTAATGCGGCCGTGGAACAGATGATGAAGGCTCACGTCGAGAAATCCCGCGTCATGGACATAATGAAGAAGATGGCGGAGGAGACACGCAAGGAGATGGAGGTCGTGGAGGCGATGAAGAAGAAGTTACGACTCCGCGGCGAATTAGATCATTTGGGGTGATAATCTTCCTTCTTCTTTTGATCATGTGTTTCATCTTTTGCTTCGGGTGTTTCGCCGCACGTGTCACGTTCTCTGCGAGGCATGAATAGAACAATGGTTTTTTTTGAGGGAATGAATAGAACTATGCTAACAATGAGATGACTAGCAAATTAGATCATTTTTTATCGCCATATGGCACTGGGCTGCCGTGTTTCGTGCTCCTCCATCGCAGTACTACTCCAATGGAAAACTTGAGTATACCGCACGGTTCTTTGCTCCTCCTCGATCAGGTCGTCGGCGCATTTATATGACCAGTCAAATCACAAGGCCCCGCCTTCCAGCAGTAATGAGCCGTCAAATCACAAAGGCCCTCGCCTCTCGTGAAACCGACCAAGCTAGACTGCCCCGCCCTCTAGCCTTTTAAAAAATGTATACTTTTGTACAGCAGTAGTATCGATGGATTGCGCCATGGAGCAAAACTTGAAATTAAAAAAAAGGTGGTACATATAGAGAGCGCTCGTCGCCAAATTATGCATATAGTACTATTAAAAAGGCTAGTCACAATAATGGTGTCCAGCACAACTCACCCCTCAAATAAAACTAAGAGGGTGCTTGGATACGTTTTAGTCCCATGACTAAAAGTAGTGGGACTAAAACATGCTAGCCTCACCCATGCTTGGATCCAAATACTAAAAAGGCTAAAATCAAGTTAGTGAGCATTTATTATCCTCCAAACCCTCCAATCCAGAACTCGCCTGTGTTAAAGGAGAGGAGTTAAATGAGTAGAGAGAGGACTAATCCACATTTTAGTAGGGGTACCCCTGACTAAAAAATCTTAGTCTCAAGACTAGTTTTAGCCCCTTTTTAGTCAGGGGTGCTTGGAACTTTAGCCTCTTAAAGAGACTATTTTTAGTCAGACTAAAATAAGTCCCTTGGATCCAAGCACCCTCTAAGCATCCTGGAATTCTTTGACAAAACTAAGCACCCTGAAATTCTTTGACAACTAAACTGCTGGCTATATGATGTTGGCCATATATATTGTACATATATAATGTGAAGAAACGAGTGGTAGTACTATACCAACTAAAAGATGAAATGTAAGAAATACTAGTATGTACGTACTGAAGAGTTAAAGTAACGAGAAGAAACATAACATAGTTCTGCTGGGGGCTCAGCACAACACACCCCTCAAATTAAATTAAGCACACCTGAAATTAAACTTTGCAACTATTCCGGTAGACACTGCATTAGAACCACCATGAGCAACGACACTGCCAGCGAGCGAACAGCAGGGTAGTGGCTTTCCATTCTCCCATGATACGGGCTTCCAAGAGCCCTTGGATCTGAGATCGAACGGTTGCATGGCGTGATTCTAGACCTATGGGTGAATATCCTATGCTGGAGGGTTATTTTGCAAATTTTCAGCAACTTAGCATGCGACCGTTTGATCTTAGATCCAAGGGCTGCCAGCAGCCTGTATCATGGTCGCGCCTACCACGACCGTCGTGTCACTCGCGCGGTCGCGCCCTTGGAGATTTAACACGGTGCGTTAGGCTATCTGATGTTGGCATGTCATACATAGTCATCACTTAGTCACTCATACTACAACAAGGTTGGCTATAAGGTTGGCTATAAGTGAATTTTTATTACTCCTCTCTATCTCTTTCTTCGTACTCCCTCCGTCCCATAATATAAGAATGTTTTTGACACTAGTGTAGTGCCAAAAACGTTCTTATATTATGGGACACAGGGAGTACTAGTATTTATTGCATTTGCCAAGGAGTGACCTCTTCCAATGAAATGGTGTTGCTAAGTTTGCTTCATTTAATTAGCTATAGACTCAAAATTGTCTTTTCACCTAGGTACACGTGCTTAGCACCGTTTCTTCCTTGGGTCACCAAACTAGTCTCTCTCATCTTGATTAACTTGCCACATCAGACTTTATGCCTATGTGGCAAGCTTAAGCACCTCTAGGAGCAAGTAAAAGTAAGTACAATAGTGCGCTTTACATGGCATTTTTGCATATGTGGAGGAAAGAGAGGCAAGGAAAAAGTGGAGAAGTGGGCTCTCATGCAAGAGCCAGCCTCTACTACATGGTGGAGCATTGGGAGAGGCACCTGTATGGAGGTGGTCAGGAATCGGGAGACTCACGCCGGTCGTAGCGCCGCAGTTAAAATGATAATGGCAAGTCAAATCACGGGGCCCCACCTGTCCAGCAGTAACTCGCTGTCAAATCACACAGCCCTACATTTGCAGCAGCCTACTCCCCCGTCTTCTCGCGTCTCTGTCGAACCGACTAGGCGGAACTGCCCCGCCGCCTACCGCACAGGAAAAGCCCCGCCCTCGACTTTTAAATAGTATACAGTATACTAATTTTGTATCCATGGATTGCGCCCACACCATGGAGCAAAGCGTCTAGAAAATAGTGGTACACATGTACGGAGTATACAGCACGCCCGTCGCGTTCGCGTCGCACCCTAGACGGTCGGTCGGTCTGGCACGCTGCTCTCCGAATGGAACGCGCGTCATATTGCGTTTGCACACACATGTGGGACGGCAATTGAGAACCGACCATAGGCACACTCCCCGGCCCCGCAAGTCGGGTGACTTAATAGAAGAGGGAGACGAGCGATAGTACTAGAGAAGTGTTGTAGTACGTTGGTGCCTGGACGATCCCTGCAAGACACGGAAGATCAGTTCGTCCATGCATGTGACCAGACTCCAGCAGACACGCCTGGATTGGCTATCGTCTACATATCGTGCAGGCTGTGTTGTACATGGCTATAGTTGTGGTGAGAAATCTAAAAAAAGGTCTCTTGTCATCTCGCAAAATTAGGTGTCATGTGCTTTGGATCACTGCGAGGGTTAAATAGCGACAACTGAGTTGGGCTAGTCATTGGGGGCACATGCACGAACAGTGACTACTCGGCTGCCATCTAGGTCAAGCCGGCTATGTTAATTAGGACATCCATCGACAGGCCCCTTTTCGACGAGTTTATCTTTAATTTGAGCTTTGTTCCTCGTCTAGTTTGTCCGTCGGGATTCATGTTGTCTCCTTTGGGTAGTGAGGTTATGATTTCTTGTCATGTGGCATTTTTTCGTGTTATATGTTATAATCCGGCGCTTCAGATCAAAATGACGACAAATGCGCCTCCGGGCCACGTGCATGAAGACTTCTCGACAGTCATTGACGAGGTCAAGCCGGCTCCGCTAGACAAAAGAAAACTAGTACTACTCCACTATATAGGCAGGAGCCTCCGTGCTTGCTTGCTAGTGTTGCTCTCTTCACACTGTCTCGGCCTCTCCAGATCTAAACACGACAGTGGTGGCCACACTCTCTCTCCCTCTCTGCTCACCGCTGGTCATAGATCCAGCCGGATCCTCTCCACCGGGGAAGGTGAGAAGGTGCAACGTTCACGCGGTCGTCCTCGGCGACGGCTCTTACCCACTGTTCGGCGCGTCTCGATCAGCCTGCCTTGCCATTCTCTCCCAAGCACCGCTGGCGAGGGAGGGCCTCCAACCCCTTCTTCCTCGCTGCCGTAGTGTGGGCAGATCCGGCCTCCCGCCGCCCACCTAGCGACATCCCGGCAACCATCAGGTATAACTTCCTTTGAAACCGGCCTTGCTCTACTTCCCGAGCTCCTGACGTCGCTGCATTTGTATCTTTTACTATTTCTCAGGCCCCCTCGTAGATAGGATCAATCAACTTTTCAAAAACCACCTAATTTTTTTTACGTTTAAGAGGTAAAACTAGTTCATGCACTCGAATCTAGTACTACTTGGTTCAAACAAGAAAGAAAGGGGGTGGGGTGGGGGAGGATTTGTTACCTGAATCTAGGACTTGGTCGAAAGAGGAAATAATGGGGGCGAAAAGTAGTAGAGACTGGCTATCCAACTGGTCTCTAGGTCTAATAGGGAAATAAAGGGAAACGCAGTACAAACTCAATATAAACCCGATCTATTGGGTGAAAAAGGAAATAAAGTGGGGACTGGGGGACAAGTCAACAGAGTAAGTCCAGCACTACATTTGCTAGCCTCACACAGTATAAGGTGTCTATACCGAACAAAAATGGGACCAACCCAGATATCATGTTATGATGTTTGTTGCCCCGAGCCACTCTTATGTAATGCCACTGGTAAAATGTAGCAGTCGCATTGTTAAAAGTAAGGACACGTTAAACCAATGTTGTTTTCAATGTAATGCCTCCAGTAATATGAATCAATGGCGCTTCTTTACATGTCCTGCAAAAATTTCCCATTAAGATAAGTTGGTTCTTTTCGTTAGAAATGCAACTGTCCTGGTCCGCCTACTCTCCCGTGCCCAAAGTAATGTTGTATTTAACGGTTGTCATAGTTAATCCTAATGCCCACACTAATATCTAGCAATGCCAGTGCTTTAGAAATTGCTACTGTCCTTGTAGGATTGCCATTCAGATAAGGAACATGCTTCTTTTCATTTGATGCATGTTTCATCACTTGTTAGTCACCCTCCTTTCCACCTTTTTTGTGCAAACAGAGATATACATTTCACGCTCGATCTTAGTTGAACTGCACAAATCATATCCAAATTATAGTTGAGCATTCCAGGAGCTTCACAACCAACCTTGATGTTGCTCAGTTTTATTGCAACTAATGAAGAAGAAGCTCTGTGGGTTTCGTTTTCTGATGGAAATGGAACCGGGGCTGGAGCCCTTTTCTTAAAAAAAATTGAAGAAGCTGCTAGCTCACGGGACATTGCTTCATTTTAGGTGAACTGCACCAAAAGGTCCGATGAATTGAATCATCCATGTTGGTGACTGAAAGAGCCAGCTTCAGCATCCCAGTCTAAGCACCCTCGGCCTCCATCCTTGCGACGCACGGTACACCTCGTTTGCCACCTGCTCGACCCTAGTGTCACTGATAAAATGAAGTAATAATATAGTTAAAATAGAGCGAGTGTCATCTCTATCATTTCATTTCCAATGTAGATAAAGAAAGTGCTTCTCTTTGTTAATGTATGTTTCATCAACTAGTCCCATTGTTAATGTTTAAGCGTTTCTGCAAACTGGGGTGCTTAATTTTAGTTGATATGTACAAAAATAGAGATTTGAATGTCTCAAGGCGCCTCCTTGTACTACCGCTGTACACTGATGTTCATCACTGGCAGAAGGTGTATCTGGGAGACTTGGGACGATGTCCAGTATGAGGCGTCGCAAGGCCCATCTCGCCCTCGCAACATGGCATACTATGATACTATCGCAATATTTTCTTCTATTTATTTTGTGTGTTTCATCAACTAGTGCCACTATAATGTAATCACGATTTTTCATTATCTGTGCAAACAGGGTTATTCAGCTGCATTTTGGTGGAACTGCACAAATGTACGTATGGAACCGGCATATATGCAGAGTGCGAGGTGTGCCAAGTAAAAATTACCGACACCAACCATGCTGCATGCACGCATTGGCATCCACCACCACCAGTGGGATGTGTGGCGCTCTCTGTGGACGGATCTTTCTCGGCAGCAAATCATCTAACCAAATACTAGTAGCTTATATTGACAGTTTTCTAGGGAGTACTCTTTTCTGAAAGAAGCACCAATCTATTTTTATTTATTTGTATACTGTGTCACAACTTTGACCCAAAGGTCCAGAGCTATTTTAGGGTGATTGGCGTAGTACTCGGAGACTGATTGTAAGCATGATTTTCATTAGCTGTCACACTGATTGTAAGCATAAGCAGGTGGAAGATTAGGTTAGTGCGAAGCTTACCTTAAACCCCACCGCCGTCGTTGAAACGAGGCGAGCGTCGAGGGAACCGTGGAGAACGGCGGGGAAGCGACATCGCGCCATCCGGCCTCCTCTTGTGGTGGGAGAACGAATACTCCTGTGGCTCCGGCTGGCTCTGCACCCTCACGAACGGCACACCATACTCGATCGATTCGTTATCCTCTGGGTGCTCGACCTTTGACCTGTACGCCCACCACCTTCGCTTGACTGTCGCCTCGGGCGAATCTGTCTGCTCCATCGCCCAGAGGAGATACTTGATGAACTCAGAGGACTGCGGCGTGACTGCCGCCGAGGAGTACATGTACATCGCCGCCCGCATCGCCGCCGTCTCGCTCTTTCGCATACATTGCCACATGGCCCGCACCATCCTCGAAATCTCCCACTCATTGTCAAACCAACTAAGGATCTCCTTCAACCTGGCTAACTTTGCCTGGTCGCCGCCGGCGATCTGCCTGATTCGCTGCTGCATCCTCTCCATAGATGTCCTTCTGAGTGGTCCAGTGCTAGCTTTGGAAGATGGGAGGAGAGACGGTGGTCTTGCAATAGAGAAGAGGGAGAGGCGAGACGGTGGTCTTGCAATTGAGCATATGAAGTATTTTATGAATTCTAGAGATCTATTTTTAGCACTTAAAAAAATGTAGTTTCATAGGAGTATAAAAGTGCAGACAATGTGATTCTCAGAGAAGAAACTGCAAGTTTCAGTTTCAGATAAGAAACTGCAAGTTCAGTTTCAGATAAGAAACTGCAACTTTCAGAGGCAGAGCATTTATATTAACACGGCCTTTTCAAACAGGGTTAACATCATGCTGATCAACATTCATGCATAGCACATCTTCATATGATGCACAGTCAAAATGCCCACACAATGTCGAGCGTGCGAAACACAGAGAAAACGAGGGACGAAGTTTTGGCAAGTGTTGGACGTGGTTTTGGGCTGCCCCGTCTAGGCTTTCATTTTTAACATGCGCAGCCTACGACCTCGGATGGGAGGTCCATAGGCCTGTTTGTATTTTCTTAACAGGCCTATGGACCTCCTATCCGAGGTTTTATTTTTGGCAGCCCAATTTATGTATTTTTTTAAAAAAAACGCAGACGTCTGTTCTATTTTTCTATATAAGAATAGGAACGCCAGGTCCAACTTATGTTTCCCTTCTAACTATATTATATATATTTAAATTATTTTATATGTTATTATATATTATTTTTGTTGTCATCATATATTTAACAGATACTTACATATGTAAGAAAACAATATCCCACATCTTATTAACTTATAAAAATAATTTCTTAACAAATAAAATCCTGGATTGTTTTGGCACGAAAATCCTAGTGATTGTGTACAAAAGCTTGGTAAGATTTAAGGATGAATGTAATAATATCACTTATTATTTAAATATATTTATAACAAAATGCTCAGCCCCTTTTTATTTTTGGATAACACTGCTGGCCCAACCCAACATTATAATTAGAATCAGCCCAGCAAAATCGTGTATTTCGAGAAAGTGCAAATGGCCTGTAATTTTTTAGAAAATAAAATAAATGGGCCGCATGGACGCTACATTATTTATTCACCCAGCCCAGCTAATGGCTGTAATTCAATGAAAAGATCAAATTGACTGTAAATTCTACCGCGCAAAAAAAGACTGTAAATTCTGAAAAAAAATGGGTTGAATACGTGCCACATTTTTGGAGGCTGAAATGTGGGCCAATAGGTCGAAGCCAACGCAAGTCGTTGTCAATTTAGTCAACAAATGATTCTGACATGTTAGCCGTTGGATTTACACCCAGCGATCGGCATCCATCTTCAATCACTCGTCTTCTTCCTCCAGCGCCGCCGGGACCACCTCCCGCCTCCTGCTTCTAGCAGCTCTGCTTAGCACGCTTCGCTATGAAGCGCTACTCCACCGTTGGCCAGGCCATCCCTCCACCCCTCCACACCTCCTGTTCTTCTCCACCGACTGCCGAACCACACCGCACTAGAACCAGTTAACCCTCATACACCTCTCCGTCTGCGACTCTACTCCCGCGTCTTCCCATCTCCGGCTCGTTGCTGTCCGGGGCCTCGCCGTCGTCCACCACCTTGGATGCGCTCGGCGCGGCGTGGTCAACGTGGTCAACGAACGACACCATCGGAAGTAGACTGTGCGTGGAGAGGCTGATAGCTGGGTCCACGGCCGCACACAAGGAAATGCCTCCTTATTACGGGCAAAATAATGATTCCTCCACCTGACATCTGGGACCCACCGGAAGGGCCTCTGTATTTCGCGAAAATAACGTGCCCCCCGCTGACATGTCGCACCCACCAGCTATCTTCGCACGCAAGGAAGTGCCTCCTTATTACGCACAAAAAAAGGAATACTCCCCCTGCCAGCTGGAACCCAGCATAGTGGGAGGCTGACTTGTGGGCCTACCAAGTTGACGGGGACGGAGGGCTTTGTCAACTTAGTCAATATGAACGATTCTAGCTCCTGTTACCGTACGATGTTCATCCAACGGCCGTAGTGCTTCTTCAACCTCTGGTCTTCTTGCTCCAGCCGCCCAAACCAGCGCCGGTCGTGCCGCGTGCTCCTGCCTCCCATGGCCGGATGTGATGCCGCGGAGGCCTCACCGCCCCCTACTACTCCCACCGCTAGCCAGGACATCGCTCTACTCACCCACACCCCCTGTTATTCTGCGACGACAGCAGCCTCACACCGCAGCCGAACCAGTGAACCCTCGTACTCCTCTTCGCGTGGGCATCCACTGCTGCGTCTTCCCCGGCTCCGAGTCGTCCCCTTCCTAGTCCTCGCCGTCGCCCACCGACGTGGTGCTCTCGGCGCGGCGTGGTCAACGTGGTCAAGGAACGACTTCCATCGGACGTGGACTGTACGTGGAGAGGCTGACAGCTGGGTCCACGGCCGCAGCAAGGAAGTGCCTCCTTATTACGTGCAAAATAATGATTCCTCCACCTGACAGCGGGGACCCACCGGACGGGCCACTGTATTTCGCGAAAAAAACGTTTCCCCCTGACTGCTGGGACCCACCAGCTACATCTTTGCACGCAAGGAAGTGCGTCCGGGCAACAAAAAAATGATTCGCCCCCTGACTGCTGGGACCCACCAGCTACATCTTCGCACGCAAGGAAGTGCGTCCGGGCAAAAAAACGATTCGCCCCCCTGACTGCTGGGACCCACCAGCTACATCTTCGCACGCAAGGAAGTGCCTGACAGTCGGGACCCACCTGGTCGAAGCGTACGTAGCGTTGTCATTCTGGACGCGAACGTGTACGTACATATATACTGGTCGATGTAGTGGCGCGCACGTGTCGTAGTAGAGGCGCATACATGTCGTAGTAGAGGCGCGCACGTAGCATGTACACGTACGTACAGCGACCAGGGTGCAAGAACGAAAATACGGCCACGTATGTGTACATACGGGCGGGGTCTCGAACGCCTACTCGCGCATACGTACGGCCAGGGCTCGTGTACATGGCTAGGTCGGAACGGAGAAACAGCGTCGTCGTCGTGTTCATGGGGAGGCAACGGAATGCGTCGTGTTCATGGGGAGGCAACAGAATGCGTCGTGTTCATGGGGAGGCAACGGAATGCGTCGTGTTCATCGGGAGGCAACGGAATGCGTGGGAGCCAACCGGCTGGGTCGAAACAGAATGTGTGGTCGTGTTCATCGGGAGGGCTTGGACGGAACAGGCGATGGAAACGAGGCCTGGCGTACCGCACAACGGAGGAAACAGACCTCCTACGTTCGGAACGGGGTCCTGTTGATCGGGAGGGGTCTGGCGTACCGCAAAACGGAGGAAACAGACCTCCTACGGTCGAAACGGGGGTCCTGTTGATCGGGAGGGGTGCGGCGTACCGCAAAACGGACGAAACGGACCTCCTACGGTCGAAACGGGGGTCCTGTTGATCGGGAGGGGTGTGGCGTACCGTAAAACGGACGAAACGAACCTCCTACGGTCGAAACGGGGGTCCTGTTGATCGGGAGGGGTGTGGCGTACCGCAAAACAGACGAAACGGACCTCCTACGGTCGAAACGGGGGTCCTGTTCATCGGGAGGGGTGTGGCGTACCGCAAAACGGGACTCCACGGGATACTGTTCATCTCCACCGTCGACCTCCTCGAGCCTCCACGGGCTACCGTCGACCTCCTCCAGCCTCCACGGGCTCCTGTTCATCCAGCCTCCACCGCGCGCTACTCCACCGGCTACTGTTCAACCACCCCTCCACCGTCTACTGTTCATCCAGCCCTCCACACCACGGGGTCCTGTTCAACCAGCCCTCCACGGGCACCCCTCCACCGTCTACTGTTCATCCAGCCCTCCACACCACGGGGTCCTGTTCATCCAGAGGCAACGCCACCGCTCACTGTTCATCCAACCCTGCCCCCGCAACGCTCACTGTTCATCCAATCGATCGGCTTCAGTTAGCAGCAGTAGCGAAGGAATCGCTCGATCGGGTTTAGTTAACAGTCATCGATCGATCGCTCGGGTTCAGTAACGCGTAGCCTGCAGTGCAATCGCTCGGGTTCAGTTAGAGCCCAACGCCTCGCTCGGGTTCAGTTAGAGCCAATGCCTCGTACACACGCACGTACGTGTACTAGAGAAACGCGCATCGCTCGGCCCCCGACCTCCCACCGTAACCGGGAACTCCCCGAAATTTTCCTCGCCCTCGCTTCTACCACGGTTTTTTCCGTCATGGACGGCCCAAAGAATGTCATGCAGCTGCGTCTCCGGCCCGCCCAGGACGAAAAGCCCATTTTCTATCATGATTTTTTGTCAGAGAAGTAGGGGCCCACCACATCTATGATGATACCGGGTTTTGTCACAATTATCGTCATAGAAGTGTCATATGTATCATAGAAAAAAATTTCGTTCGGCCCAAAATGTCACGGATGTGTCTTTTTTTACTAGTGTCCCGTCTTGTCTCGTGCCCCTCAGGTTGTAGCGATGATGGCCCTAGGCCTAGCCCTGCGTCGGGCTACTCTTGTAGCCTGGTCAGGCATTTAAAGCCTGGTTGGTGGAATGCACCGCAAGGCCAGCTCCTCTGACCGACGCGTGTCCTGCGAGCTAGGGGAAGCAGTCCCCCGAATGCACCATGGCTGACATCATGGCTCTCCTCGGGGATCTTCTATGGAGGATCTTCCTTCGCCCAACACCTGTATTTTAATCTCTCCGAGTTCGTCTTTTTATCGTGACACTGTGTGCTACTTCTTGAGATTGCGTTGGTTTTTTCCTTGAAGAGGAAAGGGTGATGCAGTAAATTAGAGATAAGTATTTCCCTCAGTTGAGAACCAAGGTATCAATCCAGTAGGAGAAACACACAAGTCACCAATGGTTGCACCTACACAAAAAAACAAATACTTGCACCCAACTCGATAAAGGGGTTGTTAATCCTGTCACGGTTACTTGCAAGGATGAGATCTGATAGAGATAGGTATAAAAGATAAATAAAAGTAAAAAAATAAAGTAAAGGTAAATAAATTGCAGCAAAGTATTTTTGGGTTTTTTGTTTTATAGATCTGAAAATAATATGATAAAAGATAGTCCCGGGGGCCATAGTTTTTATTAGAGGCTTCTCTCTTGAAAGAACGCATATGGTGGGTAAACATACTACTATTGAGCAATTGATAGAAAAGCGCACAGTTATGACAATATCTAAGGCAATGATCATGAATATAGACATCACGTCCGTGATAAGTAGACCGACTCCTGCCTGCATCTACTACTATTACTCCACACATTGACCGCTATCCAGCATGCATCTAGTGTATTAAGTTAACAAGAACGGAGTAACACATTAAGCAAGATGACATGATGTAGAGGGATAATCCAATCAATATGAACCAACCCCACCTTTTTATCCTCAATGGCAAAAATGCAAATACGTGTCTTGTCCCTTTCTGTCACCGGGAATAAGCACCGCAAGATTGAACCCATTACAAAGCACCTCTTCCATGACAAGAAAAATCAATCTAGTTGGCCGAACCAAATCAATAGATCGAAGAGAAATACAAAGCTATCTTAATCATGCATAAAAGAGTTCAGAGAAGACTCAAATAATATTCATAGATAATCTGATCATAAATCCACAATTCATCGGCTCTCAACAAATGCACCGCAAAAGAAGATTACATCGAATAGATCTTCATGAACATCGAGGAGAACATTGTATTGAAGATCAAAGAGAGAGAAGAAGTCATCTAGCTACTAGCTATGGACCCGTAGGTCTGTGGTAAACTACTCACACATCATCGGAAGGGCAGCAAGGTTGATGTAGAAGCCCTCTGTGATCGAATCCCCCTCCGGCGGAGTACCGGAACAGGTCTTCAGATGGGATCTCACGAGGACAAAAACTTGCAACGGCAGAAAAGTATTTTTGGTGTGCCCTTGGGTCTACGAGGAATATTTGCGTATTTATAGAAGAAGAATTAGGGTTAGAGGGGCTACGAGGGGCCCACAAGCTTGGGGGTGCGCCCTACGAGCTTGTGGCCGCCTCGTGGCTCCTCTGGCCTCCTCCCCAAGCTTCTAGGGTGTCTTGTGGTCTAAGAAAAACCGTCAAAAAAGTTTCGTTCCGTTTGGACCCCGTTTGGTATTGATTTTCTGTAAAGGCAAAGACAAGGAAAAAACAGCAACTGGCACTTGGCACTAGGTTAATAGGTTAGTTACAAAAAATAATATAAAATAGCATAAAAATGCATGTAAAACATCCAAAATGGATAACATAATAGCATGAAACAATAAAAAATTATAGATACGTTGGAGACGTATCACTGTGATTTATATTTTAAGATATTACTGAGTGGGTTGGTGGCGGAGAGCTGCTCCTCCGCCTGCAAGTGATCCGATGGAGTTGGTGGTTGTAGGCGGCGTCGGCCCGCGCCTCCCGGAACTGCTCCTCGTGCTCCTCCCGCACCATGTTCATGTAATGGGCACAAGCCTCACCAATGGTCAAGGTGCAATACACTGGCAAGGGTGGCGCGAAGGAGGAGGAGGGTGGCGCTGGCTCATCGACACCTGCGTCCTCCATTGGGACGTCGTCGTCCTTTGGCTGCCTACCGGCCAGCCAGCCGGCAGCAATGACGGCCAACTCGTTTTAGTCCGGCGTTAGCCCGTCCTAAAGAGCTTTGGTGGGGCAGGAATCCATGATGGGACTGGTGAGGAGAGGGATCGGAGGCACCATTGGGACGTCGTCGTCCTTTGGCTGCCTACCGGCCAGCCAGCCGACAGCAATGACGGCCAACTCGTTTTGATCCGGCGTTAGCCCGTCCTAGAGAGCTTTGGCGCGGAAGGAATTCATGATGGGACTAGTGAGGAGAGGGATCGGAGGCAGATGACTGCGGCTATGGCCAGGCAGCAGTTTATATAGTACTGATGGACGACAGAGGGGCAGAGTGGCGTCGGAGTAGACGCCTCGACAATCGTGTGTCATTAATGAGGGGCGCAGACGGACGAACGGACGGCCCTCGTGTCATTTGAACGTGGACCAGTCGTCTGCATCAGGAAGCGCCCCGGGTGGCGCTCTCTCGGGCGGTGCGCCCCTTCAATGCCGGTGCGAGTGAGCGAACGCGTCCGCTCTGACCGGTGCGGGCACTAACGCTCTGGAGTGGCGCTGACCGTTTTTGGCGAAAAGCGCGCGGACGAGAGAGTGGGTTTGGCTGGCCAGGGCGGTCAGAAACGTGCTTGGTTGTTGTCCGCACGCCCGCAAAACTCCCCACATTCGTCAATGATTTACGGAAGAAAGTACGTTCGTACTGCGCCGCGGATTGATATATATACGCGTTGAATGACTTCTATGGTCTGGACATATGCGGGAGGTTTAAGGATCGCCGTTGGAGATGCCCTTAAGCTGTTAAGGAGACAGTGGAGGAGAGATGCATAATCTGACCTGGGGGCAGAAAAGGGAAACTTGATACTGACGAGTTACAATTCTAAGAAATCGAAAGCAGAACATATATCAATGAAGGAATAAGTTGCAAACCGAAAAGGCCAAATCTGGAGAAGATATACCCGCAGCAGACCGTATCCTGGCTGGCCCCATATGCGAGATCTGCTCGCCGGGGTAATGCTGATACTTTGTTGGCGTGGGAGAGGAAGACGAAGATCGACTGTGCTCATAAAACGAGAGGGGACCGCTTGCTAGATCCCCCTCCTCATCCTCGACATTCTTGCCACGCGGTAACGCTGATCCTGTCGAGATGTATACATGTGGAGGAAATAGAGTCTACCCGTGCGGGTCGTTTGATCGGAGACCATTGGTCGACATCGATCGCCGTGGACGGCCGAGTTTTACATTTGATATTTCCATCTCTACGGGAGAAAAAAATGAGAGGAAGTGATCAAATGGTGAACCCCCGTTATGCTTGCGTTGAAATTATCGTATGACAGTTTTAGTAGTTGTAATTAAGTGGTATCGACATCTATGCTAACTAAGGGTTTCTTCCATGGTCGATTTTATATCGTTCTAGTGTTGTGGTAGAACATATTCTCTAAGGGTTTTTATCTACTAGTTGTGTTCCACAACTCACTTTTGACAGTAAAAATTATAACTGTTTAAAAATGCCATCGTTTCATTAGATACTTGCTAAAAATGCCATTAAATATCTAAAAAATGACATCAATTCATCAAATGTTTGCTCAAAAATGCCATTTGACATTGTTATTGTCAGGTCAAAACCCGTTAACCCTGTTATATGACAAAAAATACCCCTAGACCCACATGTCAGTTCTCTCTACTTCACAATAATAAATATGAACCCCATTTGTCAGGAGTAAGTAGGACACACACTTTATTATAATGAGATACAGAGAAGTGACATGTTGGTCCATAAGTATTTTGATCATTATAACATGGCAAACGACATTTAAGCTGATGGGTGTCTAATAGTATTTTTGAGCATGCACCTAACAAAGCAGTGGCATTTTAAAACAATTGAAATTCCTAGTAACAAAAGTTGAACATAATAGCATAAATGATAAAAACCCATTCTCTAATGTCCAAACTAAAGGCGCCCAGAAACGAATCCATGGATTGACTTTTTGCATACTCTGGCTATTAAATTAACACCCTGGACGGTTGGGTTTGTGGCAAACTTTTCCTCTGACGTTTCTAACAATATATTTGTCGGTTTCCTCTCTGTAATTTAAGCAAGACTCCAATGCAATAAGGCCAACTCCAGCGTGCGATCCCATCATATCCGCGTGCGTCCGTTCGGGGTAAAAGGGATAAACCAGACGGCCCAGCGCGCGGGCGCAAACGGACTTTTGTCCGTTTTCTGTTCGCTTTCGACCCATCCTCGGCCCAAGTTTGCGCCGCTTTTGGGGTGAAACGGACAGCACGCGGACAGGCGGGCCGTGTGCGCGTCTCCTCCCTTGGCCCACCTGTCGGTGCCACCGGGACGCCTTTTTCTATCCGCCCCCCTCCCTCCCTCCAGCCGCACCCCTCCACTCTTCTCCATTCTTCTCCACTCTTCCCCTCGCCGCCGCCGCCGCTGCCATTGCAGTTGTGCAGTTCGGACGCGCGCTTGCCCAGCCCCTTCCCCTCGGCGCCCCCGAGCTACCCAACCACGACCACCTGATCTACGCACCCGGCGGCCGGATCCGGTCGGTCTTGAACTCGCCCGGCTGTGGGAGGTTGCGCCGTGCCATGGACTGGCCGGGCACCGGGCCGGAAGGCCCTGGCAAGGCCGCATGCAGGTAGTGGCTCCTCCTCTAGCCGCTCGGATCTACACCGTCGGTGGTCCACCGGGCTCGGTGCTAGCCCAAAAGCTCATCGGCGGACCGTTGCCACTCATTAAGTGCGACCACTGCCCAAAGAAGGTCGTGCGCCATGTGTCTACAACGCCGGAACATCCTGGATGGGTGTTCATCAAGTGCTTAAACGATCGGGTATGTACTCTTTTTAGCTTCGGTTGTGCTCTTGGATTTGATTAGTTGTGCTACCTTAAAATTTTATTGTGTACCATGGATGCAAGTTTTGGTATTGGGAACGACTTCAATGGAAGAAGAGGTTGACGTGCAAAAATAGAAGAAAGCCACCTGGACCATTGGATTCCATTTGGATGGCACAGATTCTGATCATCGTTTCTGTACGTATTCTATGCGAAAAGGTCCCTCCTCCATTGTAATTTGTTTCCGATACCCTTCTCCTCAAACGAGAGTCACGCCTCTTTGCCCATCTCCTAGCGCTTGCCATCGACGGTGGCGGTGGTCCAGATCCGGCGCCAACCTCCGGGACTACGTCCACTATAGGGGTTCCCTGCCTCCTCCAGGTTGACCCGCTCCACCACCCAGGCGCCCCCGGCGTCGTGCTCCACATCGTCGAGTGGGATCCGGCCGTCGCCACCGCCACGGTCTCCACCTCTCCAGGGGCAGCGGGCGCCCCTCCCCCCTCCCCCGACGGGTTCGTGACCGGGCTGAACACCCACGGCACGGACGTGAAGACGCAGCCCGACGGCCGCACACCAATGCTCTTCTTCCTCCTCGGACGGTGAGGGGTCGTTCTCAGTGTTGCTGATTCTTCTGGTAAATAAGTACAGTAGATTTTATTTTTTATGAGCTAGTTATATGTTGCATGTCCACACCTCCAAACCAGCTGCAACTACGACTTTAGAAATGGACGATTTTAAAGATCAAAAGATATCAAATCGAATCATATATGGATGTGTGATTTGTTCCTTTCAGAAAAATTAAGTTGGTTGAATGGTTTATGGTTCAGTGAGACCTGGTAATTCCTGATTCATATATTTTGTTCAGTTGGTATTAGGTCAGAAAGATGCACAACATTGTTTCTTATAGCCCCCAAATTGTTCTATATTGGTCGTAGGTTTATGTTTCATGTTGCAATATGTCGATTACTGTCTGTTTTGATCTTGCAATTTAGCAATGTGACAGTGTAGGTTATGTGTAAATTACATAATCTAGCATTACATTTGGTGCAAACGGAAAGCAGCTTTGCAAGGGGATAGAAAAAAAATGCTTAAGCTAACTTGGTGCAGACAGTGCAAGCTACGTAAACTAGCCGAGAATACTCTCTAATAACATTAGGTGCGGTTATATTGCACCGAAACAATTAATCTGTTATTAGATCTTGATGCTTGATACATAAGTAATTGGCTGAGACATGTGAAAAAATGCAGTTATATTGCGCCGAAACAATTAATCTGTTATTAGATCTTGATGAAGTATTACAAGTGTCAATTACAGAGAGGCGAGGTTACAAAACAGCGTAGAAGATTGTCCACAAAGTGTATTCTACAACAGTGGCTAAATTAGATGACCATGATAGTCTAATTACAGACAGGTAAGGATAGACAACAAAGGACATGATTTATCATTTCCTCTGAAAGAGGAGTAGGGATCAGATGACTTGTCCGTATTCCTTGAAACCATCACGCGGATGTGGTTCCATAGCTTCGGCAAGTATACCATTTTTTGCAACTCGACAAATAATATGGCAACAAGCATAAAGCTGATCCTCAGATCACAAGAACAACCCAATAGGTCAGGCTGAGGGCGTGGATCTGGGCAATACAGTAGATAGTATGTGGATTGCTGCACTGCTAACTTAGTTTAGATGCCACCACATATATCGTTCTCTCTGTACCACAACCAGTCTTGGATCACTAGCTAGCTACTCTCCTCGCAGTTCTCTTTATACATGGATCCAAACCAATACTATATATCTTCGGCTTAAAATTATTACTAGCGTAGAACTAGTGGTTTGGTCAGTTGGAATCTGTTTGTACTGCATCCAATCAGATCCAAGTGATCTTCGTCTCTCTCTAAAAAACATATGTTCACTTCAATACTCAGCCGATACCTCCTTTTTTTCGTTGGACTCCATACATGGTTTGGCCCTGCATCAAAATTCTTCACATGGCAAGATCTGTCAGGCACTAGTTAAGGTCTATTTTTTGTGGGCAAATTAAGGTGATGTTTAATGTAGTACTATAATCAGGAACTCCCATTCTCTCATTACTGCCTTGTAATTTGTAAACACATTTGAGTGGTATTAGCATTGTGTTTGTTCTCCCCTCAAATCATTCTATGCCAGACCATGTCTTCACCCCATGTTTTATATTGTAGTTGTTCTGTTTTCACCCCTGTACAAGTTGAAAAGCCTGCATTGACCTTAAAAGTTATCTTGGTTGGTTACCGATGAATCTTATATAGAGTCCATGGAGGTCGTGGTCTCTCCCAACACATGAAGCTAGATGAGCAAGAAGGATAACAACTGCCAAATGCTAGAGCTTTTCTATCATGTACCATCAAGATGCTTGTTGGCTATCAGTCCTTAATACTAAGTCTTGCGGACATGTACTAAAGATGATCCTCTCATGTTATAAGGATGCATCATTTGATATCTATGTTCCTCATGTGTTCTGTTCCGTCTGGGATGGCTTAATTTTCTCATGTACTCAAATACTTTCAGTTTGACATGTGTGTAGTTCTGCTTGAAGAGATGACTTAATTTCCTCATGTGCTCAAATGTTTGTGATATATAATGTTATACTCCCTCCGTTCGGAATTACTTGTCTCGGAAATTGATGTATCTAGAACTAAAATACGTCTAGATACATCCATTTCTGCGACAAGTAATTCCGAACGGAGGGAGTACTTTTTAGTGCTCAACGTGTTCAACTTCCTTGCATAGTTTGTAATGTTGTACAAACCACTAATGTACTTAAATATGCATGGATTTCATCCAATAGATGTGTTCAAATATTTTATATCAGACTAGGAGGAGATGGGCATCAACGCACTGTCGCCCTGCATATTTCAAAATGGTCGTATGTCAACATGCTTGAGGTGGGTATTGAAAAGTCTTGTTTCATCTAACTGTTAGCAGGGGGGTTTTCATAAAATGTACACTTAAGTGGTCTGAGACCCTTCCACCCAAATCTGTGCCATTCATCTCCAATCCAGTGGACCAAGTTGCTTTTTCTATTCTTTCACCTGAAGGCCAGATTCTATTGTAGTCGTTCCCGGAAGAAGAGTACATCGATATATTAATAGAGCACAATTTCATAGATGTTCGTGCACTTTTAGCTAGCATAGAGGCTAGATATGAGGCTAGTGCACTTGTTGCTAGATTAGAGACTAGACATGAGACTAGATGCGAGGAAGCAACCTCTACATCTTTAGACTCGAAGAAGAAAGAAGCACGCAAGATCGAGCCTTCTCTGCAGATCAACAATGAATACATTGAGAAGGCACTAATCCAACTTACAGGAGCAGTTATGGAAGTTGGATATCTTCTAAAATGTATTCTTGTGGTTCTTGTTTTCTTTGGTCTTGATTTTCTAGTCAAAATTTGGTGATGTATTCCCATGTACCAAAAATGAATGATGAAAAAAAGTTAAGGTCTTGCAAAGAAAAATATACGCGGACAGATGCACGTATGAAAATGAACTTGCGTAAATCAATGAACTAGTACCAATTCTAGTTAAATCGGGCATAATTCTAGCATAAACGATCATGGAACCACCAAAAGATGCAGTTTCAATCGGACAGTATCCTATACATACGATAAAAAACAAAATTATACGGAAATGACAGAGCAAATCACCATTTCCTCGCCGCACCCTTCCCCTTGCGGTCGGTGGTGATGCTTTGGCCTTCGGTGTAGGCGTCGGCCGTTAGAGGGTCGCCGTCGTTGTCGAAACTTTGATCCGTCGTCGGAGTCGTCCGACAGCTCCATGTGACCCTTGGCAAGCCTCCAGAGCAAGCGCTCCTACTCTTGGGCGTGCCTCCTCACCTTCGCTGACGTCTTGTGCTCCAATGGCTTGATAGCGAGCCGGAGCACTTTGGCGTTCTTCTGCCGCAACCGCCGCGCATCCGTCTCCGCCGTTATCAGGGAGCGACGGTGGACGGACGCAATGAGCGCGTCCTCGGGATCGACCGGCGCGCACGCGAGTGCCCGGCGCCTCGCCGACGCGTCGCCCGCCGCCATGGCCTTCCTCGGGCATTGCCGCTCGCACCGTGCGGCCCGTGCCTCCGACTCAGGCGTCCTCGACCAGTCCGGCTCCGGTGAGGGCACAAGCACCTGACGGTGCCCGTGGGCGCCCCCTGGATGTACAATGGATGTGGTGGCGGCGAGGCGGCGTACATGGAGTGGGGCGAAGCAGGCGGTGCTCCCACTGGTGTTGCACACCGGACGGGAGGGCCTGGCAACGTCGCCCTCACCGCGACGGCGGGCGAAGGGGGATGATGCATCGCTCCGTGAACTGCCTCCACTACTGCCGCCATGATCTAGAAGGGAGTGGCGCAAAGCAATGCGGAGAGCAACCGCATCGATGTCACACTCATTGCCATTGGAGCTGGAGCCGCTTCGGTCATCCGCCATGGATCGGATTGGGAAGAGGAGAGGACAGAGAGAGTGTAGTGGACTGAGCAGACTGCGGTCTAGGATTCACTTGAGGGGATATATGTGTGCTCGGGATGGGTCGGGCTGACATGACAGACGCACCTGGGCGGGCAACCCCATATCCGCCTCATATTTGGGTTGGATATGAGGGGCGCCAGATACCACAGACGTTTGAGGCACCCGGTGGGTCGTTTTTTGTGACCGTCAGTTAACGGTCAGCCCGCCCTGGTGTTTGAGACGGGTTTGAGCCCCCGACTATAGATGCTCTAAGACAATATTCTAGCCGAGGAAACCTAGCCGCCTCCCGTCCCTATAGGCGACACCAGAGCAATTCTACCCTCGTTGCTACCACTCCCGTCTCCTCTCCTAGTTGCTATCGTTGCCTATCCAGCATGTTTATGCTATAGGTCGTCTCAGCGGTATCTCCCTGATGGGAGAGCTTGAGCATGATTTTGTTAGAATATTAAGCAAGTTAATGAGTGATTCCAATAAATAACTCTTGATTAAAACAACAAGTAGCATGCATGTACTAAACAACATGAACATCATCATCGAACATTCAACAACTATAGTAAGAGATTACATCACATCACAACGCACGTACTGATCATTTGTAGATGCCTCTGTAGCTGCTGGTATGATATCGTTGTCGATGATGTTGGTGATGACCTAATGTAGATGGCGTTGGAGGTGATGATGCTTGGATGACCTGATGCAGACGGAGTTGGAGGCGATGATGAGTGGCGTCGCCTCACTTAGAAGGAACAGGACCTGTGGTGAAGGACGATGAGCACTCACACAAAGTGTGTCCCAAAAACTTTATTCGCCCTCTCCCGGTGCAGGATCACAAGTGTGAGAGACCTGCTGTCCCTCTCGCCGGTGCACGCCGGCGTTCGGGATGGAGTAGACTATAGCAGCGGCGCAAGTAGAGACAGAAGGTAAAAACCCTAGCTCAATTTTTGGTGTTTCTTTGGCCGTGGCTGGTAAGTTGTATATATAGGAGAACTAAATGTGGTATCGTGTCCGGATCATGATTTCAAACCGACTTGGTTTCTAAGTCATAAACTTACCGCACAAGAAACAATTAACTTGTCTGCCAAGACATAAAAAAGACAAAAAGAAGGTGCGCTCCTGCAAGGCCAAGGACTGGATTTTGGCAAACCATTCACGTGCATGTCGCACTTCCTTGTCCTTCACTCCGGCCCCGGCTCGAGCCCGACCTAGCCTGGCCAGGCAAGCACCTTTGTGGTATTCTCTTTCTCTCTTCAATCCATGACATAATGGAGTGGGGAGAACCCGCTATATAAAGAGGTCTCACACCTCCTCAACTTTCGTGGTGGGCCTAAACTTTAGAATCACCTCTTGCCATTTATTCATGGGCTTTTTCGAGATTTCAGAAATTGTACACATGCCTAGATCATTATTTCTAAAAATCCCCCACATGATCTCAAATGCTCATTTACAAATCTAATAAACTATGACGTTTAATTGTTGGGGCTAATATAGGTGTGTTATTTCACGACTTCTTTGTAGGGCAACATCTTTGCTAATCATAGCCAATAAAAACACATGAAGGGATGTTACCAACCTGCGTTACAGCTCTGAGCTTTACAACTATGAGAGTTTTGCATCTTCACCTAGAGAGGGTTACATGTTACTCTCCTCTGTAACCAATAGCTCGTTCTTCCTATGTCCTAATTCACAGGATCTCCGATCGCAACTGGTAGGTTACTACTATGGTGTAATATGTATGGGTATCATTCCCATCTCCCTCGATGCATTATCTATCACATTTAGTGAGTCCCTTCGTACAGGGTGTTGGGAAACATAGTAGAAAAAATTACCCTACGAACATCCAGGAACAATATGAAGATGCATATAGGGTTTGGATCAACGGTCGTTAGTCACTCCGGAGTACAGCTGAACAAGATGAGTCGGTGTAGATCATACTTGGAGTCCCACGAACCGTTGATAACGATCCCATGAACCGCAATCGAACGATCCCTCGAACGGAAGATCGAAAGCATAGCCTCTCTACTTGGTTGCAAGCGTACGGTCTTCACGATCCGGTAGTGCTTCGCTGTCCAGAGCTAATCATCGCCGAAGAACTAGAAGGTGGAGATTAGAACCACACTGGTATGTTAATTATGAGTATTATACGATCTAGGTAAAGCTCTAGTTGATCAACTAGGATCAACTAGAACTAGAGCTAGAGGAACTAGAGGAGGCTCCAAAACATGTGTGTTCAAAAGAGCCCAATACCTCAAGTATATATAGGTTGGAGGGGAGGAGGGGTGCCACAGAGGGGGAGGACTCCCCTCCCGTTGCGCCGGCCAGGGGGAGTAGGAGCCCTTCGCCCACCCCAATTCGGCCTCCCTAGGAGGAATGAGGGGGTGCCTCCCCTATTGGGCCTTGGTGGCCCAATTCTCCCTCCACAACTTGGCCTTCTAAGGCTCGTTGATATTAAATTAAATATAAAATCCCTCTAACAATTACTAGAGCATATTATATATAATTCAACATCACTAGAAACATTTTCCACCTATATATTAATTATCGGTAATACCCGGTATTGCCCGATAAACTCTGAAACCCTTCCGGTGACCTCGAAACGCTTCCCGTTCTTCTCGAACCTATTCCGAATATTAATGAAACAATTCCACAAAAAAATCCTCGATACTCTCGTCCTACTAATTCTCAACAGATCATGATTACCTTAAGCTTGTGACCTCGTAGGTTCGATAAATCATAGACATGAGCGAAACCCCTTCGTTCAATGACCAATAGCGGAACCATGGACATCCATATCGATCCCTATGAATACACGAATGACATTCAAGTGAACCTTTGGTTATTATGTGATGTTCTCTTTGCTTTGCGATACTATACAAAACCTGAGATGCGTTCGTATCCTCCTGAGTCATAAGCATGCTCACTATACCGTTGATCCAATATGATCGTTATCCTAACGTCATACTCTCAGTGTTGTTTCAGGACTATCGTTACACTTAACGATATCCTGAGATCCATAAAACATGATCACCAACAACACTTGAGCCTATCTCACAGGCAAGACCATGAAACTGCTCTTTACTATTTATCATGCCACACGTGCATATGATTTTTTCATTGAATCACATATTTCATAATCATAGTAGTTATAGCATGAAATATAAACTCTTAATTATGAAAATGGAAATATAATAATACAATATTATTGCCTCTAGGGCATATTTCCCATAGTCTTCCACTTGCACTAGAGTTAATAATCCAGTTTACATAGTCTCTTTAACACCTATGGCTATCCGGTGTTCCTCATGCTTTGCTCGTGGTAGAGCCTTCGTCGTCGGATCTGACACATTCAAATCCATGTGAAACTTGAGAACTTCCACAAATCCTTTCTCGACATGATGTCGAATAATGTGATATTTGTGCTTGATGTGTCTGGTCTTCATATGGGATCTTGGTTCCTTTGCTTGAGCAACCACACCACTATTATCACAATAGAGTGCCATTGGGTTCACCGCACTTGGTACCACACCAATTGCTTCAAGAAACTTCTTGATCTAGACTACCTCCTTCGAAGCTTCTGAAGCCGCAATATACTTTGCTTCTATCATATAATCCGCAACAGTATTCCACTTGAAACTCTTCCAAAACCACCGCACCACCATTAAGAAAACATAACCCGATAGAGATTTATAGTCATCTTTATCAGTCATGAAGCTATCATTGGTGTGACCATTTACAATGAGTTCTTCATCTCCTCCATAGACAAGGAGCATGTCCTTTGTTCTTTTGAGGTACTTAAGAATATTTTAAACAGCTGCCCAGCCAGCCACTCCAGGATCACTTTGGCACCTACTACTAACACTTAAGAAACATCTCGTCTAGTACATATCATAGCATACTGAAGGAAATATGCCCTAGAGGCAATAATAAAGTTATTATTTATTTACTTATTTCATGATAAATGTTTATTATTCATGCTAGAATTGTATTAAATGGAAACTTGATACATGTGTGAATACATAGACAAACATAGTGTCACTAGTATGCCTCTACTTGACTAGCTCGTTAATCAAAGATGGTTGAGTTTCCTAGCCATAGACATGAGTTGTCATTTGATTAACGGGGTCACATCATTAGGAGAATGATGTGATTGACCTGACCCATTCCGTTAGCTTAGCACACGATCGTTTAGTATTCTACTATTGCTTTCTTCGTGACTTATACATGTTCCTATGACTATGAGATTATACAACTCCCGTTTACCGGAGGAACAGTTTGTGTGCTACCAAACGTCACAACATAACTGGGTTATTATAAAGGTGCTCTACAGGTGTCTCCGAAGGTACTTGTTGGGTTGGCGTATTTCGAGATTAGGATTTGTCACTCCGATTGTCGGAGAGGTATCTCTGGGCCCACTCAGTAATGCACATCACTATAAGCCTTGCAAGCATTGTAACTAATGAGTTAGTTGCAGGATGATGTATTACGGAACGAGTAAAGAGACTTGCCGGTAACGAGATTGAACTAGGTATTGAGATACCGACGGTCGAATCTCGGGCAAGTAACATACCGATGACAAAGGGAACAACGTATGTTGTTATGCGGTTTGACCGATAAAGATCTTCGTAGAATATGTGGGAGCCAATATGAGCATCCAGGTTCCGCTATTGGTTATTGACCGGAGACGTGTCTCGGTCATGTCTACATTGTTCTCGAACCCGTAGGGTCCGCACGCTTAAAGTTCGATGACGGTTATATTATGAGTTTATGTGTTTTGATGTACCGAAGGTAGTTCGGAGTCCCGGATGAGACCGGGGACATGACGAGGAGTCTCGAAATGGTCGAGATGTAAAGATCGATACATTGGACGACTATAATCGGACATCGGAAAGGTTCCGAGTGATTCGGTTATTTTTCGGAGTACCGGAGAGTTACGGGAATTCGCCGGGGAGTATATGGGCCTTATTGGGCTTTAGGGGAAAGAGAGAGGAGAGGCTGGGCGCCCCCCAAGGCCTAGTCCGAATTGGACTAGGGGGAGGGGCTGCGCCCCCTCCTTCCTTCTCTTCTCTCTCCCCTTTCCTCGACTCCTACTCCTACTACTTGGAAGGGGGGAATCCTACTCCCGGTGGGACTAGGACTCCTCCTAGGGCGCGCCATAGAGAGGGCCGGCCCTCCCCCTCCTCCACTCCTTTATATACGGGGAAGGGGGCACCCCTTGGGGACACAACAATTGATTTGATCTCTTAGCCGTGTGCGGTTCCACCGTAGTCCACCTCGATAATACTGTAGCGGTGCTTAGGCGAAGCCCTGCGTCGGTAGAACATCATCATCGTCACCACGCCGTCGTGCTGACGAAACTCTCCCTCAACACTCGGCTGGATCGGAGTTCAAGGGACGTCATCGGGCTGAACGTGTGCTGAACTCGGAGGTGCCGTGCGTTCGATACTTGGTCGGTCGGATCGTGAAGACGTACGACTACATCAACCACGTTGTGCTAACGCTTCTGCTTTCGGTCTACGAGGGTACGTGGACAACACTCTCCCCTCTCGTTGCTATGCATCACCATGATCTTGCGTGTGCGTAGGAATTTTTTTGAAATTACTACGTTCCCCAACAGTGGCATCCGAGCCAGGTTTTATGCGTTGATGTTATATGCAGGAGTAGAACACAAGTGAGTTGTGGGCGATATAAGTCATACTACTTACCAGCATGTCATACTTTGGTTCGGCGGTATTGTTGGATGAAGCGGCCCGGACCGACATTACGCGTACGCTTACGCGAGACTGGTTCTTCCGACGTGCTTTGCACAGAGGCTGCTGGCGGGTGTCAGTTTCTCCAACTTTAGTTGAACCGAGTGTGGCTACACCCGGTCCTTGCGAAGGTTAAAACAGCACCAACTTGACAAACTATCGTTGTGGTTTTGATGCGTAGGTAAGAACGGTTCTTGCTCAGCCCATAGCAGCCATGTAAAACTTGCAACAACAAAGTAGAGGACGTCTAACTTGTTTTTGCAGGGCATGTTGTGATGTGATATGGTCAAGACATGATGCTAAATTTTATTGTATGAGATGATCATGTTTTGTAACCGAGTTATCGGCAACTGGCAGGAGCCATATGGTTGTCGCTTTATTGTATGCAATGCAATCGCCCTGTAATTGCTTTACTTTGTCACTAAGCGGTAGCGATAGTCGTAGAAGCAATAGTTGGCGAGACGACAACGATACTACGATGGAGATCAAGGTGTCGCGCCGGTGACGATGGTGATTATGACGGTGCTTCAGAGATGAAGATCACAAGCACAAGATGATGATGGCCATATCATATCACTTATATTGATTGCATGTGATGTTTATCTTTTATGCATCTTATCTTGCTTTGATTGATGGTAGCATTATAAGATGACCCCTCACTAAATTATCAAAGTATAAGTGTTCTCCCTGAGTATGCACCGTTGCGAAAGTTCTTCGTGCTGAGACACCACGTGATGATCGGGTGTGATAGGCTCTACATTCAAATACAACGGGTGCAAAATAGTTGCACACGCGGAATACTCAGGTTAAGTTTGACGAGCCTAGCATATAACAGATATGGCCTCGGAACACGGAGACCGAAAGGTCGAGCGTGAATCATATAGTAGATATGATCAACATAGTGATGTTCACCGTTGAAACTAATCCATCTCACGTGATGATCGGACATGGTTTAGTTGATATGGATCACGTGATCACTTAGAGGATTAGAGGGATGTCTATCTAAGTGGGAGTTCTTAAGTAATATGATTAATTGAACTTAAATTTATCGTGAACTTAGTCCTGATAGTATTTTGCAAATTATATTGTAGATCAATAGCTTGCGTTGTTGCTTCCCTGTGTTTATTTTTGATATGTTCCTAGAGAAAAATTATGTTGAAAGATGTTAGTAGCAAAGATGCGGATTGGATCCGTGATCTAAGGATTATCCTCATTGCTGCACAGAAGAATTATGTCCTTGATGCACCGCTAGGTGACAGGCCTATTGCAAGAGCAGATGCAGACGTTATGAACGTTTGGCTAGCTCAATATGATGACTACTTGATAGTTTAGTGCACCATGCTTAACGGCTTAGAATCGGGACTTCAAAGACGTTTTGAACGTCATGGACCATATGAGATGTTCCAGGAGTTGAAGTTAATATTTCAAGCAAATACCCGAGTTGAGAGATATGAAGTCTCCAACAAGTTCTATAGCTAAAAGATGGAGAAGAATAGCTCAAGCAGTGAGCATGTGCTCAGATTGTCTGGGTACTACAATCGCTTGAATCAAGTGGGAGTTAATCTTCCAGATAAAATAGTGATAGACAGAATTCTCTAGTCACCATCACCAAGTTAGTAGAACTTCGTGATGAACTATAGTATGCAAGGGATGACGAAAGTAATTCCCGAGCTCTTCGCGATGCGGAAATCGAAGAAGGTAGAAATCAAGAAAGAGCATCAAGTGTTGATGGTTAACAAGACCACTAGTTTCAAGAAAAGGGCAAAGGGATAGAAGGGGAACTTCAAGAAGAACGGCAAGCAAGTTGCTGCTCAAGTGAAGAAGCCCAAGTCTGGACATAAGCCTGAGACTAAGTGCTTCTACTGCAAAGAGACTGGTCACTGGAAGCGGAACTGCCCCAAGTATTTGGTGGATAAGAGGGATGGCAAAAGTGAACAAAGGTATATTTGATATACAGATTATTGATGTGTATTTTACTAGTGTTCGTAGCAACCCCTCGGTATTTGATACTGGTTCAGTTGCTAAAGAGTAGTAACTCGAAACGGGAGTTGCATAATGAACAGAAACTAGTTAAGGATGAAGTGACGATGTGTATTGGAAGTGGTTCCAAGATTGATATGATCATCATCGCACACTCCCTATACTTTCGGGATTAGTGTTGAACCTAAATAAGTGTTATTTGGTGTCTGCGTTGAGCATGAATATGATTTGATCATGTTTATTGCAATACGGTTATTCATTTAAGTTAGAGAATAATTGTTGTTCTGTTTACATGAATAAAACCTTATATGGTTACACACCCAATGAAAATGGTTCGTTGGATCTCGATCATAGTGATACACATATTCATAATATTGAAGCCAAAAGATGCAAAGTTAAAAATGATAGTGCAACTTATTTGTGGCACTGCCGTTTAGGTCATATTGGCGTAAAGCGCATGAAGAAACTCCATGCTGATGGGCTTTTGGAATCACTTGATTATGAATCACTTGATGCTTGCGAACCATGCCTTATGGGCAAGATGACTAAGACTCCATTCTCCGGAACAATGGAGCGAGCAACTGACTTATTCGGAAATAATACATACTGATGTATGCGATCCGATGAGTGTTGAGGCTCGCGGCGGGTATCGTTATTTTCTGACCTTCACAGATGATTTGAGCAGATATGAGTATGTCTACTTGATGAAGCATAAGTCTGAAACATTTGAAAAGTTCAAAGAATTTCAGAGTGAAGTGGAAAATCATCGTGACAAGAAAATAAGGTTTCTACGATCTGATCGCGGAGACAAATATTTGAGTTACGAGTTTGGTCTTCAATTAAAACAATGTGGAATAGTTTCAAAAATTCGTGCCACCTGGAACACCACAGCTTAATGGTGTGTCCGAACATCATAACCGTACTTTATTGGATATAGTGCAATCTATGATGTTTCTTACCGATTTACCACTACAGTTTTGGGGTTATGCATTAGAGACAGCCGCATTCACGTAAAAAAAGGGGCACCATCTAAATCCGTTTGAGACGACACCGTATGATCTGTGGTTTGGCAAGAAACCAAAGTTGTCGTTTCTTAAAGTATGGGGTTGCGATGCTTATGTGAAAAGTTTCATCCTGATAAGCTCAAACCCAAATCGGAAAGGTGCGTCTTCATAGGATACCCAAAAGTTACTGTTGGGTACACCTTCTATCACAGATCCGAAGGCAAGATATTCGTTGCTAAGAATGGATCCTTTCTAGAGAAGGAGTTTCTCTCGAAAGAAGTGAGTGGGAGGAAAGTAGAATTTGATGAGGTAACTGTACCTTCTCCCGAATTGGAAAGTAGTTCATCACTGAAATCGGTTCCAGTGATGCTTACACCAATTAGTGAGTAAGTTAATGATGATCATGAAGCTTCGGATCAAGTTACTACCGAACCTCGTAGGTCAACCAGAATGAGATCCGCACCAGAGTGGTACGGTAATCCTGTTCTGGAGGTCATGTTACTTGACCATGACGAACCTACGAACTATGAGGAAGCGATGGTGAGCCCAGATTCCGCAAAATGGCTTGAGGCCATGAAATCTGAGATGGGATCCATGTATGAGAACAAAGTGTGGACTTTGGTTGACTTGCCCGATGATCGGCAAGCCATAGAAAATAAATGGATCTTCAAGAGGAAGACGGACGCTGATAATAGTGTTACTATCTACAAAGCTAGACTTGTCGAAAAAGGTTTTTTGACAAAGTTCAAGGTGTTGACTACGATGAGATTTTCTCACCCGCAGCGATGCTTAAGTCTGTCCGAATCATGTTAGCAATTGCCGCATTTTATGAAATTTGGCAAATGGATAAACAAAACTGCATTCCTTAATGGATTTATTAAAGAAGAGTTGTATATGATGCAACCAGAAGGTTTTGTCGATCCTAAAGGTGCTAACAAAATATGCAAGCTCCAACGATCCATCTATGGACTAGTGCAAGCATCTCAGAGTTGGAATATACGCTTTGATAAGTTGATCAAAGCATATAGTTTTATACAGACTTGCGGTGAAGCCTGTATTTACAAGAAAGTGAGTGGGAGCACTACAACATTTCTGTTAAGTATATGTGAATGCCATATTGTTGATCGGAAATAATGTAGAATTATTCTGCAAAGCATAAAGGAGTGTTTGAAAGGAGTTTTTTCAAAGAAAGACCTCGGTGAAGCTGCTTACATATTGAGCATCAAGATCTATAGAGATAGATCAAAACGCTTGATAAATTTTTTCAATGATTACATACATTGACAAGATTTTGAAGTAGTTCAAAATGGAACAGTCAAAGAAATAGTTCTTGCCTGTGTTACAAGGTGTGAAATTGAGTAAGACTCAAAACCCGACCACGACAGAAGATAGAAAGAGAATGAAAGTCATTCCCTATGCCTCAGCCATAGGTTCTATAAAGTATGCCATGCTGTGTACCAGATCTATTGTATACCCTACACTGTGCTTTGCAAGGGAGTACAATAGTGAGCTAGGAGTAGATCACTGGACAGCGGTCAAAATTGTCCTTAGTGGAATAAGAATATGTTTCTCGATTATGGAGGTGACAAAAGGTTCGTCGTAAAGGGTACGCCGATGCAAGTTTTGACACTGATCCAGATGACTCTAAGTCTCAATCTGGATACATATTGTAAGTGGGAGCAATTAGCTAGAGTAGCTCCGTGCAGAGTATTGTAGACATAGAATATTTGCAAAATACATACGGCTCTGAATGTGGCAGACCCGTTGACTAAACTTCTCTCACAAGCAAAACATGATCACACCTTAGTACTCTTTGGGTGTTAATCACATAGCGATGTGAACTAGATTATTGACTCTAGTAAACCCTTTGGGTGTTGGTCACATGACGATGTGAACTATGGGTGTTAATCACATGGTGATGTGAACTATTGGTGTTAAATCATATGGCGATGTGAACTAGATTATTGACTCTAGTGCAAGTGGGAGACTGAAGGAAATATGCCCTAGAGGCAATAATAAAGTTATTATTTATTTCCTTATTTCATGATAAATGTTTATTATTCATGCTAGAATTGTATTAACCGGAAACTTGATACATGTGTGAATACATAGACAAACATAGTGTCACTAGTATGCCTCTACTTGACTAGCTCGTTAATCAAAGATGGTTGAGTTTCCTAGCCATAGACGTCAGTTGTCATTTGATTAACGGGGTCACATCATTAGGAGAATGATGTGATTGACTTGACCCATTCCGTTAGCTTAGCACACGATCGTTTAGTATTCTGCTATTGCTTTCTTCATGACTTATACATGTTCCTATGACTATGAGATTATGCAACTCCCGTTTACTGGAGAACACTTTGTGTGCTACCAAACGTCACAACATAACTGGGTTATTATAAAGGTGCTCTACAGGTGTCTCCGAAGGTACTTGTTGGGTTAGCGTATTTCCAGATTAGGATTTGTCACTCCGATTGTCGGAAAGGTATCTCTGGGCCCACTCAGTAATGCACATCACTATAAGCCTTGCAAGCATTGTAACTAATGAGTTAGTTGCAGGATGATGTATTACGGAACGAGTAAAGAGACTTGCCGGTATCGAGATTGAACTAGGTATTGAGATACCAACGGTCGAATCTCGGGCAAGTAACATACCGATGACAAAAGGAACAATGTATGTTGTTATGCGGTTTGACCGATAAAGATCTTCGTAGAATATGTGGGAGCCAATATGAGCATCCAGGTTCCGCTATTGGTTATTGACCGGAGACGTGTCTCGGTCATGTTTACATTGTTCTCGAACCCGTAGGGTCCGCACGCTTAAAGTTCAATGACGGTTATATTATGAGTTTATGTGTTTTGATGTACCGAAGGTAGTTCGGAGTCCCGTATGAGATTGGGGACATGACGATGAGTCTCGAAATGGTCGAGATGTAAAGATCGATATATTGGACGACTATAATCAGACATCGGAAAGGTTCCGAGTGATTCGGGTATTTTTCGGAGTACCGGAGAGTTACGGGAATTCGCCGGGGAGTATATGGGCCTTATTGGGCTTTAGGGGAAAGAGAGAGGAGAGGCTGGGCGCCCCCCAAGGCCTAGTCCGAATTGGACTAGGGGGAGGGGCTGCGCCCCCTCCTTCCTTCTCTCTCTCTCCCCTTTCCTTGACTCCTACTCCTACTACTTGGAAGGGGGGAATCCTACTCCCGGTGGGAGTAGGACTCCTCCTAGGGCGCGCCATAGAGAGGGCCGGCCCTCCCCCTCCTCCACTCCTTTATATACGGGGAGGGGGGCACCCCTTGGGGACACAACAATTGATTTGATCTCTTAGCCGTGTGCGGTGCCCCCCTCCACCGTAGTCCACCTCGATAATACTGTAGCGGTGCTTAGGCGAAGCCCTGCGTCGGTAGAACATCATCATCGTCACCACGCCGTCGTGCTAACGAAACTCTCCCTCAACACTCGGCTGGATCGGAGTTCGAGGGACGTCATCAGGCTGAACGTGTGCTGAACTCGGAGGTGCCGTGCGTTCGGTACTTGATCGGTCGGATCGTGAAGACGTACGACTACATCAACCGCGTTGTGCTAACGCTTCCGCTTTCGGTCTACGAGGGTACGCGGACAACACTCTCCCCTCTCGTTGCTATGCATCACCATGATCTTGCGTGTGCATAGGAATTTTTTTCAAAATTACTACGTTCCCCAACACATACATGATGGATTTAATTGCAAAAGCATCAACTGTACTGGGGCATTTATTTCTGCTAAGTGTCGTGTCATGTGACGTTGGGAGAAATCCTTTCTTTGCATTCTCCATTTTAAACCTCTTTAAAACCTTGTCTGTGCATGTGCTCTGGCTTAGCGCAATTAGACGTCTTGATCTACCTCTATAGATCTTTATGCCCAATATATAAGCAGCTTCGCCTAAATCTTTCATTGACAACACTCTCTTTAAATTGTCTTTTATTGTGCTAAGAAACTTTGTATCATTTCCAATCAGCAATATGTGATCCACATATAAGATTAAAATTGCTACAAAGCTCCTACTAAACTTCTTGTATACACAAGCTTTCTCATAATTTTTCATGAAGTCAAACTCTTTTACCACTTCATCAAAATGATGATTCCAGCTCCTTGATGCTTGCTTCAAACCATAGATTGACCTTTGAAGCTTGCACACCTTTCTGGCATCCTTTGGAATTTGGATCGACAAAACCTTCTGGTTGTATCATATATACATCCTCTTTCAAATAACCATTTAGGAAAGCAGTTTTGACATCCATCTGCCATATATCGTAATCGGAAAATGCAGCAATAGCCATCATAATCTGCACAAACTTTAGCATTGCTACTAGTGAGAAAGTTTCGTCATAATCAACTCCATCAACCTGCGATAACCCGTTCAAAACTAGCTTTGCTTTATAGATCTTTGGATTACCATCCGGATCTAACTCTCCCTTGAAGATCCACTTACATTGTATGGGTTTAACACCCTCTAGAAGATCGACCAAGTTCCAAACTTGGTTCTCGTACATGGACTCGATTTCGCATTGCACGGCTTTGAGCCATTCTTTTGAGCTAGGCGCCACCATCGCTTCTCTATAGTGCGAAGGTTCATCTTCTTCAAAGATGAATACTTCATTATGAAACCATTCAGGAGGTTCGATAACCCTTCCTGACCTGCGCGGTTCAGTTACAGTTTTACCCTGAGTTTCTACAACTGCTGTAATAACTTCTGATTCAGTTGTGTCGACAACTTCTAGAACAGTTTCCGTTTCGTTAGTCCTGATCACTTCTAAAGATTTGGTAATCTCGTCAAGTTGTACTGTCCTTCCACTTACTTCTTTAGAAGAAACACCTTCTCAAGAAAGTTTCCATTCCTAGCAACAAACACTTTGTCTTCGGAACTTTGGTAAAAGGAATACCCAATTGATTCTTTGGGATAACCTAAAAAGTAACATTTGTCTTCCTTGGGATCGAGCTTATTTAGCTATAAACGTTTTACATAAGTCTCGCAGCCCCAGATCTTGAGATGCGAGAAATTGGGTTTCTTCCCATTCCATAACTCATATGGTGTTGTCTCAACTAACTTAGACGGTGCTCTATTTAGTGTATATGTTCTTGTTTCAGGTGCATATCCCCAGAATTATAACCGCAGATCGGTGAATGAAATCATTGACCTCACCACGTCTAGCAATGTTTGGTTACGCCTTTCAGACACTCCATTTCCCTGTGGAGTTCCATGAGGAGTAGGTTGTGAGACAATTCCAGAATCACTTAGATGTTTGCTAAACTCATGACTCAGATATTCTCCTCATGGATCTGATCATAGAAACTTTATCTTTTTGCCATGATGCTTCTGAACATCATTCTGAAATTCTTTGAACTTGTCAAATGTTTCAAACTTATGTTTCATTAAGTCACTATAACCGTATCTACTCAAATCATCAGTGAAGGTTACGAAGTATAAGTATCCAATGCAAGTAGGAATACTGATTGGACCACATACATCACTATGTATTATATCCAATAATTCAAGTGTCGTTCTGGATGACCAGTGAATGGCATTTTAGTCATTTTACCCATCGGACAAGCTTCACATGTATCAAATGATTCAAAATCAAACGATGTTAGCACTCCATCTTTACAAAGCTTTTGCATACGTTTCTTTTTGATATGACCAAAATGGTAGGTGCCACATAAAATGGTATTATTAATCTTCTTAAGACGTTTAGCATCAATGTTATAGATAACTATTTCACTTTCAAGATCTAATATGAATAATCCACCAATCATGGATGCAAATCCATAAGACATATTCTTATAATATATTGAACAACCATTATTCTCATATTTACCAAAATAACCGTCATTTATCAAACATGATCCAGAGATAATGTTCTTTCATAACTTCGGAATGAAATAACAATTACTTAGTTCTAATATCAATCCTAAAGGCAAACTCAAAGACATGACACTTATGGTTTGAGCAGCGATCCCATCACCATTCCCAATACGCATCACAACTTCATTTCTTCTCAGCTTCTAAACATTCCACAGTCCCAACATCGTGTTGCAAATATTAGCAACACATCCAGTATCAAATACCCATGACTTGGAACTTTCGGTGAGTAAAATATCAATAACATTAATTTGTATAACTTTTTACCTTTACCAGAAGACAGGTTCTTCTTATCCGCCAGATACTTCAAGCAATTTCTTCTCGAGTGTCCTTTTTCTTTGCCGTAGAAACATATAGTCTCGCAAGAAGCACAACCCTTGTTCCTCTTGGTGTTGCGTTTCTTTTTGAAACTTTCTATTTTGTTTACAAGCAACTTTTGTGGTTTGGCATCCCGATTTCATTGGTTTTGAGCTTCGCTTCATAAAGAAAAGTGAGGATCAAACCATTCTCTGGTGTCTTGGAAAAATCAAATTCCATTGCATTGATACTATCGTAATAGTCCGCAAGCCTGACACCTTGCTCACCAACTTCAGCTATATTGCACTTATCCAATGCTTCAGTCATCTCATGAACTTCAGCTGGTTCTTTATGGTACAGAACTTTCAGTGCCTCGACAATCTTGACGATACTGAGTTGTCGATAATGTTTATGTAACACTTGATCCATACAAGATAGCATTATACTTTTGACAACACTGAAATCATTCTTGCGAGATATAGTGACATTGATGATATCTTGAGACACTCCAGGCACCGGGTAATCACCAAGTTGTTGACCTAGCACATATTATTTCTTAACACTTCTGAGAATACACCTCAGAGTGTGGATCCAATCCTCGTAGTTTCCACCATTTGCAACTAACTTTTCATTCTCAAACAGAGGTGCTAAATTTAAACAATTGTGAGCCGTTGATCTACAACAATGAACACAAGATTCACTTTAGACATTTTTCATAATTAAACTTGCACTAGTGTTTAAACAAATTTTAATATAAAGTGCACTTCCACTCAAATCAATATCTCTCACAATTGACAGTGAGTGATTCAAGATTCTGATCTCATTCTCAGCCATTCACGTGGACATCACCGATGATGATAATTTTGACCTGCGGGCAAACTTTTGCTGATCATATCTCCATATGACTCTTGTTCATCTTTCGGTGCTTCGTGCTCCAAGGTTAGAACGATTCTACCAGAACTTCAAGAGAACCGAGTGCTATCTGCTCACATGGTCTGACCATCTCCGTCTTATACTTCTCATCCCGTTTGTACTCATGTGGACATGATGTACTCCAAAACACTAAGTGTCGTAGACGATTGCAACACTAGGACGAGCAGATTTTAATCTTTGATTTTAGCTGTGAGCAACAAAGGGATAAACATCTTAGGAAATTCATAATAGCATGATATGGTATAGCCCTAGGGGCCGGGCACGTCTCCATGGACCTCCGAGGTCTACATGAAGTTCCCTCCAAACGAGTTGCCATGGTGACAATTTTGAAAACTACCATAGTGGCACCTGTTTTGTTCTCTTGCGCCTGGTGAAGCTTCGAGTCCTCTATGTAACATGTAGGCCATTTATATGTCCATTAAATTTACAAGGCAATCCCATGGCTCCAGCCATCATGCCGTGACGCGCAGGCTAATTAATGTTACAACATATAACCATCTCATACATAAACTCATTATCATGACGAAGCCTATGCCACGTCATAAGCAAACCCGCAAAACAAAGTTAGACATCCTCTAATCGGTTTGGAAAATTTTACTTAAATGGCTGCTAGGGTTTCCACATAACACCAGCTACCTACATACACACAATCAAGGCGATAATTCTTGTTGCTACATTAACTTTCGGGGTGTGTGAGGGAAGAGACTTATTTAAAAATCTCTAGCCCCACACTACACTTCGTCTAATATGCATGACCCCCTAAAAGATTGTTCATTTTCATCGCCCTCCTGTGTACGCGATGATTCACTATTATTTACTATGATAAAGCCTAGAGAATTGTTAGCGTATCGTCAACAGCTAGAGCCGATCAATTTTCAACACTTTGTAAAAAGCTACATCATGCCTTCAATGAACTGAACCGAAGCAACACTCAAGGGAAGCATAGCAAGAACATCAAACCCTCACATCCACATGTGATCTAGATCAAAACCTGCATCTACTCATAGAACCGCTCTGATACCACTCTTGGGAAATGTAGTATAAAACAAAAAAATATTCGCCCTACAAACACCCAGGAACAATATGAAGATGCATATAGGGTTTGGATCAACGATCGTTACCGACTCTGGAGTGCAGCGAAAGAAGACGAGTCGGTGTAGATCGTACTTGAAGTCCCACGAACCATTCAAGACGGTCCTAGAAACCGTCCTCAAACGACCCCTCGAATGGAAGACCGAAAGCACGACCTCTCTACTCGGTTGCAAGCGTACGGTCATCATGATCTGGCAGCGCTTTGCTGTCCAGAGCTAATCGTCGCTGGAGAATTAGAGAGAGGATATTAGAAGCACACTGGGTTTGTAATTATGAGGATTTGAGGATCTAGGTCAAGCTCTAATTGATTAACTAGGACCAACTAGAACTAGGGGGCGCTCCAACACTTGTGTGTTCAAATGAGCTCACTACCTCAAGTATATATAGGTCTGATGGGAGGAGGGGCACCACAAGGGAGGGGGAGAACTCCCCTCCCCTTGCGCCAGCCAAGGGGGTAGGAGGAGTCTTCCCCCACCCATTCAGCCTCCCTAGGAGGAAAGAGTGTGCGCCTCCCCTATTGGGCCTTGGTGGCCCAATTCTCCCTCCACTACTTGGCCTTTTAAGGCCCGTTGATATTAAGTTAATTATAAATACGGGAGCATATTATATATAATTTAACATCACTGAAAACATTTTCCACCTATATATTAGTTATCGTAATAACCAGTACTGCCCGATAAACTCTAAAACCCTTCTGGTTCCTCTAAAAAATATTCTAAATATTAATGAAATAATTGATGGCTCTATATTTTACGCTTTTTTAGGACTCATTTGTTGCATGTTCTCTTTATATATCATGTCCCATTGAACCAAATAGTTGTCTATTTTGTATGATTACCGGTTTTTGCACTTATCATTGTGAGCATTGTACATTTAGTATTTTATTTGGTTTTTATAGTTTTCTTTGTTTTCTTGTGTCCACTGGTGTTTTGGAGCAACGTAGGACCAAGCACGATGAAAGGACCAAGGATGGGTTCGATACGGACTAAGCTAGGCGTCACGCTTAGCCATTTCGGAGGTCGGAAAAAGTCATTTTTTTCAAAGTGCTCCAAATTAATATGTAAGACCACAAATGGATCGGCGTCGTTCATACGAATCTAATGAGCCCAAGAACGTCAAATTTTGAGTTTGTATGAAGATTTGGCGGCCGTTTTACCATAGGAGGACAGACCAAAAGACGACCTTCCGAACGACTGCACGTGTTCGTTTTGGTGGTCATTTTACGTGCAAACAACTCCAAAATTTGCCCTTACAAACGAAATTCTTCATTGATTTTGTCGCTGTTCGATCTCACGAGATCCTTGGCTCGTAAAGAAGAGACTGGGAGAGGATTTGCCTCATTGGGAGCCCTTGGATGAAGCCCATCAAGAGAGGAGGCTAGGGAGGCGCCTATATATGTCTCCCTCAACCCTAGCGACCACCATTCATCATCCATCACATCGCATTGATCCAAAACCCATCTCCATTGCTGCTCCACACCAGAGAAGGTGGGACAACACCAAGCAAAGAAGGAGGAGGCTCCACCACCATGAGCACCGGCCTCTGAACCATAACAAGGAGATCAATTGAAGCAAGGTATATGTCTATTAAAAGAGAGGTCCTATGCACCTCTGTGGTAAAAGTCTCTACCATTTTCTTAATTAAGCTTAGGGGAGGTAACCACTTCTCACACCCTCTTCTAATAACTGCACCTTATTTTCACTTTCGTAATTCTCCCGTAGTTTATTATTGCAAAGTTCTAAGCGTGGGGAGGTTACTTTTGTGCATTAGTGTGACCCGCTGTTTTGACATGCATGCTTTGCATTTGTTTTACTTAGCTTGTGCGAATCTTGTTATCTTCTGAAAAACATTGTATTGTTCTTCTATCAAAAACCCAATAAAGGAGTCCTTTGAACTGTTGCCTTTCTTTCACCTAACTACATAAGTTGGGGACTCTAGTAATGGCTTGATTAGCGATTGAGTGATTGTAGAGGATTTTTGCTAATGAACCTAGCAACTTTGGTTGGTCCGGGATTCGCAATGGCACTACTGTAGGATGCTACTAACGCGACACTACGATCAGAGACCCTTCGACGAAACTGTGTGCGATGCAATAATCTCAAACGATGGTGTAAAAAAACCATCAAAAAAGGTCCAAAACGTTTGCGATGACGGATGCATCAAACACGGTTCAGATTTTAGTTGGTGTGCGATGCAGGGCATATGGTTCAGTTCAATTAACTATTTGCAATGAGGCAGAACAAAAGAAACAGGCGGCCAGATGAAGGTGTGTGCGATATACAACATACAGTTCACTCGGATGAACTGTTTGTGATTAGGCAACATAAAAGAAACAGTCAGCCAGATCAAGGTGTGTGCGATATACGGCATACGGTTCACTTGATTGAATTGTTTGCATTGAGCCAAGAGAACAGAAACCGTTCAATATAACAAGATGTGTGTGATACGCGGCAAACAGGTCTGTAATCAGAAATGTGTGCGAAGACCGATAATAACACAGACGATTGCTGCTAATAAGACGTGTGTGTTGTGCGATGGGATTGCATACAGACCAACAACATATATACACATACACTTATAAGGACATGGTTGCATAACCGAATTAAACATCCAATTACATAGGTGGCTACTACAACCATGGCATTTGCACACACCAAACTAAACTATTACATGCATAATTACATAGGTGGCTACTACACACATGACATTTCCACACACCAAAGTAAACTGTATATCACATGCATGATTAACTAGGATAAACGATCATCTGATCATCATCTACTTCTTGTGACGCTTGCTCTGCTTGTGGCTCGATCCGGCCACGTCGATTTGGGTAACGAGGAACTTCCTCATGCCAACGATCCGCCTGTGCATCTCGTAGCATGTGTACACGCTCTTGGCCGTGAACCTGAGGTGAGGTTCATCCAGGTGCCACATCCAGGCCCCGTGCCAGGATACGGGACGTGTTCTATTGGCATCCTGCTACATCTTTTCGTAGTATGGGTCGATGATGGCCAAGGCGAGTTCAACCAGGGGGTCCTTCTTCGTGGTGCCCCAAACCCTGTAGTGCTCACAGATTTTGACAAGGTTCTTGCAGGCCAAGCCCATAACCCTGAGCGCTTTTACATCGTCGGTGGTTTCCACCATAGCAAACTTGTAGTCGGTGCTGTTGACAAACCTGGCAAAATGGTCGGAAGGCTCTGTGGCCATGCAGTAGAGGTAGATGAGGACATGATGGCACACGCCCAACTGGGCGACGGCAACCTTCTGATCTATGTTAGGACGACCAGTGGTGTACTGGAGGTTGATGCCGACCACCTTGTACTTGTCTCGAGCAAGCAACTGCTCAACGGTGTTGATGTAGTCGTCCACCACGGTCGGGTCGATGGTGTACACCACCGAGAGATCCGTCTCCCTCGTGTGGTTCTCCACTTTATGCTCGCCGAACTCCATTGGAGCACTGCTAGACATCCCCTCTCTATGTGTCGTCGTGGATGTGCTTGTTGTGTTGTGGGGCGCGATCGAAAGGTTGAAGAGACTAACGTTATATCGGCCACGAGAATTAAAGCGGAAGCCGGACAGTTTGGCATATCGGCACGCCCTGATGGCAGTTCTAATTTGCAGCGCGTAACTCCATCGTGCCGCACGTAACTGCATCACGTGGCGACGCGCGCGGCGCAACCGCATGCATATGGGGGCCCCGACGTGATCGTGCGTAGGCCCAACCACTGGCAGAGCGCGCATGGAGGGATGCGAGCAGAGCGCTCCGCGATCGCCTCAACGGCGAGCAACCATATATAAGCATATAGTAGTTGAACAAGGAAGGAAAAGCTGTCCAAAAGCCGAGCGCGCCGACGGACGCGAGCAAAGTGCGCCGACGGAGGCGAGCAGAGCGCGCCACGGCGCCTAACAGTGAGCAGAGCTTGCCGAGGGACGCGAGCAGAGGCCGGCACAGTGATACGTGACAAATAAGACGAGCAGTTCGAGCGATGTCGGAGACATCAAGCATGAATCAGATTAGAGTTGCGTGTGCGATACGTGGCATACAATTGATTCACTCGAGTTGTTTGTGATGGAATAAGCCGTGTGTGTTGTGGGCAAACGCTTGTTGGTATATAACCTTCAATTTAACTAACAAAATGTTAAAGCATGTTACACAAATTATATAACTGGAAACTATGTTCAAATACAAATCCAACGATATAATCTTTGGCGACATGCATTCGTATTTTATTAGTTAAATCCTACTTATAAATACGGGGGTATAGTAGGTAATTAAATCGCAAGCGTTTTTCTATTAACCGTATGTGTACGTGTCCTTTCGTCCTCCTCTCGCACGTCTTGTCACCCCACTGCCGCAGACGGCTTCAAGTGCAAGCTTGAGCAGCGCGCGGGCGCGTTCTTTTGGCCAAATGGTGGCGAGCCCATTCCCGCGCAACCGCGCAGGTTCCCGTGCAAGCTTCCCGCCCGACTCAGTGAAATCCCTCAAAATCCCAATGCTTACCAGCCTACTATATAAACCCTCACGGCGGGCGAGTCCTGCATCGCATTTTTCCCTCCCTCCCTGTAGCTTATCTCGTCTGCTTCTCCCACAATCTCCAATGGCACCGGTCCGTCGTTGTCGATCAGCCACTCCGCCGTCATCAGAGGAAAGCTCCAGCTGGGAGGCTACACCGCAGCGGCGATGCAGCCCCCGGCGTACTGTAGTGCATGTGGCGTCCATGTTGGGTGTGCGCGGAACACCCACCACATGCTCCACCGCTGCTGCCCGTCGACAGCTGTTGCCGGCCGCCATTGCCGCCACACCACCTTCGAAAGCCAGGGCCATCGCTCGCTCCATCGCCATGGCCCGAAGGTGGGAGGTGGCCGTCGTGGCCGCCACCCCACTGCCGGCCACCATGGCCATCACCCGCTCCTCCACCGCGGCCCGAAGGAGGGAGGCGGAGGTGGAGGCTCGCACGTGCATCAGCGACCTGCGCGCTATCGAGTTCCTACGGGAGGAGGAGGAGCGCCTCGTCAAGCATGCAAAGAGCCTTACCGCAGCCGTGGCTACAACACACACCAGAGCAGATGCGAGGAATCAGAAGATCTACGAGCAGTCCGGCCGCTTCAAGAGGGGTCGTCTGGAGCGGCAGATTGCGTTCGAGGTGAGCATCTCTAAAGGAGCAGCGGCGGCAGGCACCGTATTGCAGTTGTCCAGCTCGTCGGTAGCTCCTCCTCCTCCTCCTCTTACTGAGCGCGCTTGGCAGAGGAGAGGCTGCTAGAAGTAGTACAAATCCCCTCCATAGTAGTAGTAGTATTTAGGGGCTATTTGTTCGGTTCATCTGACTATAGATGTTGTGGAACTGTACAACGTACTTAAAATTAGCTAGTATATATAGTTGAACTAGCTATTTTAGTACGTGGTTGGCAACAATTGGGGAAAAGTTTGGTCGGTTCAACTGTCGAGTTGAACTGTTTGTATAAATTAAGAACGACTGCTTAATCTATGAATGAAATCTATTCTTAATTACCGAATTTTAGTTGCAAAAATTAGATAGTGCTAGTGATTTTTATCTGCATATTTGATAAATCGCAGTGTTACAAGGATTGATAAATGGCAATGTTACTAGATCAACAAATGTCAATCTTTCCAGTTTGACAAATGGCAATATACCCAATATGACAGATGCAAATCTTACCAAATTGTCTGTACGTGGTTGCGCATGGGTCATCCGAAAAAACCGTTTGCGTTGGAGGGAGGTACAAATCCTGCTTGCCAAAATTTTCCCTTGGCTTAGCGCCAAAGTCTCGCTTTCATACCTTATTCACTCTCAACCATTTGCGTTGAAGAGATGCACAAATCCTGCAGGGCGAATTATCCATTGGCTTACTGCAGAAGACCATAGCTCTCACTTTGCATACAGGTGTACTATCTAGAACGTTTGCGATGAAGAGCTGCACAAATCCTACTTGGCACATTTTCCCTTGGCTTACTGGGGAAGCTATCGGTTTACATACGGGTGTTCTATATAAAACGTTTGCGATCAAGAGCTACACAAATCCTGCTCAACACATTTTTGCTAGGCTTCCCGGGGAAGTTGTCGGTTTGCATACGGGTGTTCTAACTAAAACGTTTGCGATGAGTGTTTTATATTTAAAAACCGTATTAAACTGTGTCTTGGGTGCCATTAATGGAGAGGATGTGAGCTAGGCGGGCGGCCATGGAAATCAAAGGGCTAGCTTCCCAGTGAGCCTGCGCGGCGTACAACTCGCACGCTTCCCGGTGAGCCTGCGCATTGGAGTACAGCTCGCACGCCTCCCGTTTAGTCAAGCACATCTCCGCACGGCACCTCCTAGGCATTAAAAGAGTGAGGCATGGCGTCACATGAATGGTTAACAGAATGCACACGATTTAAATTATACAAAACATTTGAGATGTTATAGTGGCAGCTATTTGTTTCAAAATGCCTTTGTTGGCTATTATTCGAGTGCGCGTTCTCTCGAAATGGACACGAAAAATACCACAGCATGTCGGGTGCCATTCCATGATAGCATGCCAAGTTTCATGAATTTCAAATGAGTTTTGGATTTACTAGAATTTGAAAACAAAGTATCTCAATGTTTGTCCGGCAATCAACAGTGCCCTGGTGTTTGAAATTCATTCCCATTTCTTGCATGGGACCTAATCACCCAAGGACACATATTTGATTTTTCATCCAATTTATATGCACTGGAGCATGTGCATGTAGTTCAAATTGAATTATGCATATAAAATGCCTAGAAAACCCAGTTAATGTATAAAAATGTCCAAACGAACCCCGAAAATTTCCAAAATTTAACACGATACTCCTGTTGTTCTATGTTGACACTAGAAATTTTTTGAAAGCAATAAGAGGCAACGGATATCGTTTCGTCCCCAAAGGTCGCACGTTCCCTACCGAAACCATCAGGCTTGTTGTGAGAAGCTCTGGTTTGTGAGAAGCTTATACCCAAACCTGCCCCAAATGGGACAAAAAATTTACCACGGCTTGTTGATGCTGCTCCATGATAGCATGCCAAGTTTCATGAATTTCAAATGAGTTTTGGATTTACTAAAATTTAAAAATCAGGTATCTCAATGTTTCCGGTCGAGCGACGGTGGCAGGGTGTTTGACATTCAATCACATTTCTTGCATGGGACCTAAGCATGCAACTAAGGACACATATTTGAATTTTCAAGAAATTTATATGCATTAGAGCATGTGCTTGTACTTCAAATTTGAATTATGCACATAAATGCATTGAAAACTCAATTAATGTATAAAAATGTCCAAATGAACCCCGAAAAATTCCGAAATTTAACACAACACTCCTGTTGTTATATGTTGACACTAGAGAAAAAAATTGAAATGAAGAAGAGGCAACGGATATCGTTTCATCCAGAAAGGTGAAACGTTCCCTACCAAAACCATCACACTTGTTGTGAGAAGCTCTGGTTTGTGAGAAGCTTATACCCAAACCTGCCCCAAATGGGACAAAAATTCTACCACAGCATGTTGATGCCGCTCCATGATAGCATGCCAAAATTCATGAATTTCGGACGACTTTTGGATTTACTAGAATTACAAAAGCAAGTACGTCGACGTTTGCTAGAGAGCCACGGTGCCACGGTGTTCGAAATTCATCCCCATGTCTTGCATGGGGTTTAAATTTGAATTGTGCACCTGAAATGGCTAGAAAACCAATTTAATGTATAACCACGAGGCTTGTTGCGAGAAGCTCTGGTTTGTGAGAAGCTTATACCCCAACCTGCCCCAAATGGGACAATATTTTTACCACTACATGTTGATGTCGTTCCATGATATCATGTCAAGTTTCATGAATTTCAGATGAGTTTTTGTTTTACTAGAATTTTAAATCCATGTATCTTAACGTTAGCGGGCGAGCGATGGTGGCAAAGGTATTTGATATTCATTCCCATTTCTTGCATGGGACCTAAGGTTGCAACCAAGGACACACATTTGATTTTTCAACCCATTTATATGCACTGGAGCATGTGCATGTAGTTCAAATTTGAATTATGCACATGAATGCATAGAAAACTCAGTTAATGTATAAAAATGTCCAAGCGAACCCCGAAAAATCCCAAAAGTTGACAGAACACTCCTGTTGTTCTATGTTGACATGAGAATTTTTTTGAAAGTAAGCAGAGGCAACGGATATCATTTCGTCCCCCAAGGTGGCACGTTCCCTACCGAAACCATCAGGCTTGTTGTGAGAGAAGCTCTGGTTTGCGAGAAGCTTATACCCAAACCTGCCCCAAATGGGACAATATTTTTACCACAGCATGTCGATGCCATTCCATGATATCATGTCAAGTTTCATGAATTTCAGATGATTTTTCGATTTACTAGAATTTTAAAACCATGTATCTAAATGTCAGCAGCCGAGCGATAGTGTCAAGGTGTTTGACATTCATTCTCATTTCTTGCATGTGACCTAAGCTTGCAACCAAGGATAAACATTTGATTTTGCAACCCATTTTTATCGACTGGAGCATGTGCATGTAGTTCAATTTTGAATTATGCACATAAATGCCTAGAAAACTCAGTTAACGTATAAAAATGTCCAAACGATCCCCGAAAAAATCCAAAATTTAACACGACACTCCTGTTGTTCTATGTTGAGACCAGGAAAAAAATTGAAAGGAAGAAGAAGCGACTAATATTGTTTTGTCCACAAAGGTGACACGTTTCCCTAACCGAACCATGACGCTTCTTGTGAGAAGCTCTGGTTTGTGAGAAGCTTATACCATAACCTGCCCCAAATTGGACAATATTTTTTACCCCAGCATGTTGATGCCATTCCATGATAGCATGCCAAGGTTCATGAATTCCAGACGGGTTTTGGATTTACTAGAATTACAAAGCAAGCACCTCAACATTTGCCGGAGAGCCACGGTGCCGTGGTGTTTGAAATTCATCCCAATTTCTTGCATGGGACATAACCATCAACCCATGGACACATATATCATTTTACAAACCATTTTGGTGCACCAGAGCATGTGCATGTAGTTTAATTTTGAATTGTGCACCTGAAATGCATAACAAACCAAGTTAATGTACAAAATGTCCAAACGAACCCTGAATAATTCCATTTTTTTGGCGACACACCTATAGTTGCATGTTCACTGTAGATAAAAGTTCTAGAAATTCAAACACCATCCTTTGCAGCTGTGACCCCATTTTGTAATTCAAATCAAGACGAAAAATCTAGTAGATCGCACACAGTTTATTATCGCCAACCTTGTGAGATGCAGCACAAAATATCTTGGAGCACCGTCGGAGTATAGTACGCATACGGCTTACGCGAGAAGGTGTGTTGGCTACAGTCCACAGCCGGCTTGTCTAGCACACTAGCTCGCTCCCCAAATATCATTTCACTGTTCAATCATCACCGGTGAAAGATGGGGACGTGGACCTGCGTTGTGAGGGCAACTTCGGCGGCCCACTCCGGCGAGAGCGCAGCCGCAGCCGCCAGGCACGTGCTAACAAGCTTCGTGAGCGTGGCCGCAATCTGCGACCGGGCAGCCATGGCAGCCCAAACAGCCGATGTTGCTTCTCAGGTGGCGGCAGCAACATCTGCCTCGGGGATAGCAACTGGTGAGAGCAGCACAGCAACTGTCCATTCCGCAGCGGCGGCCTTAGCCCTAATGGAGGCCGCCCACGACCATGTCGAGGCCACCCGTGGCGTTCACCAAACAAAACGAACAAATCTTCTCCGACAATGATCGGCAACCCATGGCCGAAGAGTTCGCAATCGCCGAGAGTGTTCGAGCAGCCGTTCGTTCCTCCGCCGCATACCTTGCCACGACGGAGCCCGTCCAAGCCCAGATCGTGGCTGCCCACGCCCAGCTCGTGGCGGCCTTTTCCAAAGAGATGGCGGACGCGGATGGCGAGATGCTTGCCGAGTATGGTGCGAAGGATGCCATGGAGCGCCTTCCCCAGGATACCGTCGGGCGCGAGCTGGACATGGAGGAGGCGGCAGAGATCGACAAGTACCAGTCGTAGTACTACTCTTTATTTTGTTTAATTAAGAGTGCCGGTCTTTAATTTGTTAGAGTAATGTTTAGGTCAGCTAGCTTTGTTTAATTGCTGAACTTGCTCGATTAAGAAGTGTGGGTGTGCTATAGTCTCCTTTGTGTACCCAAATTATGCAATGACGTGGATGACCACTGTAACTAGGGAAACTCAAACCAAAAATTTTGACGTTCAAACTCATCACACACGGGTTAAGCTATCTGAATTGTTTGTGATGCTCACATATCGTACACAGTTCTGAATAAGGGATCATGTCTGATGAGACTTTCCGCGCCAGTTTTTTTGCTGAACCGATTCAAAATTTTCGGCTTCCGCGGAAATATCTACCTCCCCGCCACTCCCCCTTACCAAAACGCACATTTCCCCTGTTTCCGCCTTCCTTTCCAAGTTGAAACCTTCACTCCTTGCTTGCAGCGCCGCCTCCTCGCCGGCGACCCTCCTTCACGCTGCTCGGCCTCATCTATCTAGGCACGTAATCCACACCCGACCCCCATCCACCTCATTCCACATCCCACATGCCCCGACCGCCGGTGCGACACCTTCCACCCAAATCACCAACCCCTCCACCAAATAAGTGCCGCCCTAAGCCATGGTGCACGCAGTATAGCCAGGAGCTCAAGGAACATTTGGCAGCGAAGAAGCAAATCGCGGCCGCACGCGCAAATGAGGTCGCGTTGTGTACCATTCGTGTCAACCCCCAGATCTTGGAGGAGCACCTCGCTGTCGAGGCCACCATCTACGCCTCCCGCACCGACGCCGCGACACGGTTGGCTGCTTTAAACGACAGTTCGTGGCGTTTTCTCGAGGCCACCCTCGGTGCCTTCGACGAAGACTACGAGGTGTTTTCTCAGTATGCACGTGCTTACCTCAACTCGAGAGCCAGCAGGTTGGTGCCCAAAGCGGCTTAGGCAACTCACCACTATGACGAGGGCACCCACAATGCAGAGGCCTCACCCTCTTCCATGTTCAGGGAGCCAATCGTCATCGATATCTCCGACGATGAGGATTAGCTTGTCTTATTAGCTCACTACAAGGACCCATGTTCAGTTTGCTAGCTACTGCCTTTCCTTTACAAATTCTAGTGAATTGTGCTATCTACTTATACCATGCAATCTGTTGCTCTAGTGTATATGTTTTATATGTCGTGCAATGTGGTGCTCACTTATTAACTATTTGGTTAATTAGTTGTCGTGTTCAGTTAACTGTTTGGTTCAATTCCACGAATGTGATGTTCAATTCTTCAGGGTGAAATTTTGTATTGTGTTCCATGTGAGAAATAAATCGAATTTCTCTTTACAAAATACATGAGAAACAAATACAATTGCTATATTTCCAAGTTGTCAAGCATGCTTGGTTTGGTTAACTGTCTGATCTTCTAGTATGTTATGCATTGTGCAATGTGATGCTCAGTTAACGTTTGGTTTATTTGTTGTCGTGTTTAGTTAACTGTTTGGTTCAATTCTGCAATGCGATGTTCAATTGTTGTGGGTGCATTCTGTTATTGTATACCATCCGAGAAATAAATCGAATTTGGCTGTACTAAATACATGAGAAACAGATATAATTGCTATATTTCCAAGTTGTTAAGCATGCTTGGTTTGGTTAACTGTCTGATCTTCTATTAGGAGTATGCTATATTGTGCAATGTGGTGCTCAGTTAATGCTTGGTTCATTTGTTGTGGTGTTTAGTTAACTGCTTGGTTCAATTCTGCAATGCGATGTCCAATTGTCATGGGTAGAATTTTGTATTGTTGTGCATGTGAGGAATAAATCGAATTTGGCTACACTTAATACATGAGAAACATATACAATTGCTATATTTCCTAGTTCTTAATCATGCTTGGTTTGGATAAATGGGTTTTCCATGTGGCTTGAATTAATCTGATGAATCTGCAATGTGCTTATTTTTCATCAACATATTTTACTAATAGCTTGCGAACCCTCACTTAACCTGATCACTAACTACCTTATATGTGTTGCATGGAAACAAAGGGAAACACTGAGGTTTACAATCGAGGTTTGCACATGCATGGTCCTTTGTCTAATAGCACATTATTGTGCAATTGCAGGAACAATTCTAATATTTAGGATTTTAACAATTTGGTCTTGCGCATGTAGGTCCTGCTGTCAGAGGTTTTGACCCACTGTTCAACCCTTTTTGCTTATGGGGAAATAAGTTGTCCATGAATATCAGTCAAGTCAAGAAACTTAGAAAGATTGTTAGGATAAAGAAATTAGCGACAAAAAACAACAAGATCTTTGTCTGCACAATGAAGAAGACATCAGTTCACTACAGGATGGTACTAACTACGATACCTTGCCTTTTTTATTCCTTTGCCCCATTTCCAATATCGAGAAGATATTTGTGCACATCCTTGTTTTCATGCCTTTCCAAAGTTCACTGATGATTACCTCTCAACCCACCTGTATGGTCAGGAGGCGAGGAAGGTATTCATACAACACCCACGGTTCAATATTGAAGTGTTCCTGGAGAGGACGAAGGACGGACGGTCAATCATCCACAGGCACTGACCTAAAGTTGCAAAGATCTTCAACGTCAATAAAGGCTCAATATTCGCCTTCCGCTTCAGCAGTTTTCCAGATGAGATACATCTGTCTATGTACCTTCTATGATGCTAATTTCGAAAGGTTATAGATGTTGCATGTGAAACTTGGTGCTCGTGCAGTTGTGTAATGGGGTAGGTGAGTGCTGAAGCTATATGATGTTGTACTCTCATGTATTTCAATTATGAAATCCTGCTTCCTTAATATGAAAATGAAATATATTGTGTGCTTAATATGAAATGTCAATTAGATTAATAAATGGATTATTAATAATAGGACAATTAGCCTGCTAATGGCCAATTAGCCTGCTAATTGGGTTTTTCTATTGCAAATGGTTATTGAGAAAACACCGTGGGTGATGACCTCAAGCAACGCACACAGTTTCTAGGAATGAACCGTGTTGGATTAATGAATAATAACACACGACATCCTCTTGAATACTGTTGGCGTTAGGCCACCTGGCGCAAATGTTTACCACATAAAAACTGTGTGTGATGGACAACCTTTGCCACACAATTTCTTCTACGCACTGTGTGTGATGCATTCAATAACGCAAACGATAATTTTTTTAATACCGTGTCCAATGGAAACTCTATCCCAAACGATTTAACGAGGTAAATTGTGTGTGATATACCTATGAGCAGAAACATTTTCCTTGGAGCGACTATGTGGGATGTATATACGAATGGAAACATTTAGCGGGAACTGACTGTGTGGGATGTACTTACGACCAGAAATGCCATTGCAAAAAGGGGTTAAAAACCGTTTCTATAGCACCTCATTGTACTAGTGTGGGGTTTATCTCCACCAAACTATCCCCTCGAGGTACTTAGCTTTTGAGTCTTATGCAACATGACAACGCGATACTCTTGGGTAGAGTTTGATTTCTTTATAACTAAAGCAAGTTCGAAACCTTTGCACTTTCGTCCATCTTATTTCGCTAGCCTCAACGGCACCGTGCATTGCCCACTCTCATAATTTGACTTGGCACAAACTTCGCAGGTACAGCCAAACCCGTGGGAGGACTTTCTCGTGTTCTCCTACACATAAAACACCTCATCTCCAGAAAACAACCACCATACCTACCTACATTGCATTTTCATAGCCATGCCGAGCATAGCAACATGCACTACCTTCATATTATATTACATGATTAGAGACATGTTTTCATTTGCCTTGCATGATCATAGTATGGCTAGGTCAATATTTTCATGGCTTGTCCATATTTTGATGTCTATGCTATGTCGGATCATTGCACATACTAGTATACTGCGAGAGGCATTCATCACATAGAATTTCTCTCATGTTTTCAGTTTTGAGTTGTGATTTCATTTAGTTGAAGTGAGTAATTCTAAAGTGTATCATTCATCATTGTAAGGTGTTTCTCCTACCGAGAGAGAGGGAGAGAGGGAGAGCGGGAGACCAAATAAAAGATGCACCACGGAGGTTCCACAAAAAAGAAAGAAAGAAAGAAAGAAAAAGAGAAAGGCAAGGAAGAGAGAAGGAGCAACACCATTATCCTTCTCATTATACACTTGTGCTTCAAAGTAGTACCACTTCTTGCATTCTAAAGTAGAAAGTTTCATGAGCTTCATATATTTCATACTAGTGGGGAACCTACACTATAGAATTTGGCTTGTGCATTCCGATGTCGAGCATCCTCAAAAGCTCGAGGTCTTCATGAGCAAGCAAGTTGGATGCACCCCCACTTAGTCCATAGGAGAGCTTGCATATATTCATAACGCTATGTGCATCCTAGTTGCATGGAGATCACTACTCCTTGAGTTGACATCCATCATAAGGCCGTCGTCATTGCCTACTGGTCAGCTGCGTTGATGCAAGACTCTCTTCATTTTTACTTCGCAAAACCCCAACCATTTTCTATCTTTCCCTTATGTGCGAGGCACAGGCTTGCGCTCAATGCTGCATAGGTAGTTGAGCGGTTGAATAACGCAGACAGACAATTTTTCTATTGTACTTGGTATGCCTCGGGTTAGTGTTTTTGAAGCAATCACTGCTGCTTGAGTTCTTTTGTCTTTGGTAGTCATTGTTGTGTTCCTAACATAATATTGAACTTCTCTCTAAACCTTTGGAAATGGAAATTTGGTCTCCACAAAAATATTTTCCTCCTTCTTGACCTCCATGGCAATGGAACTAAGAGGATAGCTTGTATTACTCTCTTACTGGTTAACTTTTGCATGCTTGCAGGTAAAATATGGATATCACTTTTTGGGTTGGGCTCAATGTATGCTTTAGAGTTGGTAGCATTGAGCTTTTTGTAATCAACCTTCTTAATCGAGGATGAGAAAGCTTTAAGCGTTGGGAGGTTGATGGCTATATATTTTACGCATTTTTGAGCTCATTTGTTGCATGTTCTCTTTATATATCATGTCCCATTGAACCAAATAGTTGTCCATTTTGTATGATTACCAGTTTTTGCACTTACCATTGTGAGCATTGCACATTTAGTATTTTATTTGGTTTTTATTAGTTTTCTTTGTTTTCTTCTGTCTACAGGTGTTTTGGAGCAACCTAGGACCAAGCACGATGAAAGTACCAAGGATGGGTTCGATATGGAGTCAGTTAGGGGTCAAACTTAGCCACTTCGGGGGTTGGAAAAAGTCATTTTTCTAGAGTGCTCCAAACCAAGATCTAAGATCAGAAATAGATCGGTTTCATTCATACAAATCCAACGAGCCAAAGAACATCAAATTCCGAGTTCGTTGAAGATTTCGTGACCATTTTACCGGAGGAGGACGGACCAAAAGACAGCCTTTTGAACGACCACGTGCGGTAATTTTGGCAGTCATTTGACGTACACACAACTCCAAAAGTTTCCCTTCCAGACAGGATTCTTCACCGATTTCATCCGCATTCGATCCGATGAGATCCTTGGCTCGTAAAGAAAAGATTTGGAGAGGATTTGCCTCATTAGGAGCCCTTGGATGAAGCCCATCAAGAGAGGAGGCTAGGGAGGCTCCTATATAGGTCTCCCTCAACCCTAGCCGCCACCATTCACCATCCATCACATCTCATTCATCCACAACCCATCTCCATTGCTACTCCACACCAGAAAAGGAGGGACACCGCCAGGGGAAGAAGGAGGAGGCTCCACAACCATGAGCACCGGCCCCTCGCGTTCGCGCCACCACCACTGGTGGCGCCCCCATCTCCATCACCACTGGAGCGGATGTCGGTGTCAAAACCGGCCGATCTCGGGTAGGGGGTCCCGAACTATGCATCTGAGGATCGAAAGTAACAGGAGGTAGAGGACACGATCTTTACCTAGGTTCGGGCCCTCTTAATGGAGGTAATACCGTACTTCCTGCTTGATTGACTTTGACGAGTATAGGGGTTACAAGAGTTGATCTACCTCGAGATCGTAATGGCTAAACCCTAGATGTCAAGCCTGTATGATTTTCATTGCCTCTACGGACTAAACCCTCCGGTTTATATAGACACTTGAGGAGCCTAGGGTTGTACAGAGTTGGTTTACAGAGAAAGGAATCTTCATATCCGAACGCCAAGCTTGACATCCACGCAAAGGAGAGTCCCATCTGGACACGGGGGAAAGCCTTCCATCTTGTATCTTCACGGCCCACCAGTCCGGCCCATGTCACATAACCCGGATGCCTGGGGACCCCCTTATCCAGGACTCCCTCAGTAGCCCCTGAATAAGGCTTCAATGACGATGTGTCCGGCGCAGAGATTATCTTCGGCATTGCAAGGCGGGTTCCTCCTCCGAACACTTCAAATTAGTTGACAAAAAGAACTATATCTGGCTATGTATAATAGTTACAACCCCGAACCACAAGGGCAAAATATTTAAACAAGTCACGTCTACTGACAGCTTTTCTGGCGAGACATTATGCTCTATCCTTATTATTATTTCGAACCATTTTTCAGCCTCCCGCTTCACGTTTTGAGACGCAGTCTTCATCGACACATCTTGTCGAAGCAAAGATTGTGTCCCCTTATTACAGGATTCTCTTCAATACGGGTTTGGGTAATCTAACCGTGTCGTTTGCACGAACCCTTGGGAATAGGCGAGTTTTAAGGCGCGTGGGGGATGCTCGATATTCACTGCCTTTATAAGAAGATAAGGGCCCATCTTTTTACCCCATGCCTTCTTCCTCCTCAGCCCATCTGCCCTCGAGCTCCAGAGCCCAAGTTTCAAACTTTCCCCTCGCCACCAACTACTCCAGCCATGTCCGGATCCGGCTCGCACGGCAAGTGAATGGCCTCCTCCATGACAGAGAAAGGACAACAAAGAGCTTCGGGAAGTGAGGTATTTGACGGCGGAAATCAAACATAGACTCCCTGCCAAAGAGCAAGTTATCCCCTCTCCAGAACCCGGTGAGAGGGTGGTATTCCTCCCTCACTTTCTCTGCGGACTAGAGTTTCCCCTACACCCCTTTGTTCGAGGTCTCATGTTCTACTACGGGCTGGATTTTCATGATCTGGCCCCGAATTCCTTCCTCCACATCTCGGCGTTTATCGTCATGTGTGAGGCATTCCTCCACATCCCTCCTCACTTCGGCCTGTGGCTCAAAATTTTCAATGTGAAGCCAAAGGTGGTCGACGGGCAACACGCGGATTGCGGCGGTGCCATGATAAGCAAGCTTCCCAAAGTTATCTGGCCCAAGGGGTCCTTGTTGATACCGTCAAGATATGGCAGCAGGAGTGGTTTTACATCACTGAACCCCGCGACACCAAGTGGGCGGCCACCCCTGCATTTAGATCCGGACCCCCGCTGCGGCTTGCATCCTGGACCAACAAGGGTCTGGATTGGGGATCATTCGAGGAGGTGTTGATGCTGAAGAAGCACATCAAAAATATCATAGAGAAGAACACCATCCTCACAGATGTGATCCAGGTGATGCTCATCCGCCGGTCCCTTCCCTGCCAATGTCGACCTCTCCGCATGTGGGAGTTCAATCCGAAAGGGCCACGGATCCTGATGCGATTCTTCGGCACGATGCATAAAGCAATCTGGAAGCTACTTTTCAAGACTCAAAAGTCATGGCCAGAGACGTCCGAAGACATCGGCCTCGACTGCAATCATCCCGCTTCTCCAGTAAGTGCTACTTTTTCAAACATAACATAGTTCATTAACCGAAGGGGGGTGTACTGAGGATTCCATCCTGTAAAACAGAGCTGGACGAAGAAGGCAGAACGGATCAGATGTCCAGCTCCATTGCCCGAAACCCAGCAGATCCTATTCTAATGAAGATGCTGGTCCCGGCGCCCCATCAAGCGCCGGAGAAAAAGGTCCAGAAGAAGAACAAGGGAGCCAAAGATGGCCCCCATCGCAAAGGTACTCCGGACGCGGTGTCCGGAGAGACCAACACTCACTCCTCCAAGGAAGATGAAGACGAATAGGAGGAGGAGGCAGAAAGCAATCCTTCCCCGAAGGGGAGGAAGATGAAGAGGGCGGCCTCCGAAGACCCCGAGGCGGGGGCGCCTAAAAGGGGAAAATTATCCCTCCCAGACGGCTCAGGTTCGAATGCAGAAGCCTTCCCCGAGTGGCGCCCCAGGCCGAAGCCCCTCGCCTAATTGTAAGTATCCAAGGATGCCTTACAAAAGTTCGGTCTTTATAATTACGGTCCTAACACATCATATGGTGCAGTCCGGCCCGGGATCTCCCCCAACAATCATCGGAGGAGAATTCATTAGATCCAGGGAAGATGGAGAGCGAGTCGCCTCCGCGAGCCTCCCCGCCAACCGCTACAGACGACACCGAAGTGTTGTCCCACAGGGCCTCTCCAGGCCGCGGAGCAGTACGGGAGACCGCCAAAATGGCGCCTGACGGTAATGCCTCGGCTTTCGAAAACATGGGGGCGCAATCCCCATGAATACCGACGGCGGGGGCCTTGATCAATTCGGCCCCCAGCCGAACCCTGTTCCGAAAACCCAAACAGTTCCGAAACCGAATAAGCAACCCCCTTCAGGCGAAGGGGTGTCGACTCCGGTGGCTACCTCCACAAGTCTGGAGGTGCCGGACACCCTGATGGAGGCACTGCAACGTGCTTCCATGTCGGGGGATCACCGCACCCTAATGGGTGTGTTGGTTGAAAAGGTTTAGTCCGCCAAGAACGGACTGAACGAGGCCTTTACTAGCATGCTGACGGGCTTCGAGGTATGCAATGTAATATGCTTGACCGCTTTTCATATGAAAAGATACCTGTATATAGATATTATCCCCTGAGACTCTGATCGTCCCTTTTGCTAAAGAAAAGGGGGGGGGGACAGAGGATCAATAATTTTCGCAGGAGATAATATACTTTTGTACGTTGAAATGTAGGCTTCGCTGTTAGCGACGACCGCTCAGGCCGCCGAAGTAGCCGAACTAAAACATAAGCTGGGGCTGGCCGATGAGGATCTAGTCCACGTCAACAAGAGATTGGATGAGGCGCAAAGTATATTTTAGAACACTTTGTTCATGCCTCAGATTTTGTGCCAAAGCTCATGCGCTGCTATGTGTATGATTGTAGGCAGCACGGCTGTGGTTGAGGCCCTTCAGGGTGAACTGACCTAGGCCAAGGAGCAAGCAAGGATGAACAAGGCGGCCGCTGATAAAGCGGCCGAGGACTCGAAGTCCGAACAGGCTGTCCACTGCCAGTACGAGGAGCGGCCGCCGATAAGTACAAGTCCCTAGAGGAGAAAAGTAAAGCTCAGGCGACCGACCTTGCCAAGGCCCTTAAAGAGGCCGATGAGGCGCGGGCCGAATCCCGAGCGATGTGCGAAGAGATTAAACAAGCCGGACAAATAGCGGCCGGTAAGCCCTTTCTTCTCCAGTGTAAATTCGGCAATAAGTCGTATGTTTTACTCACGCAATGTGGAATGCTGCAGATGTCTTTGCGTATCTTCCTAAGAGTACCACCGACGCCGCGCAGTTCTTCGGGGCTCAGGAGGGACACGCGACGGAGGGACTATTCTGGTCACAGTTCGAGGCGCGGGAGCGCCCGGCGATGCTAAATGACCAGATGGCGCGGTGGGCCGAGCTGCATAGGATGTCCGGATGGGCAATGAGGGACATCATAGTCCGGCTGTGGCCAACCGAACCCGTTCCGAGCAGCAATTTTGGCCTAGTGCGGCGACTTGTGGACGCACTGCCCCGTATTGACGTGGCCAAGCGGTCGTCATGCATAGAAGGTGCACGGCTGGCCTTTGCCCGTGTCAAGATGCACTGGCCAAGATGAAGGCCGCTAGCGTGGCCGTGGAAGGTCCATCCGGAGAGAAGGTCCACCGTATGACGGATCGCTATTTTGAAGACGTCCTGGAAGGTGCTTGATAGAGGGACAGTGCTTAAAGGACATCTTGTTCGAGTGAATGTATCTGGACTAACCGGACAATGTATGATAAACCAAGGTTGTGTAATATATTTGTGCCTATTATCTTGAGTTACTTCTCCTCCTGTGCGGCCATTTGTATCTTTGAGAGTTTGCCAGTCGTCGGCTCCAGCCCCCATGTAAACAGTACGGGGGTGTTCGGGATAGCACATAATCACACTTGACCCAACGTCTTGGTCCGTAAAGGAGGTGTTTAGTGCGGCGAACGAGGCAATCAGACTATGTGGCTTTAGCACTCTCACTTAGCCATAGGAGCTCGAAAATGGGGTTGTAAGATAGCCCCTGGTGCGTATGTGGCTATCGAACTTGGATGCCTTTAGACGCGTGACTGAACAAGGCCAGCCCTTCGTGTAATACGGGAGAAATTGCTAGAGATTTAATAAGTCACCGAATTCCTGACCAGCTCTCGCCGCATGATGATAGTCAGTTTTCGGCTTTCTCTACTGAGGTGCTTGACCGGGCTAGCCGGAAACACAATCGCAGTAGTTCTCCCTTTACTACCTTAGCCGAAAAACGAAACGTAAGGTGGCAAGAACAGGAGCCGGGCAACCCAACTATTGACCAAAGACGTGATTCGGAGCCAATGCATATAATGCAGTATTCGGGACGCCGAAGTGTACTCTGTGAGTTTCAGACTTTCTATTGTTTGAAGATATATATGGCTTGAATAGAGCCCTGGCGATTTAAGTCGTACCAAGGTGTATATGCCAATCTGACGGAAAAAAGAAAAGGAGGGAAAACAGATTTAAGAAATAAGCCGATACCAAACAAGGCTGGGCAAAATAGTTTCCATTATAGTCTGATTGGTACGTCAAAACGTATATTTACAGAAGATGCAATAAGCATCACGGCTATTTTACATGCCGGAAACAAGGGAAAGCTGTATATAGGTCCGAAATTTGAAAAGATGATCTAGAAGATCCTTTGGACACTCTGCCGCACGTCTGCGCCACTTTTCACCTTGGAGTAGGATCCTTTGAAAGGATCTACAATCGAGTATGTATAAGGGGCCTAAAAAGGGGGGCCCTTGCTACCACCAGAAGTTGATGTGGGTTATAGAGAACCTGAAAAATAAAAACAAGAAGAAAAAGGCGGAGCAATATGAAGGTCTGGATAGGGTCGAGCCGTATCGTGGACCTTATGTTTAACCTGCCTCCGTCATTGCCCATGGAATATTTAACGCGTAGTTATGCATGCGTGGTGCATATGCGGCTAACAGGCTGGGGCGTTGACGGAGGCCGAATTGTTAATCTAGCTCTGGATGAGCCAGACTGTCGTTCTGCAGGGTAGACCGGACTCGTTTAGCAGTTACCGGGGGCTTGACTACCGGTGTAGTATTTGGCTTAGCGAGGCCCCCCTGCACCTCGGCTGCAAGGGCCGCGGTATGCTCTTGTGTACGGAGGGAGCGCTCCATGTTTCCATTGACTGTTATAACACCACGTGGTCCAAGCATCTTGAGCATTAGGTAACCGTTGTGCGGAACTGCATTGAAACTGGCGAAAGAGGTTCGTCTGAGTAGCCACTGCGGAACGGGACGATGTTGAAGATCAGGTCTTTGCTCCGGAAGTTATCCGGTGAGCCGAAGACGACTTCCAACGTTATGGATCCTGTGCAACAGCCCTCTACGCCGTGTATTACCCCTTTAAAGGTGGTTTTAGTGGGCTTGATTCTTGATGGATCAATGCCCATTTTACAGACGGTGTTCTCATAAAGCAGATTGAGACTGCTGCCGCCGTCCATATGGACTCGCGTGAGGTGGAATCCATCAATAATTGGATCGAGTACCAATGCAGCCGAACCTCCATGAAGGATACTGGTCGGATGGTCTCTGCGACCAAAAGTGACCAGACAAGCTGACCACGGGTTAAATTTTGGGGCGACTGGCTCGATGGCGTAGACGTCCCTTAACGCGCGCTTGTGCTCCCGCTTAGGGATATGAGTAACGTAGATCATGTTCACCGTTTTGACCTCGGGGGGGAATTTATTTTGTCCCCCTGTGTTCGGTGGGCGAGGCTCTTTGTCCTCGTCCTCGCTGGGCGGCCCTTCTCCCTTGTGTTCGGCGTTGAGTTTGCCGGCCTGTTTAAAGACCCAACAGTTTCTGTTGGTATGATTGGCAAGCTTGTCAAGGGTGCCATGAATCTGGCAAGGCCGATCGAGTATTCTATCCAAACTAGTTGGACCATCTCTGTTTCCTTTGAATGGCTTCTTTCGTTGGCCGGATTTAGAGCCACTGAATCCGGCATTGACTGCCACGTCTTCGGTACCTTCATTATCGCTTTGACGCTTGTGCTTGTTGCGCCGTGGCTTGCCATTGCCATCCCTGGGTTCGGAGGTGCCGGGGTCGCTGGTGCCATTACTTCTAGGAGCTAGCCAGCTATCTTCTCCCGCACAAAAGCGGGTCATAAGTGCGGTAAGGGCTGCCATGGACTTCGGCTTTTCTTGGCCGAGGTGTCGGGCTAGCCACTCGTCTCGGACGCTGTGTTTAAAGGCCGCGAGGGCTTCGGCGTCCGGGCAATCCACAATTTGGTTCTTTTTAATTAAGACCCTGGCCGAGAGTTTCCAGGCTGGTTCTCCGGGTTGCTGGACTATGTGACTGAGGTCGTCGACGTCTGGCGGCCGAACATAGGTACCTTGGAAGTTGTCTCTAAAGGCATCCTCCAAGTCTTCCCAGCTGCCAATAGAATTTTCTGGGAGGCTGTTTAGTGAGTGTCGTGTTGGTCCCTTTAATTTGAGCGGGAGGTATTTGATGGCATAGAGATCATCACCGTGGGCCATGTGGATATGGAGAAGAAACTCTTCGATACATACTGCGGGATCTGTAGTACCCTCGTATGATTCAATGTTCACAGGTTTAAATCCTTCGGGGAACTGGTGCTCCATAACCTCATCGATGAAGCATAAGGGGTGTGCGGCGCCTCTGTATCGAGCGATGTCGCGGCGCAGTTCGGATGAAGTCCGAATGCGGTTTTCGGGTCGGGTTAGGTTGTGCCTGTCATGCCAGGCCTGATGGCCGTCCTCTCGCGACAGAGCACGCCCCCTCGACCCATAGATTGATCTTGTCTAACCGGCTCTATTGTCCAGGTCCTTGCGTAGGTCGTAGGTATAGCCCGGGGCTATTGCCTCCTTGCCTTGACGGCGGGGTGTCCCAGGCTGGTGTTCGGCGTACATAGCCGGTTTGTCCTGTCCACGTGGTGGTCGGTCAGCTTTGTCATCAGCTTTATTCTTTGGTGGCATTGGCTCAAGGGCCTCGTCGTCTAATTGTGGTAGTAGCTTGCTCTTCGGGTAACTCTTAGTTGGGAGTTTGAGGCCGTATTCTTCGGCTGCCAGGAAATTTGTCCATCTATCATTGAGTAAATCCTGCTCATCTTGATGCCGCTGCTGCTTCTTTTTCAGGCTTCTCGCGGTGGCGATTAGCCGGCGCTTAAAGCACTCTTGTTCGAGGGGTTCCTCTGGCATGATGAAGTCTTCGTCACCGAGGCTCACATCCTCTTCGGAGATCGGTAGGTAATTACTATCCTCCGAGTCTTCGTTCCTGACAGGGTCATCGGGGTTAACTTGCCCTTCCTCCCAATCATCATGTTTGAATGTTGGCTCGACATGGGCTTCGGGGTCTTCGGCATTCTCCGGATTGTTATTGTCTCCGGTGCCGGTGTTGCTGTGTTTGTTGTGACGCGATTTTGAGCGGCGCCGCTTACGTCGACGCTTCGGAGGTGCTTCAGCAGGCTTGTCCTCAACCGGATCCTCCTTGCTGTCGTCGCCATCCTCTTTGGGTGTGTCCACCATGTACATGTCGTATGTGGAGGTGGCCGTCCGTCGTCCAGTAAACGAAGGGTCTTGGCCTTGTTCGTCTCCGGCATCGTCGTCCATACCATCGATGTCTTCGGAGGCGTAGTCCAGCATGTCGGTTAGATCTTCGACAGTGGCTATGAAGTGGGTGGTGGGTGGGATGTAAAATTCCTCGCTCTCAGCCCCTAGTCCGGGCTGGGCATAATTCGGAAGCGATTCTTCCGTAATGGCGAGTTATCGCATTGAGTCCAGAGCCTCGTTTAGGAGCAAGGTTTGGACAGGGAAGCGAGGGTCCGCAGGGCTGACCGGGGAGAAAGCCTCCTGGCCACGCTTGCTCGATGCGGACCTCGAGAGTTCGAATTTAGAGTCCGAGGGAGAATCCGGCACTTTAGCGACGGGGGGAGCTCGGTTTGTCTTCGGGTTTGCCGATGACGCCATCTCCTCCGGATCTCCGGTAGCAAGTTCCATAACTACAGACAGTTCGGCGGGCTCTAAACTCCCGTCCTCGGACCTGGTAGTGTGCTCTAGATCTAAGATTGGAGCTGCGGTTAGGGTCGCGAACCCTTCGAAGATCAAGTCTCCGCGGATATTACCGACATAGTTCAGATTTCCGAAACTGATCTGACGACCAGGGGCGTAGCTGTCGATCTGCTCCGAGTGGCCAATCAAGTTGGCACGCAGTGCGAAGCCGCCAAATACAAAGATTTGGCCAGGGCGGAAAGTCTCCCCTGAAACGGCATTATTGTAGATGATCGAACGAGCCATTGAACCTTCTATCAACAGCACAGAGGAACTCTCAATAAAAGCACCAATGTCGGTGTCAAAACCGGCCGATCTCGGGTAGGGGGTCCCGAACTGTGCGTCTGAGGATCGAAGGTAACAGGAGGCAGGGGACACGATGTTTACCAGGTTCGGACCCTCTTAATGGAGGTAATACCCTACTTCCTTCTTGATTGACTTTGATGAGTATAGGGGTTACAAGAGTTGATCTGCCTCGAGATCGTAATGGCTAAAACCTAGATGTCTAGCCTGTATGATTGTGATTGCCTCTACGGACTAAACCCTCCGATTTATATAGACACAGGAGGGGCCTAGGGTAAGGAATCTTCATGTCCGAATGCCAAGCTTGCCATCCATGCAAAGGAGAGTCCCATCCGGACACGGGGGAAAGCCTTCCGTCTAGTATCTTCACGGCCCACCAGTCCGGCCCATGTCACATAACCCGGATGCCCGGGGACCCCCTTATCCAGGACTCCTTCAGCGGCCGCCATCATCATCATCGTCACGCCACCGCCATCACTGTAATGACTTCTCCCTTCACCGACTTGATGTCGACTTGTAAATTGTCCCTAACCTTCTTGTTTAAGATTGAGTAGTGATACGTCTCTAACATATCTATAATTTTTTATTGTTCCATGCTATTATAGTATCAATCTTGGATTTTTTATTTGCAATTATAGATCGTTTTTTGGGACTAACCTATAAACTTAGTGCCAAGTGACAGTTGTTGTGTTTTGCCTGTTTTGGATTTTCGAGGAAATTAGTATCACACAAATTCCAAATGCTACGAAACTTTTTGACGATTTTTTTTCTAGATATGACACCTCGGAAGCTTCGGGAGGAGACCAGAAGGCAAATGAGTAATCCACAAGGCACCTAGGCACGCCTAGGTACCTTATGGGCCCCTCATTTCTCCGGCCGACCTAATTCCGCCTCTATAAATTCTCTAAACTCGAGAAACCAAGATAGAGATACCCATAATACGTTTTCCGCCGCCGCAAGCTTCTGTTCTTGTGAGATCGCATCTGGAGGCCTTTTCCGGTACTCTGTCAGAGGAGGAATCGACCAGGGAGGGCCTCTACATCAACCTTGTTGCCCTTATGATGATGTGTGAGTAGTTTACCACTGACCTACGGGTCCACAACTAGTTGCTTGATGGCTTCTTCTCTCTCTTTGATCTTCAATATAATGTTCTCCTTGATGTTCTTGGAGATCTATTCGATGTAATCTTCTTTTGCGGTGTGTTTGTTGGGATCAGATGAATTGTGAGTTTATGATTTGATTATCTAGGAATATTATTTGAGTCTTCTTAGAACTCTTTTATGCATGATTATTACAGCTTTATATTTCTCTTTGATCTATCCTTTTGCTTTGGCCAACTAGATTGATTTATCTTGCAATGGGAGAGGTGCTTTGTGATGGGTTCAATCTTGCGGTGCTCTATATCCCAGTGACAGAAAGGGATAAGAAACGTATTTGTATTATTGTCGTTAAGTATAAAAAGATGGGGTTTATTCATATTGATTGAGTTTACTTTGTCTCCATCATGTCATCTTGCTTAAGGCATTACTCTGTTCTTTATGAACTTAATACTCTAGATGCATGCTGGATAGCAGTCGATGTGTGTAGTAATAGTAGTAGATGCAGGCAAGAGTCGGTCTACTTGTCTCGGACATGATGTCTATTGAGGGAGTCCTGGATTATGGGGTCCTCGGGTGTCCGGGCTGTGTAGCATGGGCCGGACTTATGGGCCATGAAGATATAAGATAGAAGGCCTTTCCCCCATGTCCGGATGGCACTCTCCTTTGCGTGGATGGCAAGCTCGATGTCCAGATGTGTAGTTTCCTTTCTCTGTAAACCGACTCTGTACAAACCTAGGCCCCTCCAGTGTCTATATAAACCGGAGGGTTTAGTCCGTAGAGGCCATCAGAATTGACATAGGCTAGACAGCTAGGTTTAGCCATTATGATCTCGAGGTAGATCGACTCTTGTAACCCCTATACTCATCAAAGTCAATCAAGCAGGAAGTAGGGTATTTGCTTCGTTAAGAGGGCCCGAACCTGGGTAAACATCGTGTCCCCTTGTCTCCTGTTACCTATGATCCTCAGACGCACAGTTCGGGACCCCCTACCCGAGATCGGCCGGTTTTGACACCGACATTGGTGCTTTCATTGAGAGTTCCACTGTGTCGTCGACGGCGGGATCGATGGCTCGCCTTGTCATTAACGACAAAATTACCTGTGGAAGGGCCCTAGATCTGCGACAGGTCCTCCAGCTCGGCGGTTTCGCCATGGGCGCCCGCCCGATTGTTAAGGCGAAGGAATCCCTCGAAATCTCCAAACATCGTCTTTGCATCGGCCTTGAACACCCTGAAAAGATGGATCTAGCAGATGTCTCATCCCTAAACGAGCTACTAGATCGCATCGCCGCCCTGGGAGTTGCAACAAAATACGATCGAATTGGGCTTAAACCCGATCAGAGTGAAAAATCAAGTCCCCGCCACCGGGTAGCGGTCGTGGAGGAACAAGCCGAGAACACTTCTCCCCCAAAGTTAAGAACAAGCTATGTTCAGATCTCCGAGCCCTGCAAGCCGGATACCCATCTTCGCGAAGAGACCTCAGGTCCTCCGAACATAGAACAGGGCATTGAGCCCAAAAGACGCCACGACACTCCGGATCCTGGGTCTGTGACCTCGCAAATTCTTCAAACTCTGGATGCAATAGTGGGTCAGCGTTCGGATTTCAACACGCCCACCCACCACAATCAATATTCCCCAAGCAATTCAGGCCCTCCAGATGTATGCGACCTAATGTATGTGCGGCAGCAGCCTGAGGAAATAGTCCATCACTTCTGGGCTCGATTCCTCTTTGTTAAAAACAAGATTAAAGATTGTTGTGACGCAGACGCGGTTTCGGTATTTTGTCGCAACTGTATGGACAAGGGAATCCTCAACGCCCTCAACCGCCACCACATACTACACTTTGCAGATTTGGTACATATCGAACAGAAGTACTGCGCAATGGAAAGCGCCTGGAAAGCCCAGACAGCCCGGTGGGAACCGCCTGCCTTTAAGCAGCCCACCGGATGGACAAAAAGGATGCGCCCTTACAGGGCACCCGATCATCATCTCATGGACAAATAGATCAAGCCCTTCACGGGACACAGAACTGTCTTTGACGATCTGCTCGACAAACCCTGTCAGATACATACGGCGCCGAATATTGAACCAACACACAACCTTCGGGCATGTTGGGTACTCCGGTAGGTGGCTAAGAGCGGTGAGGCCATCCTCACCAAAATCACTCCAGAGAGGCACTCTTCGGAGGATGCCGATCTCAACATTTTTACGGTCTTCGAAACCTTTTCTTCCAATAATCGGCGCAAAAGGGCATTACGCGACCTTGCGAAGTCAACTAGGTAGCCGCAATAAATCCTTGGAACGACATGGCGATAACTTTCACCGCCGATGACGAGCCAAGGGCCAGATCAGTCCGAGCACCAGCCACCTTGGTCTTAAACCCAATAATGGATGGCTTTCGGCTCACCAAAGTGCTCATGGACGACGGCAGCGGACTGAACCTCATCTACGAAGATACGCTCCAAAAATGCAGATGGACAAAAGTCGCATTGAGCAAAGCGGCACCACTTTCCAAGGAATCATCCCCAGTCGAGAAGCACGAAGCTCGGGGAAGATCACACTTGACGTCGTATTTGGCACGCCGGAGAACTACAGCTCCGAAGAGTTGCTCTTCCACGTGGCACCTTTCAACAGCGGATATCGCGCCCTGTTAGGGCGAGACGCATTCACACGCTTTCAAGCCATACCCCATTACGGGTACATGAAGCTCAAAATCCCAGGGCCCAACGGAGTTATCACTATCACTAGTGATCCGAATATAGCACTTCGCCCCGAAAACAAAACTGCATCCCTGGCCCTCGAGGCGCTATCCGAGCCCCTCGCAGTCGAGGAACTAACCACTCTGCACTCTATAGTGGACAAGGACGATGTAATCCTCAACAAGAGACCCAAATCCACTTCCTTCAAGCCAGCAGACGAAATAGTCAAATTTCAAGTACACACAACGGATCCTAATAAAACAGCGGCCATTGGAGCACAGCTGGATCCAACGATCGACGACGCTCTAAGAGCGTTCCTGCGCGAGAATTGGGACATCTTTGCCAGGCATCCTTCGGATATGCCAGGAATCCCATGCAGACTAGCCGAACATAGCCTTGATATAATAAAGGGGTTCAAACCAGTCAAGCAAACGTTGCGGCGATTTTCTGAACCCAAGCTACAAGCTATGGGGGAGGAGCTAGCCAAACTACTTGAAGCCGGGTTCATCAGAGATATCAAACACCTAGACTGGCTAGCAAACCTGGTCATGGTGCCAAAGAAGGACAAATCCTGGCGCCTTTGTGTCGATTTCAAAGACCTCAACAAGCCCTGCCCTAAGGACCCCTTCCCTCTGCCCCGCATTGACCAAATCCTTGACGCGACTGCAGGACACGATTCACAGTGCTTCCTAGACGCATACTCCGGATACCATCAAATTAAGATGAAGGAATCCGATTAGGCCGCAATGGCATTCATTACTCCGTATGGGCCTTTCTGCTTCAATACTACGCCTTTCAGACTCAAAAACGCCAGCGCCACTTACCAACGCATGATTCAAACATGCCTGGAAAAACAAATTGGCAAGACGGTGGAGGCATACGTAGATGATGTAGTCATCAAAACTAAACATGTCGAATCATTGGTGGACAACTTGCGCCTTACATTTGACAACCTCCGAACATATGACATACGGCTCAATCCAGAAAAATGCGTTTTCGGTGTTCCGGCCGGAAAGCTGCTTGGGTTCATAGTTTCCAATAGAGGAATCAAAGAAAATCCAGCCAAAATCCAAGCCCTATCACAATTGGCAGCGCCAACAGACCTAAAACAGGTCCAAAAACTAGCTGGGTGCGTGGCAGCCTTGAGCCGCTTTATCTCCAGAAAAGGCACTGCCGCTTTATCGCCTGCTCTGGCGTACCGACCACATCGAGTGGACGGATGTAACAACAGCCGGATTGGAAGAAATAAAAACTTTGTTAGCAAACAACCTAATCCTTGCCGCACCAAACATCGGCGAACCTATGCTGCTCTACATATCTGCAACTCACCAGGTGGTGAGCGTTGTGCTCGTCATTGAACGAGAGGACGAGGGACACAAATTCCCACTCCAAAAACCAGTATACTATGTATCGGTGGTCCTTACACCATGCAAATCCTGATACCCGCACTATCAAAAGATAGCATATGCGGTCTTCATGGCATCTCGGAAGTTGCGGCACTACTTTCAAGAATGCTCGATCACGGTGGCTTCCGAAGTGCCACTCGATGACATCATAAACAATCGAGAGGCCACTGGACGCATTGCCAAATGGGCTATCGAGCTCTTACCATTTGAAATAACATACAAGCCACGCCGAGCTATTAAATCTCAGGTGTTAGCCGACTTTGTCGCCGAATGGACAGCAGCCGAACTCCCTAAAGAGTACAACACATACTCCAACTGGGTGATGTCCTTCGACGGCTTAAAATGCTAGCCGGATTGGGGGCTGGTGTCATCCTAACATCCCCTACAGGGGACACAGTCCGTTATGTATTACAAATCATGTATACAGACTCCAATAACGCGGCCGAATATGAGGCACTACTGCATGGTCTTCGGATGGCCGTTTATATGGGCATACAACACCTCGAGGTGCGGGGGGATTCGAACCTCACAATATCTCAAATAAATGGAGAATTCGATGCAAAAGATCCAAAGATGGCGGCATACCGCAATGCCGTACTCAAAATATCAACTCGGTTTGAGGGGATCGAGTTTCATCATGTGGCTCGGGACAGTAATTAAGCAGCGGACACCCTTGCTCGAATGGGCGCTAAACGCGACCCCGTCCCACCTAACACCTTTGTGGAAAGGCTTTTCAAGCCATATGTGGTATGGCAGGACGAGACCGTAAATACCAGTTCGGCGCCGATCACACCCCCGGATACCGAACGTCATTCGGATATCATCAGGGGCTCAGGCAGCGAACCAATGCCTTCCGCCCTTGTAATCATGGCAGTAATCGCTCCATGGACCGAACCCTTCTTAGCCTACCTTAATAGGAAGGAGCTCCCTGATGAACAGAACGAGGCCCGTCGCATAGTTCGACGTTCTAAAGCCTACAAAGTTCACGAACGAGAACTCTACAAGAAAAGCACTACTGAAGTTCTTCAAAGATGTATCTCCGAAGAGGAGGGAGGCAGCTCTTGGCCGAAATACATGCCGGCCTCGGCGGCCATCACGCCACAGCTCGGGCCCTCGTTATCAAGGCCTTCCGTACAGGTTTCTTCTGGCCCACGGCCCGAGCAGATGCACGGCCCCTTCTACAACGCTGTATCGGATGCCAACTCTTTGCCAATCAAAGCCATATGCGGCCCACCGCCCTAAGAACAATCCCCATTACCTGGCCTTTCACGGTCTGGGGGCTAGACATGGTCGGACCCCTTAAAGGGGGAAGCCACAAGAAGAAATATTTACTGGTTATGGTGGATAAATTCACTAAGTGGATAGAGGCCAAACCAGTAAATATGGCTGAAGCCAGACCGCTGATAGATTTTATATCCAGTGTCGTACACCGTTATGGTGTCCCGCACAACATTATTACTGACAACGGCTCTAACTTCACAGCCAATGAGGTGAAAAATTGGTGTGCTAACCTGGGCATCAAGCTCGATTACGCCTCCGTATATCACCCTCAAAAAAACAGTCAGGTCGAACGGGCTAATGGCCTGATAATGAGCGGCATTAAACCCAGACTAGTGTGATCCCTAAAGGAGTCGGATAAACACTGGGTCGAGGAACTCGATTCCATGGGGGCTGCGGACCACGCCCAACCGCACTACCGGATACACACCGTTCTTCATGGTGTACGACGCAGAGGCTGTCTTGCCCTACGATATTATTCATGACTCACCTCGGGTGCGCATGTATGAAGAGAGAGAGGCCGAGCTCGATCAGCAGGATGAGTTAGATGGCCTGGAGGACGAGCGCGATGTCACAAAACCCCGTTCCGCATTCTATCAACAACAAGCTCGGAGATACCAAAGCAGAGAAGTGCGGGCAAAGACATATAACGTCGGTGAGCTCGTTTTACGCCTCCTAGAGAAGAAAAAGGACAAACTCAAACCAAAATGGGAAGGTCCCTTCATTATAGATGAAGTTCTCACTAGAGGAGCCTATCGCCTTCGCAATGCATCGGATAATCGCTTAGAGCCGAACCCTTGGAACGTTGCCCGGCTCTGAAGATTCTACGCATAAGTCCGGCCATGCTTCTTATTCGTTCTTTTGTCTCCTTTTCAATTTTTTCCTTTTTTCGTCTTTATACGTTCCCCATGTGTGTTCGGATAAGCCGAACACTTGAGGGGTACACACTTAAATGTACACACCCCACCATGACTGGGGGCTTCTGTAAGTAGAAGCTCATTATTCTACCAAGCCTAGAGCTCACAATATATGTGTCGTTTGCAAATATATATCCTTTTTGCCATTATATGCACCTTTATGACTTCAATTTTTGCCAAGCTGGGTTGCCTTTGCTCCTGTGCTTATGCCCTATGTTCCCGATTGTTCAGCTAGGGCATAAAGGTAGCACCTCTACGATTGTTACAACCGGGTCATCCGGACATGTACCTCAGACGGGTGAAGTCGAGAATTAGCGTTCTTAAGGGAATAATTGGTCGGCACTAAAACGACAGATTGTTACCGTATTGCAACTATTTCAAGCACTATGAGACAGTTTTTCCGTATTACGGACCACACACCCCGGCACGTGTAATCACAATATGCCGACCCAAGGAAAGGAACCCATAGCGGAACTATTTTCCTTGGAAGATGTTTCTTACATACATAATATAACATACATCCCGAACTCAAATTTTCTATCTGTTCGAGCACAATGACTGGGTTGCCAGGTTTCTAGATAAATACTTCCTTTTGTCTTAAGTATCCGGAAACACTCCACCATTTTTTGGTCCAGAGGTTAAAGCCAAAAGCCTGCGATCACAAAATCATTTCACATGTTCGGATCAAACCAAAGGTTGATCATAAATGTACATCGATACATTAAGTCGACAACTTATTCTTTCTCTATTCTATCTATAAGGCTGTCTAATCTACAATCTACCTGCGAATATTTTCCAGCGATCATTACTTGATCATAGACCAAATTTAAAGGGATTTCCTTCCCATCTGGTCCCTGCGGTCCTACTCGGGGCATATGATTCGGGTAAAGTTTAGTGAAGCGTGTCTTCACCATGGCCCAGGCTTCACGTGCGCCTTCACGCTAGGCAGATGTCTTCCATAGCTCAAACCGGCATCGATCACCTTTGATCAGGTCAGCCAGGCCCTCCATACTTTCTGGAGGGGTATCAGATGGCCATAACGCCTTCACCATACTCCTCATGGCTTTCCGGGCCCGAGCATGCACAGTGGATAACTCCTTTAGCACGTCGCCTTGAAATCCGGATACTTGCTCTTCTGGCTGACCAGTTAGCAGACCTACAGCAACAAAGTCATGATATTCCGCATCGCAGACCAAACATGAGCACCTATGGTGGTTCTAAATATGAGTGGAAGACATACTGAACATGCTGCCCTTCAGTTTTTCATTTTCCTTCTGAAAGGCCGATAGCTGAGCCTTCAAGCTCTCTATCTCTTCTGACTATTTGTCCTTTTCCTCTTCAAGTTTTTTCTCCCTAGATGCGCCTGCTGCGGTCTCTTTCAATTCTGCTAGTTCGGCGGTGACTAGATTCAGTTGCGTCTGGTTTGTGTTCAGCTCCTGGGCTAGCATAGTGTTCTTTTCTTTCAGAACCTGCAAAAGTTATCGATCCTTAAATCGGTTTGCTTCACCGTTTCAAGTATCGGGGGCTACTAGCATATGACCATACAAAATTGCATCAAATTTTACCTGTATATCCTTCGAGAACAGTCGAGTGACTCCGGCAAGTCAGTCTCGAGTGGCTCGGATATATGCATCCATCGAACTCAGTGCGGCAAATCTTGTTCGGAAAAAGCCGGAGCACGCATAGCCTCCTTTAATCGACGGTGATTCATCACACTCTCCACTTCGGAATTTGTGACTGATACGTCATTCGAATCTTCTTGAGGAGGCGGAACGGGCATTGCGTCGGCTCATGTCCTAGTTAACGAGTCCGACACCGGATTAGTGGACATTTGGCTAATCGGGCGTTTTCCTACCGTCTGCCGCGTACTTCTCGTGATGTCAAGGATAAAAAGGGAGACTCTTAACAACCTAGACTCATGCCTAGGCATATATTAAAACACACATACCTCTTGGAAGACTGTGAGGTCTCCTTAGTACTCCCGGTTACTTTTTGTTTTGAACAACGGCCTTGTGTAGGGGGCGCCCTTGAGGAGATAAGGTCCCTAGAGTGTCGATCCTGTTAAAATCCGGAACAGTACAATGGGTAAGGATGCCGATGAGGATCTCCTTTTAGGAAACCTCCAGATACTAACGATGGAGAATGGGTAAAGGCGAGGGTAGTCGGCGGTGATGGCCACTTCTGAACCGTCAAGGCTCGCTTGATAGAATACCCCCATCGTCGAATTCTATATATATATATATATATATATATATATATATATATATATATATATATATATATATATATATATATGTCTGGATCCTCGCAAAAGCCATGATCTTTATCACGTTTATGATCCTCTGGCTGGGGAGCAGGACAGTGGACGTCTTCGGTCATCCTCCTCCATGACTGTTGGTGGCGAGAAATAGTAAATTCTATTAGAGTCTGCAACGCAATAAAATAAGCACAGACGATCGAGATCTTACCCATTCAATAGAATAAGCCTCCCAGTAGTTTAACCGGAGAAAATCTTCTTTTTCGCCCTTATACAGATCAGCTAAAGTTGAGGCCAGTCTGTAGCGGGACGCATCATCTTCTCCGTTGTAGCACCATAAGGGAGTTACTCTGGATTGAAGAGGCTGGACACACCTCCTCGATGGTGGGTAACGAGGCAAAAGAATTTCCTCCATAATTCAAAATGGGCCTCGATGCCTAAGAATAGCTCGCAGAGGGCGACAAAGCCTGAGATGTGTCGAATCGAACCTAGGGTGAGGTTGTGTAGTTGGATGCCGTAAAATTCCAATAACCCCCGGAGGAAGGGATGGATTGGAAATCCCAGGCCCACAACAGAAATGGGACGAAGCACACCCTCTCCTCTTTATTGGGGTTGGGGAAGTTCTCAGCCATCGCATCATTGCCGATTGAATACAAACCCACTCGAACGGAGACTAGATCCACGAGGGGGAGATAACCCTGTGTCTGGAGTCGGCTCAGCTGAAGATGAGGCACGAAGCAACTCAGCCAATCACCCTCTTGAGGGCCATGGGGGCGCGAAGAGGAGCCTGGGGTGCTGGCCATGATGGAAGGCTTTGCTCGTGGCTAAACTTGGTGGTTTTCCTTTTACGTGGTGTGAGATGACATTTGGAGATCTACATCTCCTTTTATAGGTGCCATCCAAGAGTAATGAGGGGATTATTTGTAAAAAAGCATAGACCGTTCATATTTTCCCGGCGCGCGAAAATGGAAGCGTCGACAGGGGAGGAATCGTAAAAGACATCGAGGTTATCGCCGGATTGTCATTGATCCAGATTATAATGAAGAACCAGCCTTGCAAAGCTGAAGATATGAGCCGAAAACTACGTCGTCATTAAAGGCAAGTTCGGGGGCTACTAAGGGAGTCCTGGATTATGGGGTCCTCGGGTGTCCGAGCTGTGTTGGATGGGCCGGACTGATGGGCCATGAAGATATAAGATAGAAGGCCTTTCCCCCGTGTCTAGATGGGACTCTCCTTTGCGTGGATGGCAACCTCAATGTCCGGATGTGTAGTTTCGTTTCTCTGTAAACCGACTCTGTACAACCCTAGGCCCCTTCGGTGTCTATATAAACCGGAGGGTTTAGTCTGTAGAGGCCATCAGAATTGACATAGGCTAGACAACTAGGGTTTAGCCATTACGATCTCGAGGTAGATCGACTCTTGTAACCCCTATATTCATCAAAGTCAATCAAGCAGGAAGTAGGGTATTACCTCCGTTAAGAGGGCCCGAACCTGGGTAAACATCGTGTCCCCTTGTCTCCTGTTACCTTCGATCCTCAGACACACAGTTCGGGACCCCCTACCCGAGATTGGCCGGTTTTGACACCGACACCTATATACATGATCATTGCCTTGGATGTCGTTAGAACTATGCGCTTTTCTATCAATTGCCCAACAGTAATTTGTTTACCCACCGTCTGCTATGTTCAAGAGAGAAGCGTCTAGTGAAAACCATGGACCCCGGGTCTATCTTTATTATATATTAAAATTGAAAAATACTTTGCTCCAATTTATTTACATTTATTTTATTTTGTGTTTTTGTTTATCTATCTATCACTACGAGTTTTGATCTTTCCAATTAACCGCCAAGGGATTGACAACCCCTTATTTGCGTTGGGTGCAAGTATTTATTATTTTGTGTTTAGGTACTATTCACGAGGTGTTGCGTGGTTCTCCTACTTGATTGATAAACTTTGTTCTTAACTTAAGGAAATACTTGTCTCTACTGTACTGCATCATCGTCTCCTCTACGAGGAAATCCCAACGCAGCTCACAAGTAGCAGGAAGAATTTGTGGTGCTGTTGCCAGGTAGACATCACCAAAACCTATCATGTACCATCGCATAAACTTTCATCTTCTTGCATTTAGTTTCATTTGCCATTTTCCTCTCATTTTCATCCCCCCACTTCTAAAAGGTTTTCCAAAAACACAAAAATATTTTGTTTGCTTGTTTGAAATTGCTACCATGTCTGAGTTTGTTATCGAAAAAAGTGAGGATGGTAAAATTCCTTAAGCTGAAATTCCCACAAATTTGGATGCAAAAACTTTTGTAATGCGAAGCGGGAACATCATAAGGAAAAGCATTAATCAAGAATTCTTTTATTGTATGGGAACTTTGGTTTGTGATAACATTCCTATTCTTAAAAGTACCAAAAGTTATGTCGAAGCTATCTCCGGACTTATTCTCAAACTTGAGAGAAGATTTATTCGCACTCATCCCACTTTGTAAAGATTGTTTTATGAGTTCCCAGTTATAAACAATCATAAGGCTAAAAAGATAGCTACCCTTATCCTCATGAATGAATTTGATTACATAGTGCGAGAAGCTAGAGAAATCTTTGATTTTTACGATATGAGCCATGAAAATTCGGTGATAGATGAGATTTTATAAAATGAAGATTATTTGTTGAAGTATTTGTTTTGTGATAACCACACTTTTGATGAGTATACCAAAAAGGATGTCCCTCCCTTAAACATAATCAACAAGTTTTCAATGTTATTAATCAACAATATTCTTGGATTGTAAAAGGGAACCAACAAGGGTTTGAAGATGGCCAACTTGATAATGCTAAGATTTTGGTTTATGATGTGTTCCATATTGTTTTTGAAAAGCCTCCTGATGAACACGTACCCAAAGATGCAAAATCCAAAGATGACAATACTTGACACTATGCATTACGCCGAGCTAGGGGCATAAAACAATAGTGCTTGTTGGGAGGCAACTCAATAGATATCTTTATTTTTCTTGTTTCTTTTATGATTTTTTTGAGCACACAATTATGCTACTGTTATGGTCGTGTTTTCCTATTTAAATTAGTTTTTGTGCCAAGTAAAGCCTTTGGGATGATTTGGATGATAGTTGCTTTGATTCTGCAAGAGAATAGAAACTTTTGCGCCTAATGACAGAATTGTTTAGGTTCACTAGAACGTGATAAATTTCTAATTTTTTACATATGATTGTTATACAAATTGCCCATGTTTTCCGGGTTTTTAAAAAAATTGGAGTTACATAAGTATAGTCATTGTTTAGATCATTACAGACTGTTTTGTTTTTTGACACATTCTATTTTCGTTGTATTGTTTGCTTGTTTTAATGAATCTATGGATTGTATCGGGGGCTGTAAGTCATGGTGAAGTTAGAATACAGTAGGTATTATGCAATAATAAAACATGAATGGGTTTACAACAGTACCCGCTACAAAAAAAGACACATCCGTGATATTTTGGGCCGAACGATTTTTTTTCTGTCATGCTTATGACACTTCTCTGACAATAATTGTGACAAAAGCACGTATCATCATAGATGTGGTGGGCTCTTACTTCTTTGACCAAAAATCATGACATAAAATGGGCTTTTCATCCTGGGCGGCCCGAGGACGCACCTGCATGACATTCTTTGGGCCGTCCATAACGGAAAAAAAATCATGGTAGAAGCGAGGGCGAGGAAAATATCGGGGTGTTCCCGGTTACGGTGGGTGGTTGGGGACAAGCGATGCACGGAGGTTTGCACGTTTCTCTCGTGTATGCGCGTGTGTGTGAGGCATTGGCTAACTGAACCCGAGCGATCGCACTAGCTACGTTACTGAACCCGAGCGATTGATCCCTTGGATGTTAACTGAACCCGAGCGAATCATTCGCTGCTGCTGCTAACTGAACCCGAGCGATCGATCACTGCTCCTGCTTACTGAAGCCGATCGAACCCCCATGCGAGACGTAGCCAGCCGGTGTTGGGGTTGCCTCTCGATGAACAGTGACCGTTGCTACCGTGCGCGTGGTACGTAGGACGAGTCGAGATGTGGTGAGTCGAGCCGGTTGGTTGGCTGTGGATGAACAGTTCCCGGTGGGGGTTGGATGAACAGGATCCCGTGGTAGTAGGCCGTTGCCATGGATGAACAAGACCCCGAGGAGGCCGCCGCACCCTAGACGGTTGGGGGTGGATGAACAGGACCCTGTGGAGGCTGTATGAATAGTAGCCGGTGGAGGCTGGATGAACAGTAGCTTGTGGATGAACAGTAGCTGGTGGAGGCTGGAGGAGGTCGAAGGTGGATGAACAGTGGCAGGTGGAGGCTGGAGGAAGTTGACGGTGGATGAATAGTATCCTGTGGAGGCTGGAGCGAGGCAGTAGACGATGGATGAACATGACCGTAGGCGCTCCAACAAAAATGTGTTTCCTCCGTTTTGCAGTATGCCACACCCCTCCGGATCAACAGGACTACTCAAACACAAGTCCATTTCCTCCATTTTGCAGTACACCAGACCCTTCCTAATGAAAAGAACCCCATTTTGACCGTACGCGGTCGAATAGAAGGCTGTTTCCTCCATTCTGCGGTACGCCAGACCTCGTTTCGGCTGTTCCATCCAAGCCGGTTGGCTCCCGATGAACACGATGTATTCCGACCCAGTTGGTTACATTGTTTCCTCCGTTGCAACCCAGCCGGTTGGCTGCCGATGAACAGGACGACGTCGTTGTACTTGTTTGAGACCACGCCCGTATGTACGTACGTAGCCGTATGTACTTTGCAGTGTGGCTATACGTACGTGTACACGATATAGACGGGAATGCGTGACATGCTATGTCTGCACCTCTATTACGACATGTGTCGCTCCTTACTCGGACATAGTTCATCGCTGCAGAGAGACCGATCGACCAGTATGTACGTACACGTTCGCGACCAGACAGACAACACTACGTATGCTCCGACCGGGTGGGTCCCAGCTGTCAGGGAGGATAAGGACGCACTTCCTTGCATGCGAAGATATAGCTGGTGGGTCCCAACTGTCAGGGGGAAGAATCATTTTTTTGCCCGTAATAAGGACGCACTTCCTTGCGTGTGAAGATATAGCTGGTGGGTCCCAACTGTTAGGGGGGAGAATCATTTTTTTGCCTGAAATAAGGACGCACTTCCTTGCGTGCGAAGATGTAGCTGGTGGGTCCCAGCTGTCAGGGGGAGAAAACATTATTTTTCAGGGTAGAAAGGATGTAGTTGCATGCATGCGTCCATGGGCGTGGTGTGTCCCCACTGTCAGCCTCTCCACGTACAGTCATCTTCCAATGACTCTCGTTTGTTGTCCACGTTGACCACACCATGCAGAGCGCACCAAGGTCGGTGGACAACGGCGAGACCCCGGACTGGAACGCCTCAAAGATGGGGAAGACGCAGCAGTGGAGTCGTAGATGAAGAGGAGTGGGAAACTTGACTGGTTCGGGTGCGGGGTGGACCTACACTTGGCAGAGAATAACAGGAGGTGCAGAGGAGTGGAGGGATGGCCTGGCCTTCGGTGGGGTAGCGTTTCACTGAGAGGCGCGCAAAACAGCGCCGCTGGACGCCGGAGGCTAGAGCAGGTGGTCCCGGCAGCGCTGGGGGAAGAAGACGAGAGACTGAAGAAGAATGCCGACCGTTGGATGTAAATCCAATGCCTTGCTTAGGCTTCGACCTTTGTATTTTTATTTCTTGCGGAAGTTCTTAGGCTTCGACCTACATGCCCACATGTCAGCCTGATGCGACCCCGTATTCGAAGAAGAGGGAGTACAAGGGGAGGTCCGATCTTCACGGCGTTGGATCGATAAATGGATGGGGATAACTAGCTGCAAGCAGCCGGAAAATGGAAAATAAGAGATGATGACCCGACGAGGAGGATGCTTACCGAATCTTGCAATCCGAACATTCGCCGATCCACAACCTGCAATACTACCACACACAACCATGCTCAAGTCGTGGAGCATGGGATAGGTGCAATCCGCAAGGGAAACCACGAACTCTAACACCCACAACACGATCTAGTCGTGAGGCACGAATTAGGAGCAATTTCTCAAGGAATCACGAGAATAAGGGTAACAAGAGCTCTCCAATCTCAGGAGGAGTCTATGTCTTTGGTCTTTGATAGAAATGGCAAAAGTCCCTAATGAAGGGAAGAGCTAGACTATTTATAATCGGGACAATCCCCTTGGATAGGTGTGAAAGAGAACTAGCTTCTGGAACCAGCTTAGGAGTGAAAGTGAACCAGCTTTGTTTGAGTAAATGGCTTCAAGACTTAATGAGGTAGCTTCTGGAAAACTCTCGTTGGAGGTGGTTGGTAGTTCCCGGCCAAACATTGTTCACTGGGGTCGAACAATGTTTCCTTTAGCAGAAAACTCGAGTTCTGGAAACCTTTCGCAAGTTCGGATATCCAAACTCGTGCAAAACATTGTTTCGTCAGAATCGGAACAATGTTTCTTCAGCAGACAACTCATTTGTTCATGAACTCCTAACTTTGTTTCTTCGCATAAAACATTGTTTTGCATGGACTGAAATGTGTTTGGCCTTCTTCGATATTGCACCTGAGTTCAACCAACAACAAAGGAGATGAAAGTGCAGCCATGTTTTCAAGATTATAGTATAAACGTAAGTTAGCGTTCACCTGGCAATGTGTTAGTTTGACACGAAATATTAGGGCTTCTCCTTTGATGACCAAGGATGTATAAATGGTTGTCATGTCCTCATCATCCTCCCCCTCTTGAAAAGGAGTCGTCCTCGACTCTAAGGGTTGAATGGTTTTCATGTCCTCATCATCCTCCCGCTCTTGAGAAGGAGTCCTCCTCGACTCTAGCTGGTCATCACACAAAAGAAAATTGGCCAGTACAAAGAAACAATGCAAAGATTTTCTCAAATGCATAACTTTAGCTTTCACCTTTGCGCACTTAAAATATTTGGTTCGACACAGCAACTCCTTCCAACTAACATTTCCATGGAGTACAAACTTGTAATCAGGCACAACCATGTTCATATCACAGCCAGTCCATTTGGTAGGCTGGGCGAAACAATGATGTAGCATCTATGCAACCCGCTTACAT